>NC_085867.1:25741422-25911422 GCF_034702125.1 Engraulis encrasicolus | reverse complement strand
AATAATAAGAGGGACAGTGCCAGGCTTGTGATGAGGCCAAGGGGGTGTTTGTTCAAAAAAGGTTGAGAACCACTGCTCTATCGCCTCCGGTCAGGTTACCATTGGGGGAGATTTGAACATACGAGTATGAAAGCAATCAGTGCAGAACAGAGCTAATGAGCTAGCTAGTCATTTACTCAATTCATTTCCTTATTCATTTAAAAACTTTTTCCGGGGGGCGCTGTGGCGCAGCGCGCTAAGCCATCCACACTTGGGCTTGCATGCCCATGGGGACCCCGGTTCGAGTCCGTCTGGGGTCATTTCCCAACCCTACCCCGTCTCTCTCCACACTCACTTCCTGTCGCACTTTCACTGTCCTATCCGGAATGAAGTCCCGGAAAGCCCATAAAACTTGTCTTCCATTTCATTTTCCCACCTCTGCATGACAGCCACATCCTCCAGCACCAACAGATTATTCAGTCCAGTTGCTTACAACTTGGGTCTCTGGACTACCTAACTTGACAGATTTCCATGTTTTGACAATGGTTGTTCCATCAGCCATGCAGCAGCGTAGAAATTGATTTTCATTTCAAAGTGGGGTCAAGTGTTTATGGGGTTACCTAATACAGGATTATGAGTTACATCTTGGCAAACAGTTTTTGGACAGCAGCAGCAGCAATGTGTCCAAGTGACCAGAGTGTCTAGGGAAGCGAGATTTGAGCTAAATCCCTTCACCCCCCCGGGCTCTGGGCTGGCTACAGTGCATTGGCAGGCAGGCGGGCAAGACAGTCTGGGCTGGGGCTATGCTGGAGATCCTCCAATGCACTTGTCAGCCACATAACAGCCACATAATAACGTACAAATTGGCGGAGTGAGGCGCTGGAAGCACCCGTGAAAGCCATGAAGGGATGGGGAGGGGCTGTGGAGAGGGACAATGGGGAGGGGTTGAGGGTGAGGGACAATGGGGAGGGGCTGTGGAGAGGGACAATAGGTAGGGGTTGAGGGAGAGGGACAACAGGGGGCGTTGAGGGAGACGGGCAATGAAAGCATGTGTGAAAGCAACGTGGGGTGGGAGGGTGTAAGAGGGTTTAAGCGTAGTGTTTCTCAACGGGGGCAGTACAGCCTCCCAGAGGGCGTTAGGGAGCACTAGGGGGGCGTTGTGAAGGTATAGCTGAGAGAGGGCGGTGCTTAGTTACCATTGGGGGGCATTAGTCCATTTCATTTTTTAATACTAAGGGGGGCGATGTCAGGCTTATGACGAGGTCAAGGGGGCGTTGATAGGCTTGTGATGAAGCCAAGGGGGCGTTTGTTTGAAAAAGGTAGAGAACCACTGGTTTAGAGAGAGCTGGCAGTAAGGGTTGAGAGGGCATGTCAGCAACTGGCATTGTTGGCCCGTCAACAAAGACCAGGGGTGGGTGGGGGGGCGGTGCTGGTTGTCACCCACTGGGTGTTGGACTAGTCTGGGTCGGCCAGACTGGGTACAAAGTCTGGAGCTCTGACACATGCTGATCAGGCCAACTGAGGGGAGAGGAGAGGAGAGGAGAGGAGAGGAGAGGAGAGGAGAGGAGAGGAGAGGAGAGGAGAGGAGAGGAGAGGAGAGGAGTTGAGTTGAGTTGAGCTTACATTAGAGGATTAGCTGAGGAGTTCAGAGGAGAGACAAGAAGAGGAGTGAAGGAAGGAGAAGATCAAAGGACAGGAGGTGTGGAGGATAGAGCAAAGAAGACGAGAGTGGAGGACAGCCGTGGGGTAATGGTTAGGGAGTTGGACTGAAGATCACAGGGTTGCAGGTTCCAGTCCCGACCTTACCTCTCCCTACACTAAGGCTGAAGTGCCTTTGAGCAAGTCCTCACATTGCTCCAAGGACTGTAATCAATACCCTGGTATATCTGTCATTTGCTTTGGATTAAAAAAAAGTGTCAGCTAAGTGTAATGGCATGTAATAATAATAATAAAGGGTGAGAAAGGAGAGTTAAGTAAATTGAGCACAGAGATTCCGATGAGAGAGAGCAACAGTGTGAGCCAGTGCCATGCCTTCCACCATCACTATGGTGATAACCGGGCAACCGTCTCGTCCGTCACTTCCACACACACATCTCCGGGGGGAGGCGTTTAGCACACATGCATGGGGCCACCACTCACCACCAGGGGGGCCACTGCAGGGGGGCCCGTCTCCCGGGAGACGCACGTGTTTGTAAACACAGAGGAAGCGATGAGACCATAGATTGAGACGCCAACACAAGAGACGTCTCCACATGAAGGACGGATCAGAGTGTCCGTTTAAAGGCTCCTAATTACTGTATGCTTCGTCTAATAATGGAGAGTTTTGGTGAGCTTTTTTACACAGCTCCCCCTCCCCTCCTTCAACACACACTGTGTACCCTTCTCAAAACCTATAATTGGTAACTACGTTGGCTACTTTGCTGGTTGTAATGCAATTACTAAAAACGGTCTTCTTTTTGCACCCTTTGAGTAAGGCTTCTTTTTAGTACGCTCGAAAAAAAAAAAAAAGACTGTCATACTGTGTGCGAGTCCCTCGTGTAGCCATTCTACGTTCTATTTTTGACTACCACAACAGAATAAAAAGGACAAAAAGGCGCAACTCACTTTGGAAAACTCTCCTGAAAATCAATTACCCAACGTCAACTAAGTAGCTAACGAGAAAAGCTTTCGAGAAAAGCAACCCTGTCCATGCCGGCAGGAAGAAAGGCCATGACACCAGCAGAGCTCTACAGTCCAGGTTGCAATTTGGTCTCAACTTTTGGTAGGGACAATAATAACCATGAAGTAACAACATAGGAAATATTGTCGCTTCAGCTCTGAATACATGCTAGAACATCTAAAAACAAAAGAAGGCTAATAACATTACACTATGGAGTTGGTAAAAACAGGTGAATGAATAAACAATTTTATAGAATTAAAACATATTGATTAATATTGCTATGGACTAAAAAAATAAAGGTTTTATCAGGTTTGCTCAGGCCTCATAATGGACTACTTTAACTTCCCAAAATATTGGTTGTGACGTGTCTGCAGTCCTACTGTACCTGTGGATGCAGTTCTTGAGCTCGAGGTACGCCATGCCCGCAGCAGCGTCTAAAGCAAACTTCACCAGCTGCTTCGTCTTCAGATCTTCCTTCTTCTTCCGCAAGAATGACAAAAAGTCTCCACCTTTCAGGAAATAAAGACATACAATCAGTTTTTATTTTAAGCACATGGAGAGGCATTAAGTACATTACATAACGCCACACTTGTCTAACGCTTTCATCCAAATCGACGTATTATTTACAGGGTTTTGGTTACAGTCCCTGGAACAGTACGGGGTTACGGTAGGTGCCTTGCTCAAGGGCACTTAAGCCATGGAGCACGGTAGGGGGTGGAAGGGTGAGATTCAAACCCACAACCCTCCAATCTAAAGCCCATCTCCTTAACCATTAGACCATGACTGCCCATAGTAAGTAGAAATATGACAAGCTATGAATAGAATATGATGCCTTTTATTGTCAATATTCACATGTGCAATTGCTGCTATACATAGGCACGTGAAATTGGAAATGGAATAACTAAGAGATGACTCACCTGGCACGAGTTCCATCACTATATATATGGGCTGTCGTTGTGTGCAGACACCTATTAGCTTCACGATGTTGGGATGATCATACTGTTTAAGAATCCTGTTAAGACGAGGAGTTACCAAATCAGACACATTTCAAATACTGAATGTATGTACAGAGAGGAACTTGTCAGCTCTACGGTGCTGTTTTGTCTCCCATTAACAACAGATCCAAAACTCTTCAGTGACTTCAGTGAATATAGTGAAACAAGTCTGAGAATAAGGGGCTAGGGAGTTTGTTACCAAAACCAGTCCAAGTGCAGTGCAGCCTCTATAAAAGCAATAGGTGTAGGTGTAGTAGGGGCTCCTCAGAACAGACCTGGCTTCTGACAGGAACTTGATTTTCAGGTCCTGGGGCAGATCTTCCTTGCAGGTCTTCACAGCTACTGGCGTCTTGTCTCGAAGCGTGCCCTTGAACACCTCACCAAAGTTGCCCTGAGGTCAAACACGGCCAGAGTTTTTTTTTTTTTTTTAAAAAGGTCCACCTCAGGTTTTATGACAACTCATTGTTGTGTTTGTTCTCCTTTGTATCAAATATTATTCCAACTGACTTAATCTCTGATACAAATGAGAATACCTTGTCATAAATCACTTATAATTGTATTGTTATTATTACTACATCTTATTTCATTTTCATGCCGTTATTTTCCATTTTGACAGCAAGGACAGTTGGGTCTGAAGTCTTGCTTTTCTCCGTCCTTTTTTAAATAAGATAATGGAGTCTCGCTGTGCATCGGTCAATGTGCCATTTGTATGCCAGAAACACATGAATCTTACTTTCCCCAGGAGCTCTCCCAGAATGACATCCTCGTGGTTCAGGATCCATTTCTTGTCCTGTGGAGGAGAAATTGTAATAGATTTTCAAGTGGCAATCACAAAGACATTAACGGACACAGGGATGTTGACAGCTTTAGCTGGGCCCAGGAAAAGGTGATGTGAAAGAGCCCCATCCCTAATACATACATTGTAATGAGGACCCAATTCTGGTCCCCCCTCTCTCTCTGTGCCCAGGAGGACAACTGACCCCTTCGCCCCCCCCCGTCAGCTTGCCTGAACGAGCACACCAAAGCAGCAGTGCAGTGAAGTGCAACAAGCGCAGTTCGAGGCCAGGGCTGCTGACGTATTGACAACTTCAGGGACTCTGGGATCAATGGACTCATACATAGATAACATGACTTGAGTGTGAGTGTGATTTTGAGTGTGCGTATGTGTGTGTGTGTGTGTGTGTGTGTGTGTATGTGTGTATGCATGTGCGTGTGTATTTGTATGAGTGCTTCAGTGCATGTGTGTCCATGCACATGTGTGTGTGAAATTGATAGCAATCGTTAACCATTTATTAAGCATAACATCTTTATGTAAGGCAAATACGTCTCAAATATTGACATAATGTTGTACTATATTTACACACATACTCAGAGGAAGCAGAAACAAGCAAACTAAAAGCTAGAGTAAATCTCTCATCTGTGTTGTCTTGTCTGTCGTATGCTAGATTCATAGTAAGCATGCTCCTTCTATAAAGTGGCTGCACTGTTAAACAAACGCACTGTAAAACAGATTTCTTGACATCCCCCTTTCATAATGTTCATGATTAAACGCTTAGTGGTCAATCAAGAGCTGGTATTTAACATGAGTAGTGCAGGCAGGTGTTCTTTAACCTGGTTCTCACGCTGGAACATTGTCAATCGCTTAGCTCTGGAAAGGCGTAGGTATGTTTAAAACAGCTCGAAACTGATTGGAGAATTCACATGGCTTCTTAGAAACACGTACTACTCAACCACTGACTTGTATATACCCCGCCCCGCGATCTCGTCCCGCGATTCTGATTGGACAGGCTATGAAATATCTGACTCCGTTCGGGCTCGTCCAAGATTCCCAGACCCTCGTGCGAGCTCACAAACTTTAACGAAGATGCACGAAGCACGAAGGGTCTGGTGAGAGCCAGGGTAGGTGTTCTTCTGACCATTCCCCAAACCTAACCCTTATCCCGGACCCATAGGGGGCGCTACTGTAGTGTATTGTAATGCCTTTGTCATTTGGCAGTGTAGGACAAAAGTACTGTACACTGGCAATGTGGCTTCGCTGATTAACACCCACACCTTTTGGAAACTTGCACCTTGTGCTCATAGCCCATTGATGGCAAAAAAAGTGAATCGAGAAGTACCGCTCACTGGGTTATACGTTGAAGAAGGGCCAGAACCAGAATGATAGGGTTACGTACAGTAGTACCATGTAATGCAGCTTTAACTGTTCACTGAAAAAAGCATTTCTTAATTTTTTGACAGCACAGAGAAAGTTACTTGACTGTCAGTGTGGGCAGATACAGTCAGACAGCCGTTAGTCTAATAATGCCAGTAATCAATCATCTGAACTGACTGAACAATGTCGCCATTAGAAACAGACACAATGTTTCATTCTCATTCACCTTTTTTCATGACAGACTGACCAGGTAGCCAGATTACAGTGTTACGATAATGTGGTTGTCCGATATCTTTTTTTTTTTTTTTTTTTTTGAAAAGCCATTAAAAACCACTTAACTATCCGAGGCATCAGCAAAATTCGTCCCATTTAGTAATGGGAAACACCATTACCAACACTATGATAATGACTTCCAATTAAAAGGCCATTACAGTCAACTTCACCACAGCGAAGATGAGTTAAGAGGACACGACACCCTTTACGAGTGAGTGAGTGGAGGCGGTGGGCGGATGGCTATTGAGCTTAATGTTTTCAGTCGATGTACAGTAGTGAAGGCAAACATAAGAGGTTTTGTCTGTGCTGCCGTCTTGTACTCGCTCAGTAGAACATTTAATAACCTGCGCAGTGCAGACAGCCAGTAATGCACAAGCTATGAGACCTAAGGGAATGCTGTGCGCTGTACTGTGCTGTGGTGCTTGAGTGCAGCGGAGGGTGTAAACTAACAACTAATGGAGGGGATTTAGGCAAATCTTCAAATCTGTCTCATCTTGATACCCATCAAGTCCCTGCTGTACAATCACAATCTAGAGCTCACTCCCCCCCCCCCAAAAAATGTGGTAAAATGTCATTAATAATGCATAATACATTGTTAATATAGTTCATGTGATAATGTTATATACTAACATATAGCTTTCTTCTATTCTCTTCCCTCTCTCGTACTGTCCGCTCAAAAATCAGTTTGGGGCTTGACAGGAGAAAGCGACAGACAGACAGAGGCACAGCTGTTGTCTGGCAGTGTATGAGGGAGCAACACGCGGCTGGGGCACGAGGCCAGGAAGAAAAGATAACACCAGAAGAGAGAAAGAAGAAGAAGAAAAGAGAGAGGGAGGAGAGTGTGAAGAAAGGGGAAAAGAGAATAAGCGGGCACAGAGAAGAGGATGGCTACATGACAAAAATGGACAGAAAAGTGAGACAAATGGGAAGAACTGAAGTTCAGCTTCGCAGAGTGAAAAAAAAAAAAACCTTCACAAAAAAATAAGAAAGACTGTGAGAGAGGTGGAAGGGTTTTGAGAGGAGGAGTAGGGGGAGGGTGTAGCAGGTGGAAAAGAGACACGGTGTGAGAAAATGGGAGCAGGTGAGAGTATGAATGTAGCGCACAGACACGATCTGTTGAGAAGCGCTGTCTGTCTAGTTTCACCTCATTTCATCTCAGCTCACTCTATTTTTTCCCCTTTCTTTCTTTTTTTAATAAAATATTTTTGGGCTTTTTTTTTGCCGGCGGTGAAGATGATGACAGAAAATGTGTTGTAGGGAGATGGGGTAGGGTTGGGAAATGACCCAGGATGGATTCGAACATGGGTCTCCATGGGCATGCAATCCTGGGGTGCATTTCTCGAAACCAAAGTTGCTTAATACATTAACTACTTTATCGTTATTTTCAATGCATTTTCCCATTGGCAACTACCGAAAATGCTAACAGGCTAACAACTTCTCTTTTGATAAATGCACCCCTGTACAGTACATCACAGCACTCTCCTCAGGTATTTTTCCAAGCAGAAGGGTCTCTTGGTTTTTGACTGCATATTGCTTGGTTTTGCAATATGCCCTTTTTTATCCAGACGGCTACAGGCAAATGAAATGATTAAGTGGTGCATAATAGCTGCTCAACAATCCATATTCAATAAGGGTGCAAATTTCCCCCGAAGCTCTACTGAAGAAGTAGAAGCAATTTAAGTACTTGTTGTGATGATGATAAAATACACATTTTGTGTGTGCTAATTAAGTCTTGACATTAAAATAAACCTGTACGTAACTAAATGATTCTGCAAAAATTAAAGTGAAATGTTGCAGTGTGGTTCCTGACTACTGTGGGTCTGCTCTGCTTGCTGTCAAACTTGTGTTTTTTTTCTTTCTCTTGTGCAGATGTAAGGCGGCTGACTGAACGCCACAGAGAAAACGGTGAAAACGAAAAAAGACTGGAGAATGTTACACGTCAACACTCATGACATGCAATCCAAAAGAAGGCTCGAGGCTCTATCTCCTGCATGATCTCCACACCGATACAGGATTGTCAATAAAAAAGACCTGGCTTCACTCCTACTGACAGATACGCCTTCTCAAAGTCCCCGGAGCTCAAACTTGACATCCATGAGTACGATGATATTCAACACGTAAAACCTCTTCTCTCCAGGGAATGTTATACAAGACGGAGATGTCATTCAATAGCATTCAATGAGGCATTGATCCATTCCATGCACTGCAAATTTCTCTACTGCTGCATTTATTTCCTGGTTTTGGAGACCTAAATATATTCAAGTTATGTTTTATGCTTTTTACCAGATTGATGTATTACCACTTGTATTACCACTATTACTTGGCGTTCTGTTGAAATGTCAGAATGAACCTAAAAAAAAAAAAAAAAACCTTCCACAAATTCTCAACCTCAAACTCCTCTTCAAGCACAGTCTAGAAACACAGTAGCCGTTACGTCACATGAACTCAAATCCTCATATATATTTTACCGAAAGCCAAATCTCTTATTTGAAGCCTGTATTTCAGTAGCAGGACCAGCAATGGGCTGACTGCAGTCATCACTCGGCTTCTTATCCCCCTTGTGGATATCTGTGGCAGGCAGGCATATCAGGCTGGCCCTGGGGATAATGCTTTTGTGGTGCTGGTGAAAAGGCCATAGAAAGAGCATTTGGTGTCGCATGTCAACATCTAGAGTTACATAGCAGACATCGATACGTGACACTATTTGGAACTACAGGGTGTGATTTGTTGGGGTGGTTCTGGTTTTGATATCTCCCCTTCTTTTACAGGATTTAACCCGTTTAACCGTTGCTATTGCTTCAAATCTTGAGAAATCGCACCCTGTATACTGACATATACAAGTCTTGACTTCAGAATGGACTAAAGTGCATACAGTGGGCAAATAAACACATAAGCCCTTCACAGGTTAGATAATTTATGCCTCTTTGGAGCATCGAGGTGAGCGTACCTTGATGACTAAGGTAAGAGTTTGGCATCTTAGGTGATAACTAGTCGACTAAAGTGATCTTGTGGCAACTGTGCCATCAAAGCTGAACATTTGGCCCATGTGTTTAAACAGAATTCCTTTCTTGGACTTACACTTCACCCGGTACAGATGAGCACCTCAGTAATATTGTTTGCACAGTCTCCTGAGCGCTTCAAGCCCTTTAGTGTCTTCTCAAAGCTGAACATATCTTGATGGCTAAAGTAAGTGTGTGGCAACTGTGCCGTCAAAGCTGAACATATCTTGATGACTAAAGCGTGTGGTGTGGCATCACGGGTGAACATACCTTGACGACGGGGTTGAGAAGCACCACTCCGGACTTCTTGGTGATGACCTGCTTAGTGTCGTAGTGGTGCTCAATCAGCTGGGGGATAGTGGGGAAACCTGTGCCTTCAAAACGATACTGATTCTGGAGGAGAGAAGAGGAAGGGAGAGAGAGAGAGAGAGAGAGAGAGAGAGAGAGAGAGAGAGAGAGAGAGAGAGAGAGAGAGAGAGAGAGAGAGAGTGAGAGGGAGAGGGGAGAGGAGAGGAGAGGAGAGGGAGAAAGAGAGGGAGAGAGAAAGGGAAAGGAGAGAGAGAGAGAGAGAGAGAGAGAGAGAGAGAGAGAGAGAGAGAGAGAGAGAGAGAGAGAGAGAAGAAGAGGGTGTGGAGGAGAAGAAGAGGAACCAGAGAAGCCATCATCATTAGCAATCAATGAGGCTTTGCAGGCAAAAGAACGAACACAGACACACACACAAACAAACAATCAAGTCATATCTTTACACACAATCGACCACAATAATAACAACACATAATATGTGCTTTGCACCTACACACACTGTCATTATAGGAATCCAATAAACAATTACAGAAAGCTCAATGTGTGCATTCCTGGAGTGCTGAAGGGTGTTTGATGGAAAAGATCTCACTCTCCCTGCATACGCTGCCATTGTCATTTGCTCTTTCGACTTTGTACAAAAACTGAGCAACACTATGGATCCTTGCCTTTTTTTTAATAATATAGCTACATTCAGGTCATAAACGCAGGAAGTACTAAAGGCTACTAATTCACAGAAAGCAGAGCATTGTGGTCCAAGTGCTGATGATATTCCGCAAAAGTTAAAATATATCTAAAACAAGAAAAGGCTTCACACTGGCTTCTGCTGTGTTTTTTTGGTGGACAAAGTATGTCCACATCACGCATGATCTATGAATTCTATGATAACAACCCAAACCACAATCTGATGGCGTATCACGCAAACGCATCACTCCATGGACAGGCAGCAAGCCAGTGGGGACCCATGTTTGAGTCTGTGGGTCTGGGCCGTTTCCCAAGCCTACATCTTTTTGTTCAGCCACACTGGCTTCCTTTCTCTCTTCACTTGGAAGTCTCTGGTTCTCACCAGACCCTAGTTTGTGTGTGTAGTGACAAGGATGGACAGGTGATGGATATAAAGCCATGCTTTCTGAAGGCGAATTCAACACATGCTGTCCTTGACCTAGTAGTTGAGCTCGCGAAGCTGCGCTGAACCACACAGGTCTGTCGAGAGTCAGGCTATGCTTATCTTATCGAAGAAACTATCAGCGGAGTGTGTAGTAGTAGTCCAACCTGGACAGCTACCTCCCTATCTCAAAAATCAGACAACACTCAGGGCCGGCCCGAGGCATAAGCGAACTATGCACTGGCTTAGGGCCCCCACGCCACCAGGGGCCCCCTCTGAGCAGCAAAGATCGAGGAAGCCATGAACTGTCCACCATTTCCTCCAGGCATTCATTGCCTTCTCATCTGCCACTTACTGCCAATGAGTCATATTTTTGGCTATAGGATTGTGAAGCATCTGATGCTGAGTTGGTGGTGGTATGGGGGAGGGTGATATTTTGCTTAGGGCCCCATAAAGGCTTGGGCCGGCCCTGACAACACTGTATGTATGACATCCACTCACACAATATCCCTGACTTGTGAGTAGAAAATATTGGTATGTTTGAGGTAGTAGGGATACTACAGCCAGAGATGGAACCAAGTCACTAATTTGCAAGTCACAAATAAGTCTCAAGTCGTTCGTTCCAGTCAAGTCCGAGTCAAGTCACAAGTTAAGAAACATTTGACCAAGTCAAGTCCAAGTCCAAGTCATACCAAAGCCAAGTCAAGTCCAAGTCTCAGTTTTTCCAAGTCACTAACAAGTCACCTTGTATTCTATGCGCAACATTGACAATAAATTCATTACCTCTCCACACTGCTCTGCATGTCCCCCTTTGTCAGTCGCGTTCTGAACAAAAATAGTGGTATTGTTTAAGGGCAATTCATTTAATATTTCATTTTTTTCATGTTATTTTTGACATACAAATGCAAAAAATAAATACATTTAGACTTGCCATACTATTGCAAGTCATTGCAAGCTTAAACTGTCTAGTCAAGTCAGGTCAAGTCTCGAGTCAATAGTGTGCAAGTCGAGTCAAGTCACAAGTCATTCCTAATATTGCCAAGTCAAGTCTCAAGTCAAGTCATTTGTGTGCTCAAGTCTGACTCAAGTCCAAGTAACAAGTCCCAAGTCCACATCTCTGCTCACAGCAGTTATCAGCCGTGTGTGTACTGGTGGCCTAGAAGTACTTACGTCAGCAAACTGTATGATGAAGTGCCGTCGCTGTCCGTCGGAGAAGACGGAGAGGACGTACTCGCCGGGCTTGCCGTGGCTCTCACGGACCAGAAAGTCCCCCTGCTGCTTCAGCAGCTCCTGGGCCTCCGTGCGTGGGATGGCCCCGTGGTACCACTCCTGCTCACCCAGCGGCTTCTCACTTGTAGGAATCACGTCGAAAAACTGGAGGAAAGGACAAACCATGGTAAATGATAAATGGGCTGCATTTATATAGCGCCTTTCCACTCCTTCGAGCACTCAAAGCACTTTACATTGTATGCCTCACATTCACATTAAACTTGGATTTTTTTCGCACATCTCAGCTGGCAGGTGCGTCGGAGATGACCCATGGGTCACTCAGCAGACAACTTGAAAAAACTCCCGCACACTGACCATTTCGCTGTTTTACTGAAGTTTTTTCAAGTTGTATGCCTCACATTCACCCATTCACACACCGGTGGCCGTGACTACCACGCAGGGTACCAACCTGCCACCAGGAGCAACTTGGGGTTAAGTATCTTCCTCAAGGACACAACGATGGAGTCAGGCCGAGCAGGGCTCGAACCTGCAACCTTTGGGTTGCGGGACGGCTCCTCTACCACCTGAGCTACCACCACCCCCTGAGCATCAGTGTCCTGCAAAAAGTCCTCATTTGCAGAATTTAATGGCAACGTTTTAGTCCAGTGACCTTCTTGAAGCACTTTCGTAATACAAACGGCTCAAACTTAGTTTAAAATGGTTTGGCTAACTGATGTGAACCAATCGTGTCCTACTATTGAATAATGTCCGTCATTCACAAGAAAGACGGGTCTCCAGCTGCCAGCAGCCCTGAATACAACCCTCAATCATTACCCGATGACCTCTAATACTCACCGAGGAGGAGCCGACGAGCATTGACTTGGGCGAGCGGATGAAGCCTGCGATGGAGTAACGCAACGTGTCAAACTTCGATATCCTGTCCTTGCCCTTGTCCTGAAAACAAGAAATAATAAACAGCTCAGCCACGAAAAACACAAAACAATTTTGTTAAAACTCATGCCAAAACTCAAAACTTGGGGGACCAAATCAGACATGGATAAAGCATCCTGTTTTTTTGTGTCGAGTAGTGTGTGGAGAAAAGTTACACACACACACACAAGGCCCAAATGAAGATAAATGCCAAAGTGCAAAAGCTTTCAATCAAACTACTGTATAGGAAATATGACAACTAGAGTCGTTCATGCTGGTGGGTCCAAGGATCTTGCTACTGGTAAAACTCTGGACCTGGAACTGATTTAAATACGTTTAGCTAGCAGACAAAAAGAAAGCTCACTAACCAGCCACTGCACTCAACAGAGCTGACGTTGCACTTTGCCAGTTATTCCATTTTGGGGCACACAAATTTAATTTCTGCTGGAGTCACACTGCTTATTACCAATTGCAAGATAAAACACAGTTAAGTATTTTTTTGCTTGCGTTGTTCATTCAATGCCTTTGCAGCAAAGCCAGGCAGAGCTGAGATCAGAGCATACAGACAGTAGAAACAAACATTACAGGTTCAAATCTAGTGAGCAGCAGACGTGAGAGGGGAAAAGTGGATACATACTGCCCTCCCCAGGCGGGTTTCACAACCACATCCTCACTCAATGCAAACAGGCACAGCCACACACACTTGCGCGCACGTACATGCACACACACGCGCACACGCACACACAAAGGCACGCGCGCGCACACACACACACACACACACACACACACACACACACACACACACACACACACACACACGCACACATGCACACACACGCACACACACAAAGGCACGCACACACGCACGCGCGCACACACACACAAAGGAGGACTGCCACAGTTTGCTTCTGATGCACAAGCTCAAAAACACAAATTAGGTGGAGGACTGAATGACACGGGGTCAATTAAGAAGCACAAGCCGAATACATGCACACACACATTACAGTAAGAGAAGAAAACAGCCTTGCATGGCTGCTCAATTCAACACACAGACACACAGACACACAGACACACAGACACACACACACACACACACACACACACACACACACACTATCCTATTACACATCAGCACATCTACTGTATATGAGCTTCTATTGAGGATCCACTGGTAAATAAATCCAGTAACATGAAAAGCAAGAAGGTTCGCACACTGTTGCTGCTCCCAGTTTATTCAACACAACGTTTCGACCAGTCTGGTCTTCGTCGTGACACCTGACGAATTCCAGACTGGTCGAAACATTGTGTTGAATAAACTGGGAGCAGCAACAGTGTGCGGACCTTCTTTTTTTTCATGCTTCATCGTGTTTAAGTCCGGCACCCGTTTTATCTGAATGTGTGCGCTCTCCAAAACGCTACTGTAAATAAATCCTGTACCCAGGCATCTACTGTACGGAGGGTGAGGTGGAGAAGGAGGAAATGGAGGCCAGGTGGGTGTTCAGGTGATGAGGGACGTGCAGTGGTGTCGGGTTCTACTTTACGCCAAATACAATACACACTACACAATACAGCCCGGTTTTATTTCTCTACATTGCTACTGGAGAATAATATAGCCTCACTGGCTTTGTGCCATTTCTCTGTGCTACTGGGAAATAATACGTTTACGCTTGAGTGCATTATGTGTTGTGACACAATATAGCCAACTTTTTATTTCTGTGCGCCTACCGGGAAATAAAGGCAGGGTAAATGACAGTGTGCCGTGACTAAGAAAACTGCTGTTGTGTTGTGAAGTTATTCCGGCTGATGCAACTGGGAGCAGGGATCAAGAATCAAGTTCTTATTCAAAGCAATAAAACTTCCTCCAAGCCAATGTACTGTTAAAAAAGAGGAATTACCAGTACTTTTTGTCAATGAGCCTTCAGAATTGCATCACAGTAGGGATTACAGAAAGGGTACTTTTATTCTCTCAATCATATAGAGTTAAAATGGCTACACACTAACTGACTAAAATGTGCTTATTCAACAGAACAGCACAAGCATGTTATGATTCATACTTCGAAGTGACATTTAACAAACCTGAAATGTCATAACCATTCAAGCAGACGCATCAGACCTAACCATTCAAGAAGTCGCAACATCTTCCAATATTATCACATTTCCATCATTGGAACGCTTGAAAAACACACTTTTGAAATGTGAATAACTCAAAATGCCTCTGCGACTACTTCATCCTGTTTTTATGGAGTTCTGCCACATGTGTACAGTTGACAGGGACAGCAAGGCCATTCCAAACAAGTGCCGCAACAACAAGCAAAGGGAGTGAGTATACAGTAGGAGCTTTGGTGCAGGAGTGGGGGTGCCGTTTGGAAAGGGGAGGGAGAGGAGGGCACACACACACAAAGGATTCTGCTTTTCTATTCGCCACGAGTTAAAAGCACACATCCTTTAGTCCTTACCCTGAGACAAGGCAGCTGTGAGGTCTGAAAAGAAGACATGGACATAAAAAAAACAAATAAAGGAGGGATGAATCTGATTCATGCAAACAGCTTGCATGGATCTTGATAACTTAATCCCTGATGGGAAGGATGGTTATTAAATGTAAGACATACATCTGATGTGTGTAGGTAACTGAAAATATGTTTCTCGGGGGTGAGAAATGTAATGTTATGTTACTTGATGTTTACTTTTCCCCCTACATTGAACAAAGAAAAAAAAAGAAAAAGACTCACAAAATAGAAAAAAAGAATGTAAATCATGGGATGTTAACACTACGACAACGCAACACCTGAAGTTCTAAAAACAAAACTAGGTGAGCAGTCTTCAGATCCTCAGGCGACATTGCGCTGGAAATGTGACACCAAAGTGTGACAATCCTGTTAATTGTTCTAAAAGTAAATGCTGACATTTGCCAACGGCATCTCACACAAGCACGCAGATCGCAGGATGAAACTTTATTTTAAGAAAGTTAAGGAACAACAAGAAACTTTTCAACACAATGGTTTTTATGTTTCAATGACCAGAGAATGGACTGGATGACCCCATGTGCCCTCGGAACAGCATGGTGACACAGAGCTAAATTCTCGGAAGTAATGAAGTGATAAGTTGAAAAGTTGGGAGGCAGGGAAAATACATCTGACACCCCGGCCAACCCCCCGCCGTCCCTGTAGACTAGAGACTTGATTGCCTGCCTGTGTGGCACCCCACTTTCACGGCTGTCTACCATGCACGCACACGCACACACACGCACACACACACACACACACACACACACACACACACACACACACACACACACACACACACACACACACACACACACACACACACACACACACACACACACACACACTTCCATCACCAGCGCTTCTGGCGTGTCACAGTCTCGCTGGCCTCTCTTGTGGGGATGAGGCTTGCGTCACATGTCACACTGATGTGTGCGAGGTGGTGAATGAACACTGCAGACTAGAGCCCAACTCTGTGACTTGCTCCACTTGAGAAATGCAATCAGATTGGGTGACGTGACGTGATGTGCCACCCAAGAGAGAAGTGAAGAGAAGACAACCCATTCATCAGCAGTGTAGCCAAAGAGAGTGGCAGTTGGGACTTTACTCTGCTAAATTCACTTGGTCATAAAATTTTTGTTTGATTTACTTGGTATAAATTCTTTTTTTGTATTTATTTTGCTGAGGATAGGGTAGAAGAGTGGGTAATGGCTCTAAGACATTGGTGGTTTAAAGGGTTAAGGGTCTGCGTACCATGGAGTGGATGGAGCTCCGGAGGAGAGTGGATAAAGGGCTTAAAGAGGGCCAGGGTGTGGGTGTAGGGATGGGTGATATGGTGGGTGTATAGGACACATTTGACTAAGATGCCCAGGATGAAAAAGAATCTTCAGAGATGGGCACATGCTGACCGTGGAGTTCACAGAGCTATTGAGTAGAGTGGATAAAGTAGAGGCAGAGATAGTACGATTCTTCAGTATACTGGTAGAGGTTGAAAGGGCGTGTATCTCGAACTCGAAGCTGCCCATCAAGTTGACTAAGCTCTGGAGCAGAGTGGCTAAAGGG
Source organism: Engraulis encrasicolus (assembly GCF_034702125.1). Taxonomy (NCBI): domain Eukaryota; kingdom Metazoa; phylum Chordata; class Actinopteri; order Clupeiformes; family Engraulidae; genus Engraulis; species Engraulis encrasicolus. Next base: position 25,894,757 of record NC_085867.1, on the reverse strand, counting down.
TAATGTTATAAGGGATAATAGGCAGGTGGGTGTAGAATACCATGGAGTTGCCTTATGAGTAGAGTAGTGTGTGAAGGCTCAAGGCTGGGTGTGTACCATGGAGTTGACGGTGCGCGTAAAGGTTTTAAGAGGCTACGGGTGGGCGTGTAGGCAGGTGGGTGTATACCATGGAGTTGACGGAGCGCGCGTCCTCCTCGTAGTTGACGACGGGCGGCGGCTCCTTGCCCTCGCTGTCGGCCATCTTTGTTTCGAGCAGCTCGCGCTGGGCCGTCAGCTTGGCCTCCGAACAGCGCAGCAGCTGCACCGTCTGGCGAAGCTCCTCAAGGGACTGCTTCTGGCTCAGCAGGAGGACCGCACTGAGGAGAGGAGGAGGAGAGGAGAGAGACAAAGGTTAGAGGAGGAGGAGAGAGAGAGAGAGATAGGTTAGAGAAGAGGGGTGAAGAGAGAGGGGTGAGAAGGAGATGGGAGAGAGGGGAGAGGAAAGGAGGAGAGAGAGAGAGATGGAGAAAGAGGTTAGAGGAGAGGAGGAGAGAAGGTGAGCTCCTCCAAAAACTGCTTGTGGCAGAAACAACACCCCACTAATGAGAGAGAGAGAGAGAGAGAGAGAGAGAGAGAGAGAGAGAGAGAGAGAGAGAGAGAGAGAGAGCGAGCGAGACAGAGAGAGCGAGAGAGACAGAGAGAGCGAGACAGAGACAGAGAGAGAGAGCGAGACAGAGACAGAGAGAGAGAGAGAGAGAGAGCGCGAGACAGAGACAGAGAGAGAGAGAGAGCGAGACAGAGAGAGAGAGAGAGTGAGACAGAGACAGAGAGAGAGAGAGAGAAGGGGGGAGGAGATGTGAGAACAGAGAGAGGAGGAGGAGAGGAGAACTGCATCATCGGGTGCAGCTACTCCAGAAGCTGCTTCTGCAGCAACATGCACACTGGACGGGGGTGGGTATGAGAGGAGGAGAGAGAAGATTAGAGGGGAGGCGAGCAGGAGAGGAGGAAGAGGAGAGGAGGAAGAGGAGAGCAGGAGAGAGAGCGAGAGAGCGAGAGAGCGAGAGAGCGAGAGAGAGAGAGAGAAGAAGAATGGGGGGTGAGAGGAGGGAGAGAGAGAAGAGGAGAGAGGGAGATTGGGGCAGTAGACTGGAAGAAGGGAGGCAGAGAAGGAGGGGAAGAGTAAGGGAGTGTGTGGGTGGAAGGGACTAGTGATGGCAGTAAAAAGAAAACGAGTCAGCAGAGAGAGAGAGAGAGCGAGCGAGCGAGAGAGAGAGAAAGCGACGGCGTCAGAAAAAAAGACAGAAAGAAAAAAAGTATTATGAGAGTGCGAGTGAGATAGAGGGGTCAAATGGTGAAGCTTTGGTGACTATCAGTTTAATGCCTTCTTAATCCCCTTGTGGTTTGTGAAAGATTTGTTTTGTCAGAACTTTTAGAACAATTGCTGTGTGAGCTGAACCTCATGCACTCCCACAATAAGCAATCTGCCCTGCATCTCTCTCTCTCGCATCTCTCTCTCTCGCATCTCTCTCTCTCGCATCTCTCTCTCTCGCATCTCTCTCTCTCGCATCTCTCTCTCTCTCTCTCTCTCTCTCTCTCTCTCTCTCTCTCTCTCTCTCTCCACAGTCACACACACACACCAACATACTCAGATGTACACACAATAAAGCTCAGCTCTAGCCATTCCAACCACAAACGCATAAAGCGGTTGGACAAAATAACGGAAACACCTGTCATTTTAGTGTGGGAAGTTTCATGGCTCAAGTGGACCAGCCTGGTGGCCAATCTTCATTAATTGCACATTACACCAGTAAAGTGTGAAAGGTTCAATTATCAGGGTAAGAGCACAGTTTTGCTCAAAATTTTGCAATGCACACAACATTATGGGTGGTATATCAGAGTTCAAAAAGGAGAATTTCTTGGTGCGTGTGTAACTGTTGCATCTTTGACTGAGACAGCAAGTCTTTGTGATGTATCAAGAGCCACAGTATCCAAAGTAATGTCTGCATACCACCAAGAAGGATGAACCACATCCAACAGGATTAACTGTGGATGCAAGAGGAAGCTTCCACACTAAAATGACTGGTGTTTCCGTTATTTTGTCCAACCCCTGTAAATGCACATGAAGTAGCCTAACCCAACACTGGGGAATGTTAACCCAACACAGTGGCAGCCTAACCCAACACTGGGGAATGTTAACCCAACACAGTGGCAGCCCAAACCAACACTGTGGATTGATGGACTGATTAGAAAGAGGAGTCTGTTTGCTCCGTCACCCCCAACACACGCACGCACGCACGCACACGTTCCCATTCCAACCCCCCAAGGGATTATCCAACAGACCTTAAAGAATGCTCTGGAAATCCCAGCATTCCATAGCGTCCAACAGCCCCCACCCCACCCCCCCATAACTCCTCAATATCCCCTCCCCACCAGCCCAGCACCAAGTTCACAGCCACTGACTGAGCAGCTTTGAGCAGCTCACTTGGTGTGAAACCACCAGTAATCAGCCACCACCACCAGCCATCATCAGGGTGTTGAAACTAAAGCCCAGACTGCAGAAATGAAAGACTCCCATTACACATGTATACATAGCTATAAATAAGTTCTAAACCATACAGCTTTCCCACACATAGGGTATAACCCAGAATTATCATATTATGCTATAAATTGTATAAATACACTGTGCATTCCGTTGCACAATATATCTATGGGGCGTCAACCATATGCACATACTGTAGACGCCTCATGGCATAATTACAAAAAACATTACCGTATATTTATATTACATCATGGGAGATTTAAGAAAATATATGCGTTTATATTATGTCAAAATGCACCTGGCCCAAAGGAGTCTCTCTGATTTTCTTGTTTACCAAGTGCTTAAAAACACACGCTCGCGAACACGCACACGCACACGCACACACACACACACACTCTTGCAGGAAGGCCAAAAACCCCTTATGGCCGCAAAATGAAATGAATGTTGGCCATATCGGCGTTTGGCATCTAGTGTTTCAGCTGAAGACCTCGTAGACGGCCATTCGAGAGGAGCACTTCTGCAATGTTGCCTCTCCTCAGACGCTTGGATGCCGAAACCCTGCACTTATGTGGTTTCCCCTCGCTCGGGCAGTGTGTGTGTGTGTGTGTGTGTGTGTGTGTGTGTGTGTGTGTGTCCGCTGGAGGAGCAGGTGGCTCTTGGAATTGTGGCGGACACAAGACCTTAAACGCAGGAGTGGGTGTGAGAGCCACAAATTAGGAGTAAATGGGGGGCAAAAACGCAATGACAAGAAAGAAAGAAAGAAAGAAAGAAAGAAAGAAAGAAAGAAAGAAAGGCACGGAGTGAAAAGACACAGAGAAAGACAAGTAGACAAGGAGATTGGCAGTTGAAGTGAAAGGCGAAAGGCGGCTTATGCATAGTAGCATCGTGAACCCTAATGAAGACGTAGGTGTACATCAATAAGTCCCTTCCTTATGTTGTGTGTACCAATTAAACATGGAAAATATTTAACCTGTGTTACTCCAAGATCGTCTTCCGTTTCAAGAATGCTATACGTTGTACATACACACTCATGCAAGAAAGAAAGACAGAAAGAAAGACAGAGAGACAGAGAGAAAGAAAGACGGTAAGACAGTAAGACAGTAAGACAGTAAGACAGAAAGACAGAAAGACAGAAAGACAGAAAGACAGAAAGAAAGAAAGACAGAAAGAAAGAAAGAAAGAAAGAAAGAAAGAAAGAAAGAAAAAAAGATTCATCAAACAAACAGAAAGACAAAGGACTGCATTGGTTTTAGATAACTGATACACTGTACGCACTCTGACTTCTTCTCGCAGGTCTTGGTGGACTCCTCGATCTTGTTCTGCAGCTCCTGCATCAGGTCTTCTTTACTGCGCAGCGTCTGCTGGATCAGCGTCAGCTCCTCGCTGGTGGACCTGAGCCTGTGGGGAGCAGAAGACACCAGGAACACAAATTAACACCACAAAACCTTGTCTTAGCATCAGGTTAAGTTAAGACAATGAGAACTCCAGGCTCTTCTGCTAGACGATTTACCTCTTAACTTAACCTGGTTTACTCCTGAACCAGCTTTGTAATAGAGCTAGGCCCCGTAGACGCAAATTAAGGTCACAAAACATTGTCTTAGCATCAAAACGTGGTCCACAAACCCTGCCCGTGGCCATAGCGTAGCCATAGCGCTGGCTATGCTTTTTCTTGCAGTTTTTGCTGTAAACCGTCAATGCGCAGTCTCCAAGCTGAACGGTGAAAACTCGAATAAAAAACCTATTTGACTTGAAAGGCAACCGAGAGCATAATATATGGAGCCATCAAAGCACAACAACTGTATGCATCACGTATTGTGCTCCTCACTATGGAGTGCTGGACATAGCCTACAGGTGAAAAGCCAAAAAAAGCTAATCTGACTTGAAAAAAGTGACATGGAGCAGATAAGACTGAAAAATATGGACTACTTAAGTGTTGCTTAGTTTAACGTCCCAATACATGTGCCAGAGATCATAAACCACGTGATTTCCTGTCCCACCAGAGATCCAGCTCCATCACTCAGTACCGGCTCGGGATCATATGAGTTTGTGTCGTACATATGTACAGCGTGTCCATACATTCCTCAAACACACAGGAAACAACATCCTGTTTCTGCGTTAGACTAAACATAGACATGGACCCACAACACCAAAGAACAAGAGTTCGGCCGTAAGGACTATGGTACATCCGTTAAGATACAGCTGTGTGGACGAAGGGGTTGCAGTGCATGATATGGAAAACATAGCACACTTTGGGTAACTGTGGGATTCAAATGCTCTTTGAGATTTAGCTTATTCTTCCAATTTCATTCTGGTAAAAAATACCCCACTCCATTCTGTCTTCATATAATTTTGTACATTACCATCTACTGTACGTATATTGTGTTTATAATTCTTAAGTAGGCGACAAGTTGTTATAATTTTTCGCTTTCAATTTGTTGCTCTGGTTGCACGGCAAAGTCTTGTACATCATCTGTCCAGCATGTTTATGTGTTGAAGTGTTGGAGTCAACATTTCTATGTGTATATAAGTATAGATTCACAATTAATCTGTGTTATTATATGGTGTGAGGTCATCGGTCGAATGCTCCATTTATTTCAATGGGGCTCCCCAACATTCGAACGTCTGATATTTGAGATAACGGACGGGTTGGTCTATATCAGAACGCCGTCAATGGCAACAAGACTTTTCACTGCTAAAGCGAATGTTTCATATCACTCCGCAGGGGGTCCGGTCTTTTGTCACTCTAATCAGCTGCTGTGATAGACAACACCTGTTGTCTAGGCTACCTGTTGCCTAGCGGTGTTCCCCAACGGCACTGTTTTGTTTTGCGCAGCAACAATCTTTTGACATGAAAAATTATAATAAACTTAACATTAAATAAAGAAATGTCCCCGCCATGTGTGAATCATTTAAGTAGGCCTATATCCATATAATAAGCGGGTTAACGTTCGGCGAGTCGGTCGCTTTGTGGAATAGCAGCACTTCAGAGAGAACAAGACCCCTCCGCTCCGCGTCGGGGTCTAAAGATTCTCTCTGTCGTGCTGCTATTCCACGGTAGCGACCTTCTTGCCGAACGTTAACCCTTACTTAACCCATTGACGCCGGTTGTTGCGTTATGCAACATTGGCCCTGACGCCGGTTGTTGCAAAACGCAACATTATTGATTTGTCAATATTTTCAAGACGCATGGGAGACGCAATGCACAATATTTTGTTCAAATACACAAGAGGTGGGTGTTCTCGATTTTTTAAAGACCATGTGGCCAAAAAAAAGTTTGATTCGTCGACAGAAATGTCAAATGAAATCAACCATGCTCGCTTCTGCAGACGTGGGTTGTTTAGCCATTTCACACAGGTAAAAAAAAAAAAAAGGCTGTGGTTCGCGAGACACGCTGTTACAGCGAGCGTGATGTTCAGTTGAAAGGTAATGAAGATATTTTAATCGAGGAAAGGAAATATGATTGAAGACCCTTTAGATAGAGAGCAGGAGTGTGATTTGCCGCGGCCGCATGAAGAGGTGGGCGAGTGGCCTCCAAATAGACAGTCAGCTAGATTTCGCCCCCGACGTTACCAAAAGTTCACTCCGACACTCGGGGCAATTGGCGAAGGTGCCAATATCTGAGGAAGCACGTCCTTTAGACATAGGCCTATTTCAGAATATTTTCACTGATGAACTTTCGGATATGGTGATAGCCTATTGGTGAGGCAGACAACGGTAGACATGCGGATTATAGACGCACGGCCACACATCCAGCTCAAAGTGGTGCTCCGTCTCAAAATAGGATGAAATTGCTCATCGGTCTCTGCATAACGTTTGGAGGAATAAAACGGCCATACTCGCCGGTGGGAGAGCAAGTGGCTGTATTAGACAAATATCCCCCGATTTATGGCAGAAATGACTGCCTAATAATTATAATAATAATGATTATTATGATTTAGTTAGTCGGCTATTGTAACAGTAGCAATAGCCTAGTAGCCTAATAGCCTATAATAAATAGCAGCATCAAGCATTATCCTGAAAGCACATGAAACTTTTTTCAATCATTTGATTATGAGATATGATTTTTTTAAAGGAATATGTGTTAGTGTTAACGCCGAATGAGCATAATCCCGTGAAAGCAGAGGATTTTACCTTTTAAATGCAATTTGTCCCATGTCCCTATGTGTTCCAGAGGCTGAGATATTGATTTTTTAATAGGAGTTTCCAACCATTTTTTCTTATCTCAAAAAACCCTCAGGCATTGGGGACCTTTTCTAAAAACTGCCTCAGGCGCCAATGGGTTAACATGCCAACTTGATGTTCGTGTTAACATAAATCTGTGTTAACCATTTCAACGTCCACAGATTGACCACTATAGATAGACATACATGTACGCCTCCATATGCATTAAAGTGTTAACAGTGTTACCAGCTGGAACACAAAACAGCTCCAGGATGTAAGGTGCAAACGTGAGTGCAAATCTGCTGGTAGCAAGGTGCTAACCACTCAAGACAGGTGTCCTGCAATGTGTGCGTGGGGGGTTGTGTGTGTGTGTGTGTGTGTGTGTGTGTGTGTGTGTGTGTGTGTGTGTGTGTGTGTGTGTGTGTGTGTGTGTGTGTGTGTGTGTGTGTGTGTGTGTGTGTGTGTGTGTGTGTGTGTGTGTGTGTGTTTTCTGGTTCCTACGAAGGAGAGAGCGTACTCACACTGCTTGTAAACTGTCTGCAGTCAGATTGTTCCAGAGGATCTCGTTCGCCTCTAGATTCTCCGTCTCCTCCAGTAACGTCACGTCAAACTCCACATTGGGCTCTTTGGTCGCAGGAGTCCTGGAAGAGCGATGGACATCAAACGGCACACATTAGACAGACACAACAATGTAAAGATACCATAAAAAATTGTGATAGGCATTCACAACTCTACAGATCAGAAAGTAAAACTTGAGCATGCGTATATTGCAGCAATTTACAAATGCGATACACAACACCACAAAATGGACAAGACAGAGGGAAGATTGATTGGTTGACGAAAGCAGAGTACAAAACATGGTCACATAATGTCGAAACAGAAAAAAACATCCATTTCGAAACCAATTTGATCACTTATATCTGAAGGAAATCCTTTAGTCACCGGATTACTTTTGAAAAATTGCTTTGCAAATGCTATGGAGCAATCAAATATATTGAATGAATGTCATTCGAATTTAACAAAAAAAGAAGAAATTCCACATGATTATGCATCCTCATGTCGTGCATGAGATGGACAAAAGTTCTTAAACTGAAGAGAAAAAGCAGGAACAGCACAGAAGAAATTATTGTTATTATTATTTTACTTTTTTAACATACAGTAGGCGTTAATTAAAAAGAAAAATTGCACCTGTGCAAACTGGCTTTTCCTCTTCACTTTATGGTATTAGACTTGTAGGCTTCAATAGACTTACTGGTAGGCTTCATTAGACTTACTGGTAGGCTTCAATAGACTTACTGGTAGGCTTCATTAGACTTACTTGTAGGCTTCTATGAACTGCTCGTACTCCGACACGGGGTCTATCTGGTCGATGGAGGTGTTGATCTCTTTGTGCACTTTGACGATCTCGTCTGTTAAGAGACTCGTGATCTCGCTATACTCCTCCAGAATCCCCTTCCTGCAACACGTTATCAGAGAGAGTGACCACACACACGTCAGTGGAAAGGAAATGACGAATGAATGCATCTTGTGTAAGTCATTAGCATTTTCACTCTAAAAAGCCGGGCTTTAATGTGGTGTACTGGGCTAATAGTGACCCGTGTTTGCGTCCAGCCTGTCCCCCATCCTACCCCATCTCTCTCCAACACATTTCCTGTCTCCCATCTTCACGTTTCTATCAGAATAAAGAATAAAATACCCCCAAAAAAATAAATAATTAATAAAGACCAGTATGGGTGTGTGATTTGTATTTAAAAGTGAGGTAACCTCAGTGGCAGGAACATGGAATTCAGGTCCTGGAATGGGACAGCTATGTGAATTACATCACACATCCAAAGACAACTCTCTGTTCCACGTGTACAGACAATTCAGTTTTTATCTCATCTTTTCTTATCTTATCATAAGACAATCCATTTGAGGGACATAACGTCCCCAGAGTTCCTGAAAGTGCCCGTCTGTCTGTCTGTCTGTCTGTCTGTCTGTCTGTCTGTCTGTCTGTCTGTCTGTCTGTCTGTCTGTCTGTCTGTCTGTCTGTCTGTCTGTCTGTCTGGACTCTGCAAGTCCGCGTCTCTCTCATTTCCTCTCTGTCTTATTCTGCGGATTGACCTGCATTTCCGAGATGTTACGATCGTACGAGCGCAGCGCGATTAAAAAAAGAGCTTAGGGAAGAAAGCGCCACACAACAGAGACTGTCGTCGTCACTCCGTCCTCTAATCCCCATGGCGGGCATGCACACACAGCAGCTAGAACAAGGCCATGCACTGTATGCTGTGTGTGGTGTGTGTGTGTGTGTGTGTGTGTGTATAGTTATGTGATGGATTAAAAGAGTGTTTACGAGCTTGGTCACACGGTAGGCATGTGTTTTAAAGAGCAATTGTGCAGTTCGTGCTGTGTGTGTACTATGCACCTTCTGCAGTGAGTGCACCAGGAAAGTGTATGTGTGTGTAGGTGTGTAAGACTCACAGTGCAACATCATCTCCTGCATCTAGTCAAGCAGCAGTGATATTGTGTGCATGTATGAGAGAGAGAGAGAGAGAGAGAGAGAGAGAGAGAGAGAGAGAGAGAGAGAGAGAGAGAGAGAGAGAGAGAGAGAGAGAGAGAGAGAGATAGAGATAGAGATAGAGATAGAGAGAGAGAGAGAGAGAGAGAGAGAGAGAGACTCACAGCGCTACAATCATCTCCTCCTGCATCTTCTGTAGTGAGTCGAGCAGCAGGGGTAACGTGGTGTCGTGGTACTGTTCCTGGTGGAGTTGAGCGCTGCGGACCGCCAGCACGTACTGGTTATGCAGATTATGGAGCTTCATCGTGGCCTTGTCGTAGCGCTCGCGCGCTTTCTCTGGCTCCTTACCTACAGGGGGCGACAGAGAGGGCCAATCAATAGGGGGATGGAGAGGTGGGCTTCCAACATCTTACTGGCATGCTACAGCATTAAATGACATTTGTCTGCAAAATCTTGAATAAAAACAGTGGGCAAGAGAAGAGCGGATTTCTCTGTTTTCTACTTTAAGAAGTGAACACATAAAGGTCATAAATTCATCAGATATTACCACATCCCCATATGTAAGGTAAAGCTTAGAATATATGATTAACTCAATATGCCTTTGTGCCTACTTGCGGCCTGTTTTTTTGTCACTAGTCACAAATATATGTCCCTGAATCCCGCAGTGTTGAGCAGGTAATATGCTCATGTTGCTGCTCGTGAACATTGGAGAGCAGCACTTCAAGTCTGACGTCACATGTCAGTCTCGGGCAACACTCCCGAATCCTTTTGAACACAGCCAAGAAACTAAAAGCAGAAGTTCCTTATCGTGGGGGAGGATGGGGTGGTCTGTGTTTACTCTGTGATTATTAGCAGAGAAAAAAGGCTTCGACCTCCTCACTACTCGGGAGTGAACGACACGCTCACTTCCTGGAAATAGTAATTACAAGGTCACCGGTTCACAGCCCTGATGATCGCACGTCCCGAGAACAGAGTAGACACTCAGATTCATTGTGTCAAGTCCAGAACCCCCAGTGAGGTTACAGAAAACGTCTTGCGAGTGACGCCGGACAAAGGCAAACCACAAATCGGCAATCGGCATATCTATACTATTTTCTCTCTGAACACTGTTATTGTTCAAAGACAGCCAGGTTGGTTCTTTATATACATTGTTTAATTTCCTTGTATTACACAGCATATGGGCAGTCATGGGTGAGCGGTTAGGGCGTCAGACTTGCATCCCAGAGGTTGCCGGTTCGACTCCCGACCCGCCAGGTTGGTGGGGGGAGTAATCAAACAGTGCTCTCCCCCATCCTCCTCCATGACTGAGGTACCCTGAGCATGGTACCGTCCCACCGCACTGCTCCCCATGGGGCGCCACTGAGGGCTGCCCCCTTGCACGGGTGAGGCATAAATGCAATTTCGTTGTGTGCAGTGTGCAGTGTTCACTTGTGTGCTGTGGAGTGCTGTGTCACAATGACAATGGGAGTTGGAGTTTCCCAATGGGCTTTCACTTTCACTTTCATATCGTTCTGTTTATGGTCCTTGGCATTGACATTAACATATGGAAAAACTCAATTTTCTTTTTGTAAGTTCATCTTCTCGCTTTGCCCCTTCTTGTTGCAGGCACGTTGGTCATAGAGTCATAACAGTCCAGAGGGGAGATCTCCACATGTATCTGGTGCTCCTTCTCAGTATGGTATGTCTTTTAAGAGGATATTCAGTACAGGGGTCACAGGAAAATCCCATACACTAGTTCCTGCTTCCACTGTCATAGTGGTAGTCAGTTCCGCAGTCTGGTTTTGTCATTTATTTATTTTTACGCATTTACAGCAAATAATGCCATGGCCGACTACTTCACCCCCTCAGGTACAGTCATCCTTTGTTTCAATACTTTATCGATCTATCATTTATGGTTTATTTGGTGGACGATGGACGATACAAATATTGATTGGACAACACCAGATTAATTGTACATGTCACAACATGCCAAGGTTCCTTTGAGGAGAACAAGTTTCTATGACTCAAAATGTTGCTGAATCTACCACAAATACAATGTCTACACTTGGACTTGGAATTTTGTGAAAGTATAGTCGCATTTCATTGCATGCAGCATTTTGACAGCATGAACCTGCTTATGCTGGAATAACTTTGTGAGGTTCCCTCCTGCAAATTACTCTCTGCTCCTGTATGGACTCTTGACATACAATCCAGGTGGCTCCAGGGCAGACTGATACGATCTTTCTGAACATCTGTTTCTCTCCTTCTTGCTCTCCCTCGCTCTTCTCCCCTCATTCCCCCTCTCCCTCCCTCCCGCACGTGAACAGGTAACCTGTCCTTCAGGTATCTCTTCTCGCCTCTCGAGCATGACAAAGATAAACGAGAATGTTAAAAGGCCCTCGGGGAACCTTCCCGTAACAAATTCCATCAACACTCCGCTAAGCCCTCGTACAAGAGGAGAAACAAGCAACAACCTGAAGGCAGACAGCCCAATTCCGGCTATCCCCCCCCTGCCCGGTCGAGTTAAAAATAAGCCCAGGGAAACAGAGGTGAGCGAGTGATACTACTCTTAGTACTGCTATTCATACAGGTTTTCTTTCAGATCAGGCATATACAAATGTAGTATTTCAAGACAATATTAGTACCTGAAAATTGTGGGAGTGGTAAAAAAAAAGATGAAACAAAGACAAACCAAAACGGTTTCACACTGGACCATTGAATGACACTGCCCTGATGAAGGCCATAGGCTACTATGTCTGAAACATTTGAGTGTTTTTTTTAGATTAATCAAGTATGACGTTTTTTAAAAGAGTGCCTTGGATACTTCACTTTCAGTTTATTATTTTTTTTGTGTTACCAAAGAGCACATTCAGCTGTCATTTCAAAAACCTACTCTTTTGTTCGGTTTCACACTAGCTCTTTAAAAATGGGAGGTGGTGGCAGAGGTGACTTGGTTACCTTTTGCTACGGCTTCCCGGTACTTCTCTTTGGCACAGTGAGCATCCTTGGTCAGCTGTCTGTAGGTACACTTTAACTTCTCCAGGTCATTTTTTGTCACCTGAAAGACATAAACACAACACGATACACTTTACTGCTGAAAAGGGAAATCCTCTGTATTCTAGTCATTTCTTGTGCCACAAGAAACAAAGCCCATATGAAGCAGTAAAACCAGGGAACAATACATTAAATAAATAAAACTAGTTGCATGCTGGTTAAGGAGTGAGTTAAGGACCGTGATTAACCAGCACTCTTCCTCCATCCTCCTCCAGGACTGAGGTACCCCAAGTATGGTGTGGTGTGGTATGTTATGGTAACCCCCCCTCCCTGACTGCTGGGCTGCTCACTTGCACAGATGAGGCATCCATGCAGTTTTGTTTTGTGTATGGTGTAGTGTGTGTGCTGTGCAGTCACAATGCCAATGGGACTTTCCCAGTGGGGATTTATATCCTGGATTGTGTGAGTGTGAGTGTGAGAATGAGTGTGTGAGTATGAGAGTGTGTGTGTGAGTGTGTGAGTTTTGGTTGAACAAAACATATTTTCCATTTCAACAGGAAGTACTCTGTTCCTTCCCGTGTGCACCTTCTTCACACCAGTCCAGTCATTTGAGTCGAGCATGACGACGACATGTTGTAATGTTTGAGCTGCAGCTTTCTTCCTTTCCTCCAGAACCGGTTTGGAAGGTGGAGGTGGGCAGTGGAGTTGTCAAACATAAGTATCCTTTATAACACCTTACACTAACCGCTAGAGTAGTGTTTGGCAACAGGGGCTCCACAGCCCCCCAGGGGGAGTTATGGAGCCCTCTGGGGACGTTGAGAGGGGGTATGCTCAGTTGCAAATAGGGGGGAACTAGTCCATTTTATTTTTTAATATTAAGGGGGGGGGGGGGTTAGTTGACAGGCTTATGATGAGGTAAAGGAGGCAATTGGGACGCTTATAACGAGATCAAGGGGGTGTTTGATCAACAAAGGTGGAGAGCCAATGTGCTTGTGCACTGTTTAATACATCACGTGATGCCATGCATACAGCCACTCCCTAAGGTGACTGTGGGTGGCTTTAGGCCTGAAGCTGATATCGTCAGACGGTGTCCAGCTATCTTGGGGTGTTTCGACCCTTAACCGTAACACCCTCAAGCTGGCGGGTCAGCAGTGGTGGCCAGGTCACTGCCCATCAGCTCCAGGCCTCCAGCCCCCCTCCTCCCTCTTAAACCACAACCAGCATGAGGCTCTCTCTGCTGCCTCCCCTATCCTGCGCACAGCTGTCTTCCTCTCCTTGCCAGATATGCCGAGTGTAGTGAGCACCGACCACGTTGACTGTGCCGGGAACCCCCTACACCCGACCTCCACTGGAAAGAGCCATGCTTGCCAGCCCTTCTCCTTGCATTCCATGATGAGATCCTGGTATTTTAGGCTTTTCCTCTCATGGGCTTCCTCACAGCCTTCCTCCCAACGCACTGTCAGCTCGACCAGGATGATTTTCTTAGCCTGCTCTGACCAGATGACAATGTCAGGCCTCAAAGTGGTCTGGACGATGGGGGGGAAAGTGAGTTTTTTCCCCAGGTCTGCTGACATCTCCCAACTTTGTGCCCCCTGGAGGATGTTGGTCCTGGCTCTTCTAACTGCGGATGTTTTTTCTCCTGCCCTGACAAATTGCAGCGATGGTGCTTGTGGCTTGGTCGGTTGTGGTCTTCTCCTGGCCTGCTCAAAAATGTCAGCCATCACGCGGAGCACTTGGTCGTGACGCCACCTGTACCTCCCCTGAGCCAGAGCGATTTGGCACCCTGCTAGAATGTGGGCCAGTGTTCCCCTCTTGCCACATAACTTGCAGAGTGGGTCCTCTCTCAGGCCCCACCTAACAAGGTTTGCTGGTGATGGGAGTGTGTCGTACACAGACCTGAGGAGGAAGCTAACACGGAAGGGTTCTAGCCTCCAGAGCTCAGTCCAAGTGACCCTCCTGTTTGGGAGGTCCCATCTGGTCCATGTTCCCTGGGTTGCCAGTTCTACAGCTTTCGCCTTCCGTGTCTCCTCCTCTTGGTGGCGAACTTCCGCTTGCACCATCTCTCGCCTCTGCTGCGCGTTTGCCTTGCTCCACTGGGTAAAGTGGGATGTTCCCAGTCCTTGCCGGCCCGTGCAGACATTGCCAATAATGTCTCTCAACCCGAGAGAGCTTTCAGCTTGCTTGACAGCAGTGTCTGCTGCCCACTTACGGCCTGTTCGCGTTGTAACCCCTGCATTGCTTACTTGCTCATCTCTTGAGTCTCTGAGCATCATTGCCACCCTGCACTTCGCCACCTTGAACTCCTCCACCACAGAGGAGAAAGGGAGTTGGAGTTGGCCTGATCGAATGTAGAGCCCCACGGCTGTGAAGCTGGGAGGGATACCCAGCCACCGCCTCAGGTGCTTGTTCACCTTCCTCTCCACTCCCTCCACTGCAGTCATTGGGATCTGATAGACTGTCAGCAACCACATCAGCCTCGGCAGGAGCCCATGTTGGTATATCCAAGACTTGAACTTGCCAGGTAGGCCTGACTTGTCAATTCTCCTTAGCCATTCGTCCGCCTGATTTGCAGTGTCAGTGATGTCGTTCCTGTCACTGAGGGTGTCGTCGTACCACTTTCCCAGGCACTTAATGGGGTTCTCCCTGATCGTAGGGATCTGCTCACCTTGGACGTGCAGTTCGAAAGTCTCTGTCAGTTTCCCCCTCCTTATCACCATGCTCCGTGACTTTCTGGGCTTAAAAGCCATTCTTGCCCATGATGCCAAGGCCCCAAGAGTCTTCAGGATCCACCTTGCCTGCACATGTGTTGCGGTTGTTATGGTGAGGTCATCCATGAATCCTCTCAGTGGAGGTTGTCTGCTCCCTGCTGCCGTGACTGGTCCCTTGGCCTCTGCTGCTGCTGCTGTAATCAAGCAGTGTGCAGTGTGCTGAGTGCTTGAGTATCCTTGTCAACACTTCATGCTAACTGGGCGTCGTGTGAGTGACAGCCTGAGCAAATCCACTCTGTCCGTTCTCAAGCTGTTTAATGTACCCTTTTATTCCTTCATGAAGACGTCATGTATGAAAAGGCACATTGGACAAGCAATACAAGTTCATTTAAAACATTGCATTGCATTAAGTAGGAAAAGAAGGAAGGTCCGCACACTGTTGCTGCTCCAGGTTTATTGACACAACGTTTCGACCATGCAGTGTGGTCTTCGTCAGGTTGTATTAAGTAGCACAGCACTTGAAAATAGAGTGATGAAATGGATGTCACCAACGCTTGTTGGCATTGTATGAGAGCAGAGTTTAAGTGGGGACACAGTTCCTCTGGAGCTCAGCTCCACCTCCACACCTTCACAATAGATACAGATGGGAAGTACTGACTGCACTTAATGCATGTATTGTCTTCGCTGTGTAAAGCCTTCTGCTATGCGTTGTGTGTTGTGTGTCAAAGCGATTTACAGTTTTTAACTACATGGTATTGGTTACAATGTAGGGTTAGCCATCTTACTCAAGGGGACCTGAGCTATGGATGATTCCAGGACAAACTTTCTAACCATAAGGCCAAGTAGTCATTCATCATCACTACAATGCGTCCAATATGCTGTTCATTATATTAATAGAGGACCAAAGCAGAGGGGTCCTTGTAGGTCAGATTCTATGCATAGAGATTTCTCCAAAGTGCTTTGTCCATATAATAGGGTTTTCCCCTTATGAACCGGAAGCCATAAAGTGCGAGTCCGCAGCAGCATAGAAAATGACGTAGCCCACTAGCCACCTCTGGTTCATCCGGGGAAACCCCTGCAGTGCAGACACTGAGCTACTTGCTCCCCATAAAGAAGAAAAATCCGCACTCACAAGCTATGTCTCATTATTTATTTATAAATTACCAACATGTCCACAAGCAGACACGTTTCGGCTGTTAAGCCATCATCAGTGCATGGTGCTTTTGTTTTATCGCGCACCCAAAGTCATTCATTTTTTCCCAGAAGTCCTCTGACAAACTTGAAGACTACTTGCTCCCCACAAACATCTGTATCTATCCAGACAGCCGGGGCTGAGCTTATTGAACCCATTGGAATACCATCCCCATCCCAACCCCCACCCCCTAAAGTATAATGTAAAAACTAGAAATGCACTCAGAGAGTCTTCTCTTTATGGGGACTGGAGAAGGAATCTGGAATGTCAAAGTTTGCCATGTCCCGCAATGGTGAGGAATCTTTACAAAGTTTCATCCAAATCTGTTCATAATTTTTTGAGTTATCCTGCTGAAAGACAGACAGAAAAAACAGACAGACAAACCAACATGACCACAAACATAATGTCCTTGGCAGAGGTAATAAATGTTAAATACCAAGAAAATAACATCTGCCTCTGCCCTTTACCATATGAACCAGGGATTCAGCCTATTGTGATTTGTATTGGCCTTTGTATTGGTCGAACATTTTGAACACATCGCCCTGAATCTGGCAAACCAATCACAACGCATAGATTTGTTTTGAATCAAAGCGGGCAGGGCTTTGAGGGAGTGACGGCGAAGCTCACAACGTTGGGAAAGCACATCAACAAGAAAGATCGCTGATTGGTCAGGCACGGTTTGAAAAACAACGGGTTGTTCCCATCAACAATGTTCGGATGTACTATCCATCGGGACCAGACTAAAATTACACATCCAGTCTCACTTTTGGGCTAGTTTATCAGGCTACTGACTACCTGGACGTGATGCGAGAGAGCGTTACCTTGCAGAGGTCGGTCTCTATCTGCTGGTGGACGGCCTGGTAGCTCTTCTTGACCTGCTGCTTGTCCTTGATCATCATGGTGAGGCGGTGCAGGGGGCCGGAGTTCAGCTCCTCCGCATGCGACTTCATGATCTTACTCAGCTGCTCCGTCTGCAGCATCATGTTGGCCCAGGACTGAAGAGAAGAGGAGGAGGAGAGAAGAGTTACGATATTGTTAAATATGAGAGAGAGAGCGGGAGAGAGCGAGAGATAGCGAGAGAGAGCGAGAGAGAGCGAGAGAGTGCGAGAGAGAGCGAGCGCAAGAGAGAGCGAGCGCGAGAGAGAGCGAGCGCGAGAGAGAGAGAGCGCGAGAGAGAGCGAGCGCGAGAGAGCGAGAGCGAGAGAGAGAGAGAGAGAGAGAGAGAGAGAGAGAGAGCGAGAGCGAGAGCGAGAGCGAGAGAGGTGAGGAGGCGGTCCGTCAGCTGCTCCGCCTGCTACATCATGTTGGCCCAAGAAAGCAGAGAGGAGGAAGAGAGGAGAGTATGGTTACTTTATTGCAAAGAGGACGAGAGGAGAGAAACATGCTGGCCCAGGGACTGTGGAGAGGAGATGAGAGGAGAGGAGGAGGGGAGGGAAGGAGAGGAGAAGAAGGTAAGGGGAGGAGGGTAAGGGGGACGAGAGGAGAGGATCATATTGGCCCAGGACTGAAGAGGAGAGGAGAGGAGAGGAGAGGAGAGTAAGGGGGATGGAGGAGAGGAGAGGAGGGTAAGGGGGACGAGAGGAGAGGAGAGGAGGAGAGGAGAGAACGAGGAGAGTACGAGGAGAGTAGATTAACATTATTGATCCCAAATTAAGGGCTCAAATAGCTTACCCATAATACACAAAATGAACATTGCAAGACAAGTCAATATAAAGATCAAAGTCAAACATGATGTACAGTATAGCTCTTGAATACAGTACATACAAGCATTAACTAACCTATCAGGGGAAAGAAAGTCCAAAAAGGATGCAAAAATACCCTGATATGGTAAAGGTAGACAAAAAGATTAAAAGAGTAGGGGAGGAGACGAGGAGACAAGAAGAGAGGAGAGGAGATGAGAGGAGAGGAGAGGAGAGGAGAGGAGAGGAGAGGAGAGGAGAGGAGAGGAGAGTAAAGGGGTGGAGGAGAGGAGAGGAGAAAGAGCAGGAGAGGAGAGGAGAGGAGAAAGAGCAGGAGGAGAAACAGAGATGAGGAGAGACGGGGGAGAGGGACATGGGGGGGGGACTAGTAATAAAAACAGAGGCAGAAGGATAACAGATATGGAGAGGGAGGGAGAGAAGGGCAGAGAGAGTAGACTAGAGAGAGAGTGTGTGTGTGTGTGTGTGTGTGTGTGTGTGTGTGTGTGTGTGTGTGTGTGTGTGTGTGTGTGTGTGTGTGTGTGTGTGTGTGTGTGTGTGTGTGTGTGAGAGAGAGACAAAAGAGAGAACAGACACGTATAAGAGATGAAAACATTCCTGTGTGCGGTGGAGCCCAAACAGCAGTTAATCCCTGTGGACAGGAGAATCCAGGGCACTGGACTGTGTTGCCGGCGCCACATTCACATTACACTACACTAAGCATGCCAACCTGCCTACAGGGCACTGCGCCGTGTTGCACTAAACATGCCAACCTGCCTACAGGGCACTGCGCCGTGTTGCACTAAACATGCCAACCTGCCTAACAGGGCACTGCGCCGTGTTGCACTAAACATGCCAACCTGCCTACAGGGCACTGCGCCGTGTTGCACTAAACATGCCAACCTGCCTAACAGGGCACTGCGCCGTGTTGCACTAAGCATGCCAACCTGCCTACAGGGCACTGCGCCGTGTTGCACTAAACATGCCAACCTGCCTACAGGGCACTGCGCCGTGTTGCACTAAACATGCCAACCTGCCTAACAGGGCACTGCGCCGTGTTGCACTAAACATGCCAACCTGCCTACAGGGCACTGCGCCGTGTTGCACTAAACATGCCAACCTGCCTAACAGGGCACTGCGCCGTGTTGCACTAAACATGCCAACCTGCCTACCGGGCACTGCGCCGTGTTGCACTAAACATGCCAACCTGCCTACCGGGCACTGCACTGTGTTACCAGCCGCCA
This sequence comes from Engraulis encrasicolus, assembly GCF_034702125.1. Lineage (NCBI taxonomy): Eukaryota > Metazoa > Chordata > Actinopteri > Clupeiformes > Engraulidae > Engraulis > Engraulis encrasicolus. The sequence goes on along the minus strand of NC_085867.1, from coordinate 25,875,788 downwards.
CATCAATGCCAGTGCACTGGACTGCAGTGTGTTGTTACCGCTACCTACGTACATATCAACAACATATCAGCAACACCACGCTAAACACCACGCCTAACACACACCATATCAACACCACACTAAACTACACTGAACATGCCAGTCTGTCTCTCGTCTCCTCCAGGGCACTGGACGCCGGTGTGCCACCATATCCACAGTATGCCAACTTGCCACCACACCACACCACAGTGCACTAAACATGCCAACCTGCCAAGAGGGTAGGGTCGTCAACTGTCCTGATAATCCCGGGATGAGCTGTAACGCATTTTGAAGGACAGGAAATTTCCTGTCCCGCTTTCAAATCACAGACTCATCACTGGTCAATATTTTCCTGAAATATTTTCGACCAATATGGTATGAAGCTATTCTGAAGATCTCTCTAGAGTAGACAAACCAAAACTTGCATGACAATTTTTGTACTCCCTCCCGTATTGCTGTTGAAGTTTGAGAAGTGCATAGCTGGAACTACATGGTGCAATGGTACAACTACAATGCGGTGTCCTGTCCAGCACTTGAGGTGGAGGAAGTTGGCAGCCCCACTACAGGGCACTGGGCTGTGTTGCAGCCACGTCAACACCAGGGCACTGGACTACTGTGTTACCTCCCCATCCACAGTCGAATTAACACACAAACCCACAGACTCAAGTGGCTCATTGCTTATCTAACACTAATGAAATTAATCGCTGACAATATCTGCTGTAATCACTCATTCGCCTTGCGTCGTTCAGTTGAGGAAGTGGGAGGTTACCACAGCAACACCACTGGCCGAGTGCGCGTTTATCGCAACGCTAGACACAAACTTTGATACAAAAACTCAGCGGGGCGAGATACACACAGGATTGAAACGCCTTTGCAATCATATTGACACCCTAACCAGAGATGTCCTCTTTCTGTATTCTCCCTACCCCAACTGCAACAGATTCTCACTACAAACGTAGAAGCAAGTGTGTAACATAGAATCTTAGTTTGGAATGCTGTTTGTTTATGGCTGATTTACCAACACTTAGAACTTGGGATGGCGAAAATGTAAAAAAATCTTAACCAGCTACTGAGCCTCATTAACCGGTGGGTGGTGCGGTTAACCGGTGGCAGACAATTTTAACCGGTTGATCCAGTCGACAACCGGTTAACATCCCTACTTGGAACACCCAATCACAATCAAGCACCAGATCGCACAGTGCTGGATACTACACTAAACATGCTAACCGACCTGCCAGCCTACAGGGCACTGTGCGCGCAACACATTTACTGTACAGTACGCTAATCATGCCAACCACATTACACTGAATATGCCAACCTGCATCCAAGGCACTGGCAAGGTCTACTCCAGCTAGCCATCTCTCAACAACAGTGACACTCACACTTGCCATTAACTTTTTCATTGACTGGCATACCAAGGAATGCCAAAGTGGCTAGTTCGCTGAAATCATGACTAACCAAAGCCAAGATATAACAGCATTTGGCCAGTTGGCAGGTGTTAATGTCAAGCCCTGACTCACACACACTGACACACATACACACATATTAATTCCTTGTTGTGAGATGACAGTACACTGTGTGAGAAGCAGTCACACACACACAGACACAGTGGAAGTGTGGCATGTGATGCTAGCCTGCAGTGATTTAATATTGAGGTGTCATCAGCTCCTGGGAAGTTGACCCTGATTAAACCATGACTTCAGTGAAGCCAATCACTCTACTCTGTTAGCCTGATAATCATCGACGTTCAAATCTCTTCGAGACTTGGTCTGACCAAGAGCATAACAATTAATGTTTCCCAAACGGCATGGTTGACCTGCCTCGCTTGATTTGCTTATGGTTGTTTGCTTATCGACAAAGTGTGAGGAGTTCCCGTATTTGCGGGAACTCAGAAAGTAGGCCTACTTGCTCTTGACCTGACTAGTTGCAACGCTGAAAGTGTTGCGTCACTAGGAGGGCACAGCCTGGCTACTACTCGGTCACTTCATGTGCAAGTTGCGACTTGATGCGAGTCCAGACAGACTTGTGACTGTGTAACTGAACTTTGATTCTGACAAAAAATAATTGTTGGTGCCTATTCAGACATCGATTGCTGGAGGCTGACAGGCTTCAGAAGTCTGTAGCCAAGTGCTGTCTACAATCTACGTAAATGACACAGAAGGAACACACTTAACTGAGCAGAAAATGTAAGCAGAATTTTGACATCTTTGATGTTTGAGACGTAGATTTTTTTTGCCTCATTAACCTAATCCCATGTTGATGGCAATTTACCTCCAAAGAACGTCATGAGTCATGACAGGTTGACAATTTTCTTTTCATCTCACAAAATTCATACGCTATTATGGTCACAGATAACAGTGAAGTTTCACACTTCCACGTCCTGTGAGCACAGCTATGGAGGTGTCTCATTCTCTCCACAGCACAGCTGACTGTCAGCTCATTGCCATCTTCGTGGCACATTAGAGATTTATTCGACGTTATACTATGCCAGTTGGGAGGATGTGATATGGTTGTGAGCAGCATTGCCAGTAGGGGGCAGTACACACAGTGTCACACGATGTTGTTGTTGTTTACCTCAGATAGGTTGCTGGGGTTTGTTTCTCGGAACCATTGTTGCTAGTTTCGCTAGTTAGCAACTTACTTGGTACGAACTACAAAGATGTGCTGTGGGTAAATAGATGATCAAAAAGGCATGGTGTTGCTAACCTTGAATACGGTGTTGATGTAGTGTACCTTGGAGCTGCTGTTGTGCTTGTAGATTGATAAATAGATGAACAGATAAACAAAAAGCTTGTTGTTTATCGTTTACCTTGGAGACGCTTATGTAGTGCAGCTGCGAGGGGCTGCCCATCGTGCTTGTAGATAGGTAAATAATAACATGTGTACTGTTCACTGTTTACCTTGGAGACGGTGCTTATGTAGTGCATCTGTGAGGGGCTGCCTGTTGTGCTTGTAGATAGGTAAATAATAACATGTTGTTTATTGTTTACTGTTTACCTTGGAGACGGTGCTTATGTAGTGCACCTGCGAGGGGCTGTCGTGCTTGTAGATCGGTAAATAATACGGTGTTGTTTATTGCTAACTGTTTACCTTGGAGACGGTGCTTGTAGATAGGTAAATAATAAGGTGTTGTTTGTTGTTTACCTTGGAGACGGTGCTGATGTAGTGCACCTGCGAGGGGCTGTCGTGCTTGTAGATAGGTAAATAATAAGGTGTTGTTTGTTGTTTACCTTGGAGACGGTGCTGATGTAGTGCACCTGCGAGGGGCTGTCGTGCTTGTCCACCTGCTGGCTGATGTTGAGCAGCAGCGAGGCGTACTCCTTGTCGCTCTTGACGCGCAGCGTCATGAAGCGCTTGACAGTCTCCAGGAGACGCAGCTCCCAGTCCTGCAGCTTCACGAGGCCCTCGTGCGAGTTCCGCAGGTCCCGGCCGAACCCCATGCCTACGCTCGTGGGGGTGGGGTCGGGGGCGGGGTCGCTGGCTCTCGCAACAAGGCACGCGGACGCAGAGGCGCTCGCGGAGCAGGAGGGCGAGGGAGCCGAGGCAGAGGCGGATGGTCGCACGTCGCCGTCGGTCCTACGCGGCAAGGCAGCGGCGGGGGTGCCCTCAGGTCTGCATCCTGTCTGGAGGGTGGAGGAGAGGGGAGAGAGAGAGAGAAAGAGAAAGAAGGAGAGAGAGAGGTGTTTTATTGGCTTACGACATTCGCTACAAAACAGATAACAGATAGATGCATACTAAGATACTTTGATAAGCTTGGCTGTGTTGGTCTTTTGACTTTTGAATTCCATTGTGACTAGATAACATTGGGCCCCCTATCTATTTCAGTGCATGTGGTTATTAATACGCTCCAGTACACAGATAAAGGTATATGATAGAATCGGAGAGTGGTGACATTGATGGCCTATTGTTGTACTATAAAGCACAATTCTTTATAGCCTAGCTTTAGACAAGACTGTTCGGGCTACTTTGTTGGGCTTGAATGGATTCCAATCTCTCCCTGGCTTCAGGACACAAAGTTATTTCACTATATTTAGGGAACAATTTATTTTCAGGGCGCCATTATGCGTTTTAAAGCAATCTTCTAGCTGTAGGCAAATGGGCATCATCTCAGCTGTTGGTCCTGAGGCAGCGAGTTTCCGTTTTTTAAAATATCACACTTGTTGTCTTCCTTCACTCACATTGCCTTCATCAACTGTAGCACAAATTCCACACTGTCAGTACCAGTACAACCCAACAATTTCACAGCCACCCAGTAGGCAGATAGGCAGGCAGGCAAAGTCACCTGCCCCAGAGTAGGTACCTATACTAATCTCAGCCCTTTATGGGACCCACTAGTTTGACGCCCTTTCGGTACTGATGTCTTACGTCACATGGTATTATCAAACATTTCAAACAAGCGATGTTAGGGTTAGGTTTAGGGTTAAGGTTAGGGTTAGGATTAGGGTTAGGGTTGCATGCCGTAAGACATCAGTACCGAAAGGGCGTCAAATTAGTGAGTCCCAGCCTTTTACAGGTGCTGTTCACGTCTCGCACACAACGCATACACGCCATACGCAAGCGGTTAGGACATCAGACTTGTAGCTCAAAGGTTCGACGTGCAACCCACGACGTCGGCGGAGGGAGTAATTAACCATATTCTCTCCCATTCCCATTCTGAGGTATCCTGGGCGACTGTCCCGCCACACTGCTTCCTTGGGCCGCTGTTTGGGGCTGCTCCCGTGCACAGGTGAGGAATAAATGCATTTTCGTTGTGTGCAGTGAGCACTGTGTGATGTGGAGTGCTATATCACAATGACAATGGGAGTTTCCTAGGTGGGCTTTCTTTTTACTTTTCACACATGCACACAATCACACATTGTTGCTGTAGAAAAAGCCCCCTCTTGTACTTCAGGTGTACAGACACATGGGGGGTGAATTTAACTCCTATACACATGCAACAGTGCCTCCACCATCTCAACCACAAGATATAAACCACCACCACTCACAGATATAAAAAGTACAGCTCTAACGCACAATTAAGAAGATTTTTTTGGAAAAAAGGTCCTTAGGCAATCTGCTGCTAGTCCTTTTATCGTAGCCACGCATACCAGCATCTGTTGACACCTTTTTCACTGAAAAGCATTAAGTCTTACTCCCCGTTATCCATCTCATGACAGTAGTACAGCCCCCACTAATTTCCCACTGCACTGCATACCGCACCCACCCCCACAAAACACACACACACACACACACACACACACACACACACACACACACACACACACACACACACACACACACACACACACACACACACACACACACACACACACACACACACACACACACACACACACACACACACACACAGCCAGCTTTTCAACATCGCGGGCAAACGAAAGTGTTTCCTGAGTCAGGTCACAGCCGTTGGTTCCCGTTCCTGCGTGACCCCTGATCCCCCCCCACCGAATACTCCACGTGCTGCTTGCGGACACGCAGGTGGCTCTAATCCAATGGTTACAGCTATGGCTGGCCTGGCTGTCTATATGAAGGATGGGGATTGTCTATCTGCACAGGGCTTCCTATGGTAGGATGGCCGTGTCCATTGCTGTCCATCTGCATCCTGTGCTAGGATGGCTAGCCCATTGCTGTCCATTTGCTATCTGAACAGGGTTTCTTCCAGGATGCTTATGTCCATTGCTGTGTTAACTGGGTTGCTTCTTCTAGGATGGTTAGGGGGCCATGGTTGTCTATCTGCATATGGTTTCCTATGGCAGGCCGGCTATGTCCATGGCTGTCTATCGGCTTCCTCTAGGATGGCTAGGCCCATGACTGTCCATCAGCACAGGGCTTCCTTTCAGGCAGGTTGGAAACTGTCGTTATTGCACAGCACCTCTGTTCTGTTGGTGTGAGCTCAACATTCCAGTGGCACAGCTGCTTTCTATGTGTGTGTGTGTGTGTGTGTGTGTGTGTGTGTGTGTGTGTGTGTGTGTGTGTGCGTGTGCGTGTGCGTGTGTTTAGGACAAAGACACATTCCTTTATGCAGCCACACAGAGGCCGTAGCTACTACCTAAAGGGCTACTTGTACAATACCACCCAGCCACTGTCAAATCTGACCCATACACTACACAGACTGTAGGAGCCAACGTAGCACAACAAGCGACAGAATATCAGTATTGAAACCAATCTAGGTCTACTTTTTCCTAAATTTAAACTTGTTAAATGTCAACTGATATGACCAAATCCTCCCGAGACCCTACAACGCCAACAGATGGCCAACAACAAACAAAGCAAACCAGACCAGACAAACAAGAGCTGTTCAAACAGCATAGCCGTTTACTCTTGGAATAGCCCTCACTTGTCTGCAGGTCGTCTTAAGCAAATGTGCGCCGCCCAACAGGTGAAGTAGCCTCGCGCACCATCCTACGTACTTCCGCCAAGAGACTTGGCTCCCCACTACGTCTGGTATCTGTTTTCTGTGGAGCGATGTTGAGCGGCAGGATTTGGCCGGTGTTCTGACAAACGGTCCTACGTTGTAATTTTATTCTACGGTAGAGTGTTCTGTCAGACACGTCTGTTTAACGGTCCTACATCGCCAAAGATAGACATCAGACATGTTTGTTCAACAACTCGCGTCAGATCAAACAACCCCCCAGACCATGAATACGAAATGAAATGTTAGTATTATGGGATGGTCAGGACCAGGCTACAGGTGAAGTGCCCCATTTATTTTGTCATATGGTGCCCCCTGACTGGTTGCAAATGGCTGGTGCCCCCGGGCACTGTGCCACTGTGTGCCCAGAGGGATAATCCGGCCACTGCTTGACCATGTTCAGAGTCCACAAATGCACCTCCTAAACACCAGCCTCAGCACAGCGAACCCTGCCACACCAGCAGCACCGGCTGAGGTCTGTCTGGTCCACTTTTGGTGGCCGTTCATGAGAAAGTCTGGCAACAATTGACAAAGAAAACATTTGTCACCATTACATGACAAACCGCGCTGCGCTGCACTTGTATTTGGTGGGGTGTCTTTGTATTCAACACCGCCGGCCCATGCATCATGTCACTTGTGCTTAATAATCTACTATGGGTCTTTATCGATGGGGCTGTCGACTCGCTAGTAGTGGGAAGCGCGGTGGCCCCGTGTTCTCTATGCTGGGAGTGCACTGTGGGCCGCCCACCACCCGATGAGTGACAAAGTGGCCTGGCCTGTGCTCAGGATGTGGCCTATCAGAAACAATGTAGCAACATGTGATTTGTCATGCAATTAACACACACACACACACGCACGCACGCACATAAACGACACATTCATGCTTGCTTACACGCATTACACACACACACACACACACACACACACACACACACACACACACACACACACACACACACACACACACAAGCCCAGTCACAGCCATAGGCCTAGCCATTGCTCTTTTACACAAAGTAATGACAAGAACAGCCAAAACGAAGTCAACTGCTAAGAAGAGCCACTAAAAAAAACAACAACAACAAAAACAATGGTCCTTGTCATTTGCCCAAACCATAACTGACTAGGCCCATGTTAGAATAAAATTTGAAAGAAGGCCATCTTATCCCAGGTACCCTTTCAGGGAGAACAGGGAACAAAGTAATGAGTAAACTAACTTAGTAAGTGACTTCAGCCCTACGATTTTACTTGCGTGCGCACAGCACCATGTGTTTTTGTTGGGGAACAGGTCGACATTTCCTTTGTCTTTAATGACATTTATGCAATGTTAGCGTAATGTGAAGCTTGTAAACATCCAACCTGTAGATATAAGTAACCCAGGCTCCTCCACCCCACCCCCCAGCATAGCCAGTGGGGGTGCAGCAGAGCCCGACTCTGGCTAGCTACAACCACCACGACCCTGCCCCAAAACAACAACAACCACCACCACCACCACACTGTTTGGGCTAATCGGCGCTGGTCGTCCCTGGAGATGGGACTTAATTCACCAAACGAGCTCTTGATAGAAGCCCATTACCGGTGCTATCTGATGCCTCCTGACTCACTGCCACCTCTGTTGTAGCTGCCAGTGTGTGTGTGACTGACTACATAGCAACCACCCTCCCCTCCCCTCCCCTCCCCTACTCGGAGTAGGCCGGGGTGTCTTCAGAACTGATCCCCTTCCTATCTTGTGACAGGACCTGCTGCTATACATGGGTTCTAAATTTTGTTTATATAACCTGACTGTGCAAACCTAGCTGCGCACAACTCAACCTCTGATTATTGGAAACCACTGTCAGTCAAAAAAAATGTTCACGTGGTTGGCTGCCAGTGTCTTGCCCCTCCTCATAACATCGTGTTGATAAACACTGAGAACCCATGTATAGAACACTGTGTGCAGTGGAGTACAGAAGACAAGTGAAGTCTGCAGCCAGGGCAGAGGACTAGGAAGAAAGCTACTCAGGCTAGGAGGAGGAAGGCTACACCTGCTAGAAGGAAGGCCACATGAAGTGGTCCAGGGGGTACTCCGCACAGGGGAAGGCTGCTACAGTACACTGACTAAGCAGGAAGGATACATCAGCTAGGAGGAAGGCTATGTTGACTAAGCAGGAAGGATACATCAGCTAGGAGAAAGGCTACGTCGACTACTAGGAAGATGGCCACATTGACTAGTCAGAAAGGGTACTCCGGCTAGAACCTTTCGGTTAAAAGCAAACAAGCACATATGGCCTCCATCTCATTTTCCTACGCACAAATAAAAGCAGCTGCTGTTCACCTCATGCGAACAACCATGCAGGCCACGCCATAAAAATCTCATTCCGATGAAGAATTATGAAGAACTAAACTCCTGTTAGCGCTGACCGTAAACACACTCTACTAGAAAAGCCCTCGGTCCAAAACTATGCAGCACAGCAGCAGCCCCCCAACCCCACCCCTCCCTAACCCTTGGCAAGGGGTCGCTGGTGAGAGTACAGTACAGTAGAGTAGAGTAGGGTAGAGCGAGTGGAGGATACTGGGGTTTGTGGTCACCAAAATTCGTACTCATTACAAATTCTTCAGCGCGATGATGGGTGCACCGCTGATGGAATTCTTGTTGCCACCCTCAGCCGCACCACTGTAAACACCAAAAACACCATGTCCTCTGGGCACGCGCCGACCCGGATCAGCTGGAGCTGTGTGTGTGTGTGTGTGTGTGTGTGTGTGTGTGTGTGTGTGTGTGTGTGTGTGTGTGTGTGTGTGTGTGTGTGTGTGTGTGTGTGTGTGTGTGATGTTGCTTTCTGAGGGGTTTGTGTTTTGTTATGTGAGGTGTGCATGTGCGTGTTACCCAGAATTTCCTGTTTAAGTGAGGTGTGTGTGTGTGTGTGTGAGTAAATGTGTACCTGGCTGTGTACATGTCTCGGTCTCTCAACATGTAAGGTAAAGCTAGATTTATGCTTCGCTCGCATAGAATCTGCGTCCGTCCGTTTTCTGTCTATGCGAGTCCACGCCCCCCTCTCAGAGGCTCTGCGCCCGTCGTCTAGCGCCTCGAAAAAAATCTAACTATCCGTCGGACGGACGCGGAGTACGCAGACAAAAAGGCACTATGATTGGTCGTCTCGCTATTTCCTTGTTCTGTTCTTGTGGCAGCGCAATGCCAGTAGTTTGCGAGAGCAGAGCTGTATTCTGTTAAAAACTTTATTAATGCCTTGTGTGTAAATGTGTGTAAATACACGAAGCTAAGCTAAGTAACAAACAATGCATCAGTTGAACACTCGTGGCACAATGCCTGCGGTTTTACTACCGTTCCTCCACCGAATGTAAACACACATCGGCAGAATCAACTGTCTTTACATGCTTGCATTTTCTGCTCGTGAAAACAGACTGGGTATGTCAAATAATGATACCACTGCATTGCCTTTGCAATTTGTGTGAAAATACCTAGCTAACCGGGATAGAAAGCAACATTGCTTAATAATGACCGCAGTGCTTACAATGTAGTGAAAGTAGCCTAATCGCGCAATTTCAAATGTGGCTGGCAACGAGACCTCGGACCTCGCAGAGCTCGCAGATGCATGAATACAAAATTGGTTCGTGGCCACTCCCACGCGACTTTTCACGCTCGCAGTTGCTGAAGTCTAATCTGACCTTAAGCGTACCCATTAAGCCCACCAAAATCTAAATTTCTTTATTTTTCAATCATCTTCACATAATTTTTTTGTGAAATATTTTGTTAAATAGTAAGATTTACCTCTCTTCTCAATGTTTGTCACTGAGTTGATGGATATTTCAAAGTACTATATGAAGATTTTTTACGAGAAAAGTGAAAAGTCTGAATGGGCTTAAATGGTACCATTGGTACCATTTAAGCCCACTTGTGTTCCAAATAAGCTCATATAGTTATTTCTCTATCAAAATACCTGGTGAGGTGTGTGAATTGAGTTTAAACAGTGGAGCCTACATGGCATAAATGGTTTCAGACCAAAAATGTAAGATTTGCTAAAAAAAATAGTGCATAAAACCTAATTAAATATTACGGCATCTTTTACTTCATATACTTCATAAAATTCTACATCCAAACAGAGAAATGTAGTTTTTCTTATTGATTATTGTTAGTTCATTACATTACGCCTTTTAAACCAACAACTTGGGATTGTACAGCACTTTTTATGTCCCTCAAAGGCATTTTTCATAAGCATGCATGCAAACTTGCATGCATTTCAATGGGGTGTACCATTTAAGCCCACCTTGTACCCATTAAGCCCGCCTATACAAAAAGCTATTTTATGGAAATAATCAACTCCACAAAACATTTCATGATGCATTTCTTTAAAGACCAATGCCAAACAAACTGGAATATGCTTAGAATTCATACCTAACCACATGTCTTACGGTAGAGTAAGATAAAGATGGTGTGTGGTTGTATCAAGAAAATATTGGCGTGTGCTCGCTCATAAAACACATCTTTCCATTTGAAGGGAAATGCTATAATTTAGTAAAACACTGCATGTATATATATAAAAATCATTACATTTACCTCTTAGTTTACTAAATATGAAAGTATTTTCAAAACATTTGACTTAAACTAGCTGATATTGTATGATTTCTGACATGTCCCAAAACAGCAAAGTTTTGAGGCAACTTCTTGTCAGTAGTCCTGAGACTGGATTCACTTGGACGGGAATAACTCGACGATAAAAAATGTGATTTGTTTGCAATAAAAAACATTTTGTCAGTAACAAAAATATTTAATTGGATAGGGTGATGAACAACAAAATTCACCTTTTCCCTTTCTTTAAATTGACCTCAAAGTTGAAAGTGGGCTTAAAGGGTACATGGGCTTAATGGGTACGCTTACCTTACTTGGTTAGGGGTGTAAATAATAATCGAGATGTATCGATGCATCGATCCAATGGCCAACGATCAAATCGAATCGTATCATCATGGGGCATTCTTAAATATCGAAAATAATCTAATTGCTGGCCCCTGTCCAATGCCCTAGCTGTTATTTGTGCAACATAATACTAAGAAGTGGCAAAGTAATTGGAAAAAATCGAATAGAGTCGCATCAGATCGTGGGGCGTTCTTAAGTATGGAAAATAATCGAGTCTCTGTTTTAAGACATCGATATCGAATCGTATCGTCATGGAATTGGTCCTCAATTCAGTGAAACACACTAAGCTCTTCGATCGCACAGTAAGATCAGTTTTAAAGTTACGAGTCAGACATGTTGTGTCTTTCCATCCCCTTCATTGCAAATGCGCATCACTTCAGCAGATATCTAATTAAAGGCTTGGCTAAATTTAACTACTTCAATCGAGCCACTTAAAAATCCAGGGCTGGGAATGAGATAATTTAAGGTTTTATGTTTGGCCTTTTTCAAAATAAGCCCACATCCATATTCTACACTGTCAGAAGGAGAGTACGTTCCTTGCTGTTAGCATAAGTTAGACCTTAAGCAAATTCTCATCCGCACAACAGCTTAGCACAAATAACAGTGCACATTCAACATGTTGTGGTTAGATAAGTTACCAAAGAAATAACAAAGTTGCACTTCACTTGCTTGCTTGCTTGGACTTCAATTAGACGTTACTTTAATTCACTGGCAAAAACATACAAAAGTGCTGAGTACTCTTACCATTGATTTCCTCCAAAACGACATGCTCGCAACAGGACGGGACTAAAGCTTCTAGCTGGCACCTCTGAGCCACACAGGGCTTTATGGTTTCAGCTCTTTACACTTGATTGCAGAGGCAGGGATGCCGAAAGAAAAAGCTGATATGGATCCAGATGTACTATAATATGCTGCACTACTATTGTCCGTCACTTCACAGCGCAAGAGCAGAACTTCAAAGCTGGATGTCACTTTAGTGCACTTTCCATGTAATGCACTTGTGCTTCAACAGCACCGGCATATGACGTTTTAGATTTACACTCAGTAATACATCTACGGCACACAAAAATAAGCATGACGGGGGGGACTATAAATGACACATCGCCATTGGTTAGAGCTAAATATTTTCAACACCGACCACATACAGAGAAAGAGCATCAAACACAAACTCTGCACTCATCAGTTGTTTCTGCACAGCGAGAGTCACAACCACACAACCATGTGGTTTCAATCATTTACAATAAATGCATCACAAAAAGCTGTCATGCACTGATACCAATGCTAGAGAAAAAGGAAATGGCCTCCATCAGCTAGCCTGTTTTACAGCACTGTTAAGCACCAAGCTTCACACATAACAGCCGCATACTCGAACATGCATTTCCCAACACTGTCTTGGCCTGCAATGTGGTCAGACAGACACATGTTTGTCCCTTGTGTTAAAGGCGCTGTAACCACCAGGCAGTCAGAGAGAGACCTCCGTCATAAAACACTTCCGGTACTACTATTGTCTTGGCTGAATGAGATGCCTTGGCTAAATGTATGTAACAGTGAGATACATATGGTCATTTTATGTGTAAGTATGTGTGTAATGTCTCGTGGGCAATGTATTTTTATGTATGTGTGTATGCTACTTGATACCTTAATTTCCCCCTGGGATCAATAAATGATACTCTACTCAACTCTATTCTACTCTAGACAGAATGTTCCGCTTACCCCCTCTGACATCAGCAGCGGTGACTTGAAAAGTCTTAATTCTGTGTAACAAAGGTTGAGCATCACTGAAAAGTTGCAACCCACCACCTGTTTCTATTTTGATTGAATGGGATCCTCTTGTTGATGTTTAACATTAACAACAACAACAACGACGACGACGACGACGACGACGACGACGACAACAACCACCACATTCCATACAATAACCATACTTTGAGTAGTAGACATGTGATGTACATTGTGTTTTTCAAGCTGGAGGTCTACACAACTATACTTCAATTACAGTAAAAAAAATAAATAAAAAAAACAAAAACAAAAAAACTTTGAGACGGATTTGGGGACAGTCACAGTCTCAAAGAACATGGCATGACATTACAACAAAGAAAGAGCATGGCAACCAACTAAGGAACTGGAAGTTGATACAGTATGTTTGTCTTGACAGTGTGCTTGACAGTGTGACACCCTGTGTACAATTTGGGCTGAACATGGAGGAAGACTAGCGCAAACCAAAGCACTCTGAAGTGAAGTGAAGTGAAGTGCGCCTTTATAGCCTTCCTCTGAGCAGTAACGCAATTAGGCCGGCCGGAGGAGTGCATCAAGTGGGAGTTTTGGCTCAACAAGGATTTGCTGTGTGTTCCAGAACAACACAGTGGGGGGACGGCGGGCCGCCTGAATGGCACAACTCAACAGACTTTACTTGCAGAGGAATTTCCTTATGCCGACTTAACTCCTGTGGCAGGAGAGGTCACGGCCAGCCAAACAGGACACCGTGCTAACACACTAGTCCCGCCCCGGCCCACCATACACATTACTAGATGGTTGAAGCAAAAAAAAAAAAAATGTAGTGACACATCACTAACATGTTGTGTCTACCGCTAAAGAGAATGTATGTAAGCTTACCATTAGTCATTTTGTCTAGTGTTTCAAAACAGTGCAAATACCAAACCAGATTTACTCAGATAATGTGACTACACCTTACTAAGCTGTGAATTCCAATAGATTATGGTTCCTTTGTTGGTACACAGCTGTGCTATAATTACTATTATCTTTTATTATTATTATTCAATTAATACATTTTCGAACCATAATTCACCAGTAAAGCAAAATATCCTAATTGGACCCATGGTGCTTGCCTGTTGTGAACAACTACCACACAGCATCACAACAACAATATCCCTCTTATTCGACTGAAAAGACAGAAAAGGCCAACTCAATCACCCCTGCAATAATTTGCCATGGTTTACAATAACCGTGCACCTCTGGTAGGGGCCTGGAATTTGGTAACCTACAGGATGATTGAACAACTCATAAAGCGCGTCACTTCGGCGCATCAAACACTAATCGCTACCACTTCCAATGTCACTTTGATTCTATTGAAGATCGAGGGAGGCGCATCACTACAAAAGTAGGTTGAGTAAAGAAAGAAAACCAATTCCAACATATTTCACTTCCAACAGTAAATGCAACAACTTCAGAAGTATTATTGACATTCTACAACTACAAATATAGCGTTCATGCAGATATGTTGTTTATCAAACAACACCCGCATTAATTACTGTGATGTAAATAAACTAACAACGCAACGCAAGCCACAGAATTGGGCATCAAACGATATCCGAGTTAGTGTAGTTCTAGTTCTTTTGTCTTCCAAGTGACATAAAAATAATGTTACATGCGGCCAGCATAACTTTCATCTGGAACACCGAGCGTATTCTAATAAAACATCATGACTGCACAGTCAGTTTCATTTTCCGAAAATACTCCGCAACTTCACTGTCACAAAACTAATGTTAGTTTAATCTAAATGTTACAAAGCAAGAAAAGTCAAGTTAAATGTTAAGATTTGCTAGCTAGACGCAGGTACATTAGCCTTCAACACAGACTGTAATGGCAAACAATTGATTTTTTTTTTCTGAAGGAACTGGGAGACAAATCTCTGCTACAGCCATTCCTGCAAAACACAAGTACCCATGACTTCTGTTTATTGTCATTCGGTTGTATTGCTATCACAAAACAGTTAACACATGCTGAAAGACACAGATTAACACCGAATCATTTAATTAGCCAGCTACCGACATGCTAGGTTAGTTAAGTTAGCAGCCCTGCTAATGTTGGATAGCCGTTTTCCGAGGAAAACAGACCAAGAGTTGTTTTTACATCATGTTACATCAAGGGAAAACACTGATACGTAAACAATCTACGCGAAACAAGGGTTGGTGAGCAAAATGATGAAATGCACTCACTTTATTTGACTGTAGTATTATTTCTCCGTGTTTCCTGATTCCTTGCTTGGTATTCCTCTTTTTCTTTTTGCTCGCCTGCCGGAGTTGGGGATTCGGGAGGGGTTTCCGTTCAGGATTGCTGCGCTCCTAAACCAGAGAACTATGACGTTTACAGCACAACCTAACAAGATCTATGGCTCTATCTAAATCTATCAGATTTTGCCAACGAGCCCAAGTAAATCCAGTATAATATGATAACTTTATACACTTTGAATTAAAAATATGTCTCATGCTTTTTTATTATTGTAATAAGTATTTAATTAAATCAGGCGAATACGACTGGCCATGTCAGTAGCAGGCCTTGGTGATATCACCTTAATCACCATAAATGTACCATTTAAAAAAAAATAATAAAACCCTTAATTATTGCATACAATTGTGTACGTGTATAGGCAATGAATATCATACATACAATTGCACAGACTTAGTTAGGCTTACAGGACATAGGCCTACAGGTCTTAGGCCTACAGGGTCAACAAAGTCTGTAATAACACAAAAAGAACCATAAAGCACGAGATAAGCACAGCAAATACCAATCTAGCCTAATGCATGTAGACACTGATATCTTTTTTTAAAGGCAGGTGGGATATGGGAAAATGCATGGTTAAAGATCACCCAACGCAGTGGTTTTAGTAGGCTATATGGTGTCTTAAAGGGCACAATGAGTTTCTGTAGAGTATGTTGCGTCTACAAATTTAACAAACGTTTGCTTTACATCCAAATAATTATAGTGACTGGCATTCTGATATAACGGGCAGCTTAGAAGTGGAAGGTTGGTTATGCCCCTCACATGACCTGTCACAAGGTGCTGCCAGGTGACTGGCATGCTGTTTCAGTTTAGGTTTACTGACGCTGTTGCATGGTAATTATTCTGGACCTGGTCAGTTGTTCAGAAGACAACCATAGTAAGGTTGTTTTCCTGGGCCATAGATTTAGCT
Organism: Engraulis encrasicolus; assembly: GCF_034702125.1. NCBI lineage: Eukaryota > Metazoa > Chordata > Actinopteri > Clupeiformes > Engraulidae > Engraulis > Engraulis encrasicolus. The sequence goes on along the minus strand of NC_085867.1, from coordinate 25,859,519 downwards.
CATTCTATACCTGTGTCAGTAGTCTATGTCTGGCCTAATCAGTGTGAGTCAGCATACATTTTGTCTAAAATGACTACAGAAGCACATACATTGAGAATAGAGTAGACTGAAGCAGAGTTACTTTATTTATCACAAAGGAGATTAATGGAATGTTGGTCATATTTCAAGATGTCTAATTCAGATTGAGCTGATAGTTTACATAGAAATCACATATAGCCCGAGTGACGTCACATTGCCTATCCTGAATTAAAAGTTAAGTGATATTACAAACATTGTGTTTGTATTCTTGGTTTTATATGCCACTTTTGATTTCAGTGCAGATAGCTGTGGGCAATCAGAATTTAAGCTACAGCTACTAAATATTTAGAGCTATTTAGGGTTAAGGTCAACTTTATAGACAGTAGCCTGTGTAGCCCACGGTAGTTTTTAGTCTTTTTCCACAATACTTATTCTGTTTAATATTTGCTTGCAATCGAAACCACAGTAATCAGTTTACATCATACACACCAATGGAATAATATTCCATTAGGTGCTACAGTACAAGGCGTCAACCACGAGAGGGCGCCAAATAACAAGGGATATGCCTCTGCATGATTCAGAAACTGCTGCTGTGATTATTGTAGAATTGCCATGAAGTTAAATATTGTAAAACATGTGTGCAAATGTAATGCCCGTATTTAAATATACGTTCAGAGCTCAATTTCCTTGTTTTTCAATTGATCCGTTTTCCTCAAAGTATAAAGTCGTGCGTGTTCTTGGACACACGGATGGTCCGCAGGGACTCTTGTCACGTGATATTGGATGCAACAACAGTCAGGCCTTGACGTACAGTCAGCTGACTCTCAGCAGCCGTCATTTCAGTCCTCTTCTCCGACCTTCGCCGCAGTGCACACGGGAACCTCGTCCATTCTTGCTCATCTTCGTCTGGTCTGCGCGTTTAATTATGGCTAGTCAATCGCAAGGGATTCAGCAGCTTTTGCAGGCTGAGAAGCGAGCGGCAGAGAAGGTCGCAGAGGCCAGAAAACGTAAGTAAATTCGACCGTCACGATTAGCTACTTAGCCTAGCTTGTTAGCTTGTTTGTAATCTATCGACGAGGGTTTGCCCAAACTGGTTCAACATGTAAGTAAAAGGAAGAGCTAATATTTCAGGTTACCTGTGTTACTCATACCAATGATATTAGCCAACTCGTGTTTATTTGCAATGCTGCCGATATTTGGCAGCTGTCAGGTTGATGATGTCCTGCCCTCAGTTTACATTCTACCTGACGTGATGTGTGAACACTCTGAAATTGAATCGTGCTAAAATGTCATTTCCATGCAAATGTCTGTTATTGTCTGTTATGAAATATGAATTTCAATTTCACTGAATTTGAAATGCGTTTTCCCCCCACGTCCAACACCATCTATCTACCTCTCAGTAACATTGCAATGAGGAATTTGTCACGAGTCTGACTGTCTGACCCAAGATTGGGTTGTTCAGTCTTGTGTTGGCTCAGTGTGAAGCTCAGAAGGGTTGTTATCTTTTGAGATGACTCCTCTGTTCCTCTTCTGTCTTGTAACGTGATGTTAAGTCACTGTCTTGTCTTCCTCTTTTCATTTTGCCCATTTAGGCTACTTCATCGTCTTTCTTGGCCGGGAACCATGATATTATCTTTTGATGTTGTGTTATCTTATGAATGAATGAATGAATGAATGAATGAATGGATGTCTCATTGTTCAGGTACAATGAAATTGTAAGGTGCAGATGCTCCCGGTGCTTAAAAACAACATAAAACAGTATAAAAACATTAGGCCAGAACAACAGACATAGACAAATCGTACACGCATATAATAATTCACACAGTGAATGTCTTTAAAGTGCTGTAATCTGTGCAGAATTAATTAAGTGTGCAAATGGCTTTTGAATAAAAACTGTCTTTTAGTCTGTATTGGTTGTATTTAAATGTTTGTATGTGGCCCAACTGCCTGCTATTATCTGTAGTTGCAGTATGAAATAGTTGTATACATAGTTTTTATACATATACCATTCTTTTTCTTTTTATTATTGCTTCAACAAGGAATGCTCAATTTCGTTGTGCTCGTCACAATGACAAATAAAAGATTGTAAATGTTTGGGTGGTAATGGAATGTAAATGTGTGATTGCACACAGGCAAGAACCGTCGTCTGAAGCAGGCCAAGGAGGAGGCGCAGGCGGAGATCGAGCAGTACCGGCTACAGAGGGAGAAGGAGTTCAAGACCAAGGAGGCCGCGGTAGGTTACTGCATACTGACAACATGGGACATAGGCCATACCAACATATTTGGCTTCAATCAATGGTCAGGCCAGCAATTAGTCGCTTCACATTAAGCTTGTCAATAGTGAGACCAAAATGTTGCCTCTTAACACAAAACAAAATAAAAAGGCAAGGTTTTGCAGTGTAAGGAAGAACCAGGCTGGAGGAAACTTGGCATTCGAGAATAAAGCCATTTGAGAGAAAAAAACCTCCAGTTGACAATTACAACGTATCTCTTTTGACTTTGGGTGTGGTCACAAACAAACAAAATGAAAAAAGGTCTGACAATGCCCTCTTCCCTTTTGCAGGCCCTTGGTTCCCATGGCAACTCGGCTGTGGAGGTGGACAAGGACACGGTGGACAAGATGGGCGGCATCCAGAGCAGCTACCAGCAGAACCGGGAGGCCGTGCTGGGAAACCTGCTCAAGATGGTGTGCGACATCAAGCCCGAGATCCATGCCAACTACCGTGTGGCCGGATAGAAGCCTTCCTCAACCTGCTCGTCAGCCTTCCTTACAACCCCATCCATCCCGTCCCAACCCCCAAACTCACCTCATCACATGTCCGTACATACATACATACATGTACCAAAAGAGGCAAGGGGAAATAGATTGACGCTGTGAAGCCACAACTCTTCTGACCACTTACCAAACAAACACCCATTCCCAATTTTCTGCCCCCCTGTGCATCGCAGCTTTTGTGTTGAATTTTTGAGCACTTGGTCCATCAGAAGTCCACATCAGCTGTTTGGGAGGGGAAAATCTTTAATTAATGTGGTTGTTCTGGTTGAGGCTCACTTGCCTTAGCCAAGTCATCCAGAGTAAATCCACAAGAAAATGGCAAGATGAGCTGTACTGTATGTAGAAAGATCCATTGAGGTCACGAGTGTGAGTTGACATCAGCTTGTATTGTGGCCGTCACAGTGCAGTGTTTCTCTCCCGCCCCTGAGGTACTCTCTTAACTGCTTGTAGGGTCTCACAGATCAGTAGACTGACTTGTTTTTTTGTTTTGTTTTTGTTGTTGTTGTTATTATTGTGATGGACAATTGTGTGTTTGTTTGTGCGTGCGTGTGTGTCTTTGCTATGCAATGTGGTGTTTTATTTATGAGTAACATTTTTCTGTTAATCAGAACGGCCCGTGACGAGAAGAGGGGGAAAAAAACATTCCCCTCTTCCCCATTGGATGACTATATATAATATTGAGTCTCACACTCACTCTGTCACCCTCTCTCATGTGATCTCGGAGTAAACCAACTTGAGTTAACATTGACTGTCGTGGCAAATTATCTAATAGAAAAGCCTGGAGGCCTGGTTTTCTTCAGTGTATGACACCTGTGGGCTATCTGTTAGCAGACTTGCCACTTCCTGTGGCACTACCAAGATCTATCACAGCCATGTTCTTGAAATAACCCCCTGTTATTCTTGTTTTGTTTTTCCAACCCTGTATATCAGTGGTGTTCTGAAGCTGTATGTAATAGCTGACACATTCCTCTGTTTACATTCGGTGCTGCTGCACAGAAAAAAAGTGATGACAAATAAATGGTTATAGTGTACTCCAGCGCCTTGTCTCCCATTCATTTTCTTTTATCGTTCAAGATTGTTTCCAAATGTTGTTCAAGGAAATGAGGGTATTGTGACTGACATGCCATAGGTAAACATGGGGAGAGGAGGGTGGGTTGGATGAGGATTGTTAGATTTGTGACAGGGTTCGGGGTAAAGGCATGGACAAGATGGGACAAAGGAAAGATGGGTTGTGATTTGGATAATAAGTGGGCGAGCTGGATCTTAAGTTCATATAATAATATTGGGGGTGATCATGGTGGGTTTGTGCTTTCCGATTTGATGCGGGTGTGTGCACGTTTGCTGTCAATTTGTGAGATGGTAGTTAGTTGTATTATTTATCAATTTGCACAGTAGCTGCATAAGTGCATGGAGCTTATTTTCCGATCTGCAAAAAGAGACATGTATCCGATCCATCTCTGGTTCTTGCAGTGGCACTTAGTGATGGCAGTCTGGCACAAGCGCGCCGGAACGTGTTTCAAACCATCAACAGCGAAAACCATTAAAAACCACTGTTCCGAAGTTTGCTTCAGTACGGAAAAACCACGTGATATATTACGTATGAAACAGTAGTTCCAGAGCCAGTTTTCCGAAAGCAGCTGCAGTGTTTCGCGCTGCCACACGAACCAGCAGGCGCGCGCAAATTGTTTGGCCTGTTGCAGAGCCGTCTGCCAGGTTGCAGTGGAGAGAATATTTTATTGACTGTCATTAGGCCTATAAGTCCCACTTGATAGACAAGTAGACAACATCATCATAAGTTATGAACACAACAAGGAGAAGACATTAATGTTCAGCAACGCTTTATTCTGATCGCCCAAAAAATAGCCTAATAATAAATGAATAAATAAATAAATGTGGCATTGTAGCCTTTGTCGTCTACCTCAACTGGCTCATCAGTAGCCTAAAATGTAAAATGTCTGGAAGTTAGTGTGCAAAAGTATGAGCTCAGTCCAATATTGGAGGTAATGTCGCAGATGATGAGGGCACAACATCTCATCTTATCGAATTGAGCCCGTTTAATTGCAAACATGGCTTTTTCACCAGGAGAGGGCCCTGTTACTGAAGCTTCAAGTACTAACCCAATTTTTGAAGCAACGTGCCTAAATGGTTCAAAGCTTCAACAAAGCTTCATTTGCCCATAACTACACCAAGCGTCTGTTTATAATATGACCACTAGGTGTCACCATAGCGCCTTCAATAAACAGTGGTCAGATTCGAAACATCCGTGATCACTGTAAAAAATACAATTTTACAGTGCTCATATGAATAGCCAACATGCAATTTATTACAGAGATCACCAAAACCAACTGTCAGACAAAAAACCCACTAAAGCCGTGTGGCATTGCGTCATGCGACCGAGTGCCATGTGGCGGCGGAAGCGGGTCAAAAAAAGTGGTGTTTTCATTGGCCCAATCAGAGCCATACAGAGGGTAGAGTCGGGCAATCTCCGCCGTGTGCTTAGGCCGACTTCCTCTTTAGCAAAATTAGCTGTTTTAGCTTCTCGGTACTGCCTAACGTTGCGAATGTTAGTTCCTAGCAGTGGGCGTAGCACATAGCAAATGCAATGCAGGGAATATGACAAGACTTGCTGTTCATAGTAATAACTTCAGATAAACATCACAGATGGTAAACTTTTGTGATTATCACCACCGAGACAGTTGTTGGTTTACATATTTGTGGTGATTACCCCGCAGTATAGTTCGTTAGTCCTTATTTTTGGCTGTTAATGTGGTGGTTCTATGTTGAGTCTATGGAAAGACAGCCGCTTTAGGAACACCCTTATCTCGCTGAAAGGCGGAGCTGCCACTTAATTCCTGGTCCTCCAATTGCGTAACTCTACCCTCTGTATGGCTCTGGGCCCAATGTTCAAACGTCATCATCCGTCGCTCTACGACACATTTAACATTGCAAAAGGATTCGCCTCAAATAAAGAGATAGCTGGATGTGTGTTGCCGACTCCTTGGACATTTTAATCACAAACTGTATGACATACCCCTGAGGTCGAGAGAGAAGAGGAATTTGCTGAAGGATCATTTGTATGAAGTGAGGTACGACTTCTTGCTTGTAGAAAGAGCACTATGAGCCTACTTTTTTAAAAACAGTGTGTATGACCTCTGCTGCTAGCTAGTTCACCCACGAAACGTTATCTAAAGTTGATGAAACTAGCATGGATTTTCATCAGTGAACATGGTTAATTGACTGTCGACCTATATTCATGGAAATCCGGTATGGGTTTGGGTAATTTGTCTGTATCCGACATTTTGAAGTCATGGTGGAGTAAAAAAAAAAAAAAAACATGGTTCACTCCAGTTCTATGGTGATGAATCACAGAATCTATCGACCCATGGTAATGATAATGTATTTTCGTTTGATGTATTGTATTGGTTTTCTAGTTGGCTAGCATTCACTGGCAGGAATTCCTCAGAAACGCGATGGAGAAGGTTGTATTCAAACTCCTGTTCTGGTGTGATGATTACTGGGATTATGTGAGTGAGATTACATTGCTGCACTATGTGGTTTAACAAAATGGGTCTGCGTCAAAGTCAAAGTTTTTAAAATGTGCCAGGGTAGTAGGATACCTAGTGCAACACCGGTGAAGACACCCTGTTGGTGCAAAAGAGGCACCAAAAAGACCGAAATTGTGGAGAAGTTTGCACAGCTTGGTGAAATGACCAAATGTTTTTAATGTCAGTTAAAACTTCAAGTGAAAGACAATAAAACCCAAACTTAAGATGTCTCTACAAAGGTTATTGTTTTCACTGTATGTGTCGGCACTCCTTTCTCTTTGAAGCACTAGGGGAGAAATCATATGACAACCATTTTCTCAGCATGGATTCCAAATACAGGAAGGAATGTGAAACTGCCTGAACCCGGTTAACATGCTTATTTTTGGTCCATTGTTTGCACATGAAAGCCTGCAGGTTCATTTCCACAGTTCTCATCAACTAGATAATAGTTAGAGATACGTTCTTTGTTGAAGTTGACTAGAAGTCTAGAACTGTCAGCTAATAGAGTAGTAGCTCATCAGTGATGTTTGTTTTCTGAAATCTTCTCACTCACTCCAGTCCACTTCATCCTGTTAGGGAAAATACTCTCCCTCCTCAGTGGTTGAGACTGTATGGTAGTGCAAATGAACAGGCTGGGGAACAGTGGTCCTTTTGTGTTTGTGTTTGGAGACCGTGTGTCCGTAAAGAGGGTCAGATGGTCTTTACTGCCAGTTTGTTGTCGTACTTTTCCTTTTGGGTGAACACACTCACCCAGACAGAGCTCATTCATAAGTGATATTTACAACCGTGGATTGCATGTAAACATCATTTTGTTGGGCAATTATTTATGCTTCATGTGTTATTATTAGGCTTGCTGTGGTTAGACAAGAGACTAACCATGGCCAGAATGTTTTTCTTGGCTGTGAACATTACACTTGGACACGGATGAAAACGGGTTTTGAAATCCTGTGTAGGTACACTATTAATCATGAAGAGTGGGCTCTCCCTTTGTGAGCGTTTGCTTATTATTTCATATGGCAAGAAGACAATGAGTTGTTTGAGATCTTGGACAAACCCTGCCTGACCTACGAGATGCTTGGGATTTTTAGTGTTTGTTGACCTTCTTGACAGCCCCCAGCATGGGGTTTTGAAACACACGATTGATCCACCTGTTCCTTCCTCTGTGGTGCAATAGCCAGAGCTTGCTTCTTACTTTTTATTGACTAGATAAAGCCTTGAAGTAGGGAAGTGGTGAAGGGAGGCGCTATTGATGCTAAAAGTCAATGAGATAAAGTTGGATTGTCAGACTCTAGAATTGTATGTATCAATACATTTATCACCTTTTATTCAGATCATGTGTAGTGTACACAATGGCAATATGCTGACTTTGTCACTGATCGTGAAGTTCACGTTATGAGATAATGGAGACTATTTTCTTACTAGGGATGCACCGATACCACTTTTTTGAAAACCGATACAAGTACGAGTACATTAATGTGTGTACTTGCCGATACCGAGTACCGATACCGATACCTTTTACCACCAAAATACAATGAAAATAAATGCATGGCTTTGTTTTTTTCCGCCTGTGATATTTTTATTGTCCATTTCCATGTAGATTTAAATGTTAGTAAATGTATGATGTGGCACTTTTTTCCATGCTGATTTCAAGTCCACAGGACAAGATTTTGCATTGTTTTGAGTAATAGTAGTACTCGTAGCTGGTATCGGCAAGTGCTTGACGAGTACGAGTACGAGTATAACAAGCAGTATCGGGAGCCGATACCGATACCAGTATCGGTATCGGTGCATCCCTATTTCTTACTTCGAAGTGGGGATGTCTGCGCTTCAGCCTTGGTGTGCTCACCGTTGAGGACAAGCTGGGCTACTTCACAGTGACTAGACCCAGGGATGACTGGAGCACTCAGCAACTTTTTTAGAGGTTTTTTTATTATTTTCTTGCACAAAATGACTAGCGCACCTGCGGACTCTGAGGAAGGCGCCGGTGCACCGAAACGTCAGTCATTTTGTGCACCAAAATATTTTTTTAAATCTCTAAAAAAGTTACTGAGTGCTCCAGTCATCCCTGGGTCTAGTCACTCTGAAGTAGCCCAGCTTGTCTGCATACTAATTTCTTACTTTTTACCTCCACCAAGGTAGTTAAAGCAACACTATGCTCTTTTCCTCTTCCGCTCGCCCTACAGACCGGAAATTGAATAGCCTCGTCTCTCATTCAAACTAGAGACTGTTTGCTCCTACAAACGCCAAGCGCAATTATCTAGCATGGAGGGCATCATGGAATGAGTATTAATGAATTCAGAAAGGCCTAGTTTCCCCACATAACAAGGTGATGAATCAATATTGGAAACATTATTTCAAGATTTAAATGATGAGACTTGCGTTATGTTGCCCTCCGAATGCATTTGTGTACATTTGGGCGCATTTTGCAATCACTCGGGGAAACTTTTCTTCAGATGTCTTGCTAAGTTTGTCATTGTCATACAATCACATCATTAAAGAGCAAAACAGGTCATTAGCAGTTTGTCTGTCTGTTTAAAATGTGTAGCTCTGTAGGCCACAGTAGACACGCCACAGATGTGGACACGTTGATAACCATCGGTGCGGTGCAACGTGAAGCCTAGGCAGAGAGGCATACAGAGAGCTGCAGAAACGATCTGTGTGGGGCAAGGTGGGAATTGAAGAAACTTAAGTAGTAGCTTGCACTTGACTGTTGTCACAGTTTGCTATCATCATGATCACCTCCAGGTGAATGACTCGCTGAGATTGCTACTTTGCTCTCTGTGTCACTCGTATGGCTTTGACCCCCAGCTGCTCTACAGTCCATATGATCTTCCCGGAACGGTTATGCCATTTACAGATAGCAGTGATTGGACGATGGGACACTCTGGCCCTGGCAATTCACCCTAGTAAAGAGGCAACTTTCCCTATGACGGTGAAAGTGTGGCTCAACCACTGAATATCACATTATGCCTTAAAGGGGTATGCCACTATTTTGGGGCTTAATACAGTTAAAATCGTTGGCTGGGGTTTATAAAGGTGGTAAAGTGTCTTATTTTTCATGTGAAGCGTTGTCTTGCTTTAAGACAAGTTAAAAGAGGCAGTATGTCGCTAAGCTAGTGAAAGTCAATGCATCCATGTAGCATTGCTACATGCTACACGGATCCATTGACTTTCACTAGCTTAGCGACATGCTCCCTCTTTTAACTTGTCTGAAAACAAGACAACGACTTACATGAAAAATAAGACACTTTACCACCTATATAAACCCTGGCCAACGATTTTAACTGTATTAAGCCCCAAAATAGTGGCATACCCCTTTAAAGCCACACTCGATAGTTTTTGGAATTTTACAGACATATGGCCCACTCCATTCTTTAGTTTGTACATAACAGTTGTAGCCCTTGCTTGGTCCATGTGGCAAAGTTAATTGGTTAGTTCCTTTCACCCTGGAGGGTTATTTTGGGGTTGAGGGGATGCACAATATTTGTATGTGACCAATGTGAACTCATTTTGGTCAATGGAAAGTCACGGCTTTCCTGATTCCATTGTGTACTATAGTAGATGTTGACGTATAGTGGCTCTCTCACTCTATGCAGTTCACAGACAAACCTCCCAGATAGTTAGTGGCTCTGCTAGACTTGTTCCGGTGTGCCCCAGTTTCTCATTTCCTTGTAAAACGGACTGTTTGTAGGCTGGGAACTCCCATACTGCCTTTAGTTCTACTACACAATCGTTTTGATCTGAAAGACACTTGTGATTAGGACTGGTGGGAAAAAGGCAAGACTGTTTGTGTAACGATTCATGTGTTATTCTACGTACGTAGTGCATTAAAAATGACACACTCAGTCAGCATGGGTTAATATCAATGTGTCAACCTGTCCCTCTTGTGCAAAATCTACGTTGTGTGTTCCAGGAATGTAGTACTTTGACATAGTTTAGCAACATCTGACAGTACAACATGACACCTAAGAATGGAAATAAATGCGTGCTGTGCTGCACTTCCAGTACCATATGTTTGCAAAGACGTGTAATCCTAGAAACATCTTTGGCCACATATGAGAGTATAGTGTTACAAATCTTGACCTTGACCTCTGATCTTGATCTTGATCTTGATGTAGAACTGAAAGTGTTTCGAGATTACGTCATGACCTGCAGATTCACATGGCAAATTTAAGATGCCGTTTAAACTGTGGAGAGCACTGTTGGCAACTTCAACGTCCTTTCACAGAACTATGCTGGGCTGTGGACCGCTTGGGATGTCTTGCGGCCCACCATTAGAGAACCGCTGATGCATAGAGAGAAATGTGATCCGACTGGAGAGGGGTCTGAGAGGCGTTCAGGAGGAGCAAAGACGAAGGCCCAAAACACAATGGCTCAGTGGTCGAATTTCACACTTTGAGAAACAGTAGACAGTCTTGGGACTGCTGAGTAAGTACAGAACATACAGTTCAGGTGTAGGCTATAATTCCAGACCATAAAGGATGCTAGGCTATGAAGCGCTATGTAGACCCACTCGTACCATCAACCCAAAGTCATCGGCCAGTTGTTCAGGTATAGCTTTCTTTTGTGAGGAGTTGGTGTGAATCTGACATTTCTGACTCTGTGATCATTGTGAATCTGAATCTGACATTTGCAGGTGCATAGGTTTTTAAGTAGCACTTCAGCATGTTGAGCGATGTTGCTGATGTAAGTGGAAATGACAGAGCTGTTAGCGATTGAGAATTGAGACTTAAAAATGCAAAAGCATGTTCCCTGGAGTCTGCCGTAGAGACTAGTGTGTTCAAAGTCTATGACCCTGTAGTTACAATGTAACTCGAGGTCACAGAGATGGTCAGTTGAATTGTCATTGGCCAGAGATATAGGAGCTTAGCCTGATTATCATCGACTTTCAAATCTCTTCGAGACTTGGTCTGACCAAGAGCATAACAATGAACATTTCCCAAACAGCATTTCTCAAATGGCCTCCCTTGGTTTGCTAATGGTCGTTTGCTTCCCAACAAAGTGGGAGTAGTTCCCGTATTTGCGGGGTGAATAACCTGCATCCAAGTCAATAAGGTATTCTAAGGAACTGAGGAATTGTTATTCATATTAACCCAGTGTCTCTCTCTCTCTCTCTCTCTCTCTCTCTCTCTCTCTCTCTCTCTGTCTCTCTGTCTCTCTGTCTGTGTATGTGGGCTATTTGAAAAACCAATGTCTGGTGCAACACTAATGCCAAAAAACACAAGTGTACCCAGTGCTCCCTCTCCTCTCCTCTTGGCTGCTCCCTCTGTTTGCGTTATGAGGACATGTGCCCCCTCCGTGTTTGTTTGGCAGGTACTGTAGAGATACTGAGCTATTGATATGTTGGTGTTTGGGCAATGCAATGATGCAGGCATGATTTGAAATGGGGGAATTTCCAGGATGTATGCCAGATGTCATGGTGCATTCTTCGACCTGTGAATTATGCCACGTCTCTCAGAATATGACAGAGGTAGTATTATTCACGCTTTAGTGAACAACATTAGGAAATGGGTGGGAACTGTCATGGCAAACTGTTGGCTAACAAATAGGGATGATTTAAAGCTTGGTGTGTAGTCAAAATGAATGATTGCAGGGGGAAAAAAAACCTTGACAAATGTTTGCTATGAGATTTACTTTGAATTGCGAGGGATGCTGCAGATTGCTGAACTTTGAGATTTACATTTGTAGGAAGCGGCTAGTAGACTCTCACACACACAAATACACACCCACACACACAAACCTAGCAGTTTTTATTTCTGTGTAATATATTCAGGTGTGTTGTCCTAGTGACCAGGGCCAAGACTGCTCCACACACAAAGGATAACTCGGCACAATCATAATCACCCGATGACGTACACAACGTCAATCTATTGTTGTAGAATCCCAGTTTTGACAGTGGATAGTTTTAGTTTGTAGACTGAGTAAAAAGTAGACGAACGAGGTGCACGTAAGGCACATCCATATCCTGCCAGTCTCCAGAGCTGATGTTAGAAAGTGTGTGTATCTGAAAGCACTTTGAGTCAACTGTATAGTTCTGATATTACTGTATGCTATATTAAGCCTAATACATGTTGTTGTATATTAAAGCCGAAAAAGTAACAAAAAAGTCTTTGGGCATAAACTATGTCCACAGACTTTTTTTGTTGTTTCGGTTTTTAATATATAGGACACGGTCCTTGTGTGCACCATGTTCTCTTATTTTGTACGTTTTGTCTTGAGCAGAAGCACCAAACACCAAAACAACTTTCAAATATGTGGTGCAGACAGACACTGACTTTTTAGTGTTCCAAGTACATAGTTTTTAGACTGATCCACAACAATGTTAGGATGCAGCCAATTTCAGATTTTATCTCGTAACTACTCAGGAATGGTCACGTCTGGCATTGCCTAATATAGAACTTCGCACTGGTGGAGGAAATCACGTCCTCGAGAGTGTCCCAAGGGTCACGTTTTATAGCTGTATCTTTTACAGCTCCAGCTTAAAGGTCTGCTAACGTGGATATTGTAAAGATAATAGTTAACGTTAGAGACTGAAGCAATAGGCTATATGGGCTCGCTTTCAGCACGCAGCAGTAGGCCTAGTGCTCTGCACTCGGTTGACTTTGAATGCTAGTGGTGGTGGCGGCGGCGGAGGGATCATATAATCTCATAATAAACCACTATGTGCCCTGTAGTTGTCTTTTTTAGTTTTGTTTTACCATTTGAGGTGGTCATTCCGAAACAGCACAGGTGGAATAATGAAGGACTCGTTTATTAGAAAACTATTGAAACGTGCCTTTTTACTTTTAGTGTTTTTTAGTTCGCAAAGCCTCCAGATCAAAACAGTGCAATTACGTCCCTGAGGATCAGCAACGTCAGCATGGTCACAGCAGAGGGAGGCTCTCAGCAATTACACACACACACACACACACACACACACACACACACACACACACACACACACACACACACACACACACACACACACACACACACACACACACACACACACACACACACACACACACACACACACACACACACACACAGGGGTTGTAGTAAGCAGCAGAAGCATCATGTGACGTGGACATGATTAGTCTTCTCTCAGGCTACAAAATAAATGGCTGACTGCATAGAAAAACGGCACACAGACACTTTAGGAGGCAGAAGTTGTTGCATATTTAGATGAATGAATACCTCAGCAACATGACGTACTGCCAAGCTGATTGCGATTTAAGCAGATGACGTCTTGCCTCCAAATTGTCCTGTTTGGCCCAACAAATTTTAAGTCTATTTGAGATTCTAGATCTACTGTGAAATCTCTCCAACCGTGGACATGGCAGAATTAAAAAGCACGAGTCACGTTGGCCAAATCAAAGGATGGCAAAAATTTGTTAAAAAAAGGTTTTTTTTTTAGGGATGTGAATTTCGTAAGGTCAAACAAAGAGGAAGAAGGAAGGGAAGAGAAACTTGGAGTTCTCAGCAGTCTGTCCACATTTCGAGTCTTGTAGAGTAAGCGCGCTCCCTGAGTACCCTCCCCATGTGGTGTGTGTGCGTGCGTGCGTGCGTGTGCGTGTATGTGTGTGTTTTAATTCTTACTGAACAGTTGGTTGGCCCCTAACCCATAAGATGAGAGTAACCGTATCAGACCTGAAAAGAAAAGTTACCATAAGTACAACTATACAAGCTACCATATGCATGGGTTCTCAGTGTTTATCAACAAGATGTTATGAGGAGGGGCAAGACACTGGCAGCCAACCACGTGAGCTAATTGTTTTCAACGACAGCGGTTTCCAACAATAAGAGGTTGAGTTGTGCGCAGCCAGGTTTGCGCAGTCAGGTTGTAAACAACATTTAGAACCCATGTATAAGAACAAGGACAATGGGGGTATACATGAGTACTACAATGGTGTAATGTAAAATGGGGGGTGGATGTTAAGTCTGTGGAGTCAGCAGAGCTAGCCGTGTCAGAGGGGGCCCTGACCCTCTCGTGTGGGGCTGGCTTATGGGTCGTGAGGTGATGAGGTCTTCCGTCTCTGTGGGAGCGGATCGGGCTCTGTGATTGGCAGGGGGTTTGGACAGGGCTCTCTGATTGGCTGCAGCTACAGCAGGAAATCAGAGGCGGGAGAGAGATCACATGAGCCAGACTCAGTCATGGGAGGGGAGCTTAACACACACACACACACACACACACACACACACACACACTGAATGAGCTTTGATTCCATTTCTTGGGCACACGCACTCATTCACGCCCGGACTCCCTGCAAGATAGGTTTACTAGGAGTTGGCACAGTGTTATCTGTCGTTGGCCAGATAACCCACCTGTGCACCTGCTGAACTGATGCACTTCTTGGAACTAGCATCCTCTACGTGACTGCTACCTGAGTCAGACCTCCTGGCGAACCTCCTGGGTGACACACACATAGACACACACTAGGGTGAGTTGTCCTTGTAGTAAAAGTAACAAAAGAATATTTACTGCTGCAACAAAAACCTCTCTGTTGCTGCTTTTTTTTCTTTTAAAGCAAAAAATGTGGTCGGAAGGCGTGTGAAAAATGTTCTGTTCTGATGTCTGAAGTCACATGCTGTTCCAGGAAGAAAAAAAAACAGATTTAGACAACAGTGATGCAGTGAAATTGCAGAATATGTGTTGTTCACAGTGTAGCATTTGACAACTCCGATGATGAATCCAGGAACAAATGATGATGTGGTGGTGGTGTGTTGGGCTTTTTAAAGCAGGAAAGCAATAGTCATGCATACAGCAGGTAATGCATCAGGCATGTGTGTTGGATTTTAAGGTTGAGGGAGAGATTTTGTGTAGCTTGTACAAGCAGTTTTATTGCAGGAAAGCGTGCGTGCGTGTGTGAGAGAGAGAGATTATTGTCAATGTCTTATTTAAATGTTTTTAGTTAAACTGCTCATTGGAGACTGGTCAAACGCAATTTCAAACTTCTGTGCTAACCCTACATAGATTTTTGACAATAAAGTACTCTTGACTTGACTTGACTGATGTTCAAAGGCATCATGTGTCCGTGATGCAATCTTGTGTGGAAGAGTTATTAGGCATTTTTGTGACACCGTAGATACTCTGCTAAATTAAAAAAAAAAATGGCCTTCCGTCTGCTTTTGGGAAAAAGCAAGAGCACGTGAAACATTACCTGTATCATACTGCATGCTTTCCCATGTTTTTACACAAACATATGCAAAGTATGCGCCTCAAAACAAACTAAAAAGGGCCAGGAACCGGTATTATTGATCTTCACTTGGTGAATCGTTTTTATGAAAAGGAACTCATTACCAAGAACTCTGTAATGTTTTTGAAATCAGCTAACTAGTAAAATACCCTACATACCCAATAGTGGCTGAAACTAGGCATAAGCTCCACGAGAATACTCAACCAACATACAAGTCGTCTTGAACAAGATATTCAGTACTACCCGAATGTTCTCCCAGACTACCATAATTTACTGTATTTTGGACAAAAATATTAATAGCATTCAAACTCTCTTGGTACATTTGGGGTATTGTGTTTTCTGTGCATGATGCATGCTTACCTCATGTCTAATGTTGTGGGTTTGGCTGTTGTGCGTGTAGTGAGACATCTCTGATAATGATTGACAGCCAGGAATGATACTTTTTACTTCATGATGGTGAGGAACTGGCGCCCTTCATGACAACAAAGATCACCTTTCAGAAATAGACGATTATCGTCTAATCGTTTTTATTATAGTATATTTTATTATGTAAACTATGCCGCAGTAAGCTATGTAACTGCTTCATAGTGTGACCTTTGAACCGACACAGGACACCAAAGGACCTTTGTGAACAAACTCAGGAAAGAGCCTGCGCACAACACAATGCTTCAGCTTGGCGTATTGCGACTGCCCAACAGAGCAGCAATATCAACATCCCAAATGTCTCTCTGTGTCATTTCATTACCTCTTTCGTCTGTCACTTTCAGTCCTCCTCAGACGCACCAGACCAGGCCCTGCGGCTATCCGCGACCTTTAGCAAGGCACATCTGGAGCGTAGTGGTTCCCATTGATGATGTTTAACATGGCACTCCATTAGATTAAGGGGACAATGCACTGGCTACTGCTGCCTGAGGTGGCCAAGGCATTAGATTAGGAGTGGGTGCCTGTGGGATACTTAAGTGTGTGTGTGTGCGCGCGTGCGTGCGCGGGCAGGACATTAGATTAGGAGTAGGTGCTTGTAGGACACTTGAGTGTGTGTGTGTGTGTGTGTGTGTGTGCTTGTGTGTCCTCCTGATGATCACTCGTTAGAGAGGGAGGGAAGGTGAAGACCGCAGTGATTGTAAAGGTCACAACAATGTCTTTTTGGTCGTGTTGTTCATCAATATTGGATGTGCGTAATGTGGCCATTTGTGTGTGTCTGTTTGGCGATCGGGAATGGAGCAGTCAGACAGCTAAGGGTTAAGCATACTGGTTTATCTTCGCCTGTCCTGCTTTGTCCCCTCTCCCCCGTCGTGCTGTAGGCATTAAGGTCACAGTCACCTTGATTTCTTCCATCATGCACTGCCCACACAGAAACACATGACAGAGGTGACCTGACCAATATTGCAAGCATAGGGGCATTCAAACTCAAAGTTGTTATTTCTTTCTTTCGGTGTCCGTCAAAAAAAGGCGTATTAGTTGAAGTAGAGAAGGCTGCATTCGCTAACTTAATCTCTTTCGCTGAAGATGGCTTGATGCCAAACGTGTCTGTGTGATTGGGACGTGTTGCCGTAAGAGGGAGAGCAGCCTTTTATACGAAATTCCCTGGGCTACTTCCTGTTGGATTTGCTACAAAATATTGTTTGTATACATTGTTGCAGTTTAAGAAATGGTACATTTTGTATTTTTAGGAATTATTTCCTGATCTTTCGATTGAAAGCCCATGGTGGTGGTGGCTTTTTCTCAGGTCTGTCATGTTGAATAGGAGTCAGTCATATGAACTGGACAGCCTTCTCCTAAGGCCTCACATTCCTCAGGAGATTTGCGCTGTTAGAGGTCAACTGTTTGGTCCTCTAGCTGGGATTCTTTGTGAACTTACGGTGTGCATAGATACATTGTATTTGATATCTCTAACATACATGTTTTCCTCTCTATCTTGTTCTGTTTTTCTCTCTTTTTCTCTGTCTGATTCAATCTCTCTCTCTCTCTCTCTCTCTCTCTCTCTCTCTCTCTCTCTCTCTCTCTCTCTCTCTCTCTCTCTCTCTCTCTCTCTCTCTCTGGGTCTGTGTCTATGCCCCCACAACTGTCTTTCTTTCTTTCTTTCTCTCTCTTTCTTTCTCTCTCAGATTTGAGAGATGGACGACCACAGTATGCACCATGGCCATCACATGACCCAGCCGCCCCCGTTGCCGATGGTGACGGAGAGCGACGGGATGGGCCACATGGACCACGGCCACCACACCACCATGGACCACGGCGACCACGGAGGACACGACATGATGATGGTGAGAGAGCGGGGACACTGGCACACAGCTGGCATTACACTGGCACAGAGCTGGCATTACATTACATTACATTACATCACATTACATTACAAAGGGACCACGGAAGGGGACACAACATGATGATGATGATGAGAGGGTACGCTGGCACAAAGCTGGCATTTTCAGGGTCCCCGCGGGCATTAAAAAGCATTAAATACAGAACTTGCAATTTAAGGCTTTAAAAATCATTAAATTTCGAGGTGTGGCATTAATTTTCCAAAGGATTGGCATTAAATTTCATCCGGACACAATGTAGTAGCCTAATATATAGATGTTTGGACAGTTAAATTACGTAAAAACATTTTTCCATCAAAAAGACAGACGGCAACAAGCGCTCCGAGTCGCAACATGCCTGGGGTAGGAAACAAGGCACTCGACTCGACACTAAATAACAGGCGGCCAGATAGCAGACCCCCTCGTCTGGATCCCCCTACTGGTTGATGACGATGGCTGACCAAGTAAATTCCATCGACCACAATGCGTGTGGTGGCTAACTTGACCGCAGTAAAGATTTGAGACTTTAAATTGCATCAACCTGGATGTTTCTGTGGTACCGCTTTACTCGTCGAAAGTCTGAGTTTGAGTGTAGCGTTTGCTAACGCATATAATTTCATGAATGCCATGATTGCAATTTAGATTAGCAGTTTAATCATGCAATATTCTTAAGTCTCCGAGCGTCGTATCATTACGGTTAGGCAACGCAATCGGGAGTGTGCCCGGGTGTAGGGAAGTTGCAAGCGGTGGAAATGTGTGTTAAATGTAATAACCGGTGTTTACGCGTCTAAATGACGCAATGAGGATATGCGAGGATGTCCAAATCGGTAACCGCGTGGCGTGTGCATCGGTAGCTTATATTTTAGTCGCCTGTCAGCGCGGTGAAATGCTTGTGGTATTCACATGAAGCTGCTGCTGCTGCTTCTTGCTCTCGCCGCTCCGAAGAAGGAGGACTTGTTGCTAAACTGAAAGTAGAACGCCTCTTGTTAGATGCCACCGTCTCTATGATGAAGCTTGAGGGGGAAAGGAGGAGCAGCCCAGAGCCGTTCCTTTTTAACCCTTTTTAATCAACAGGTGTTATAGCCTCTACTCATAGTAGGCTAATGTGCACTCGACTATTTATCCATTATGAATGGTCAATTGTTGCCCATTTTATTTTATTTTTCTAATTGAAGGTATTTGATGAAATGTCATCAAACTTTCAAACATGCACAATTTTGAAATGGTTTCAGTTTTGAAGGAATTTATTAGAAATGGGTTAGGCCTAATGGTGTTTCAAACTAGTGTGTGTCACCTCGTTCTTTTTTGTTGTGTTTGCATCTCCTTGGTTAAATTAAGCACAACAATAAAGACTATTGGAGCTTGGGCCCTCTGGGCAGCAGCCAGATCAACTGTAATTTTAACACAGATGCAGGCTACTTTGATTTTAAATAATACATTATTCTAAGGGAGGGGCAGAAACCTCTTTAACAAGTCATGGCAAATGTCTGCCACAGAAAGTGATAAGGGAGCTGGCAGTGAGAATGAAATAACACAGAGAGCAGCGTGAATGCATGCTCAGTTTTATTTCATAGGCTTATTAAAGCATGTGCGAGGCTGAGGGAGAAACATTAGGCCCCCCCATTAACTTAATTCCTGCTTGTATGCAATTCGGCAAGCTTGGTCTCCATAGGCTTCCAGATCAGTTCTTCCTAGCTGCTGCTTACATGTGTTCACATTAGGCTTCACTACTAGCACAATAGTCATAATAATACTTTTATTGTATATATGTATTACATTGCATTATAGCAATGTAATAACTATACCATGTAACGTGCACATGCACACACCCCGTGTAGTGGTATTAATTTTCTTGTTGGAGGTATTAAAAATGGTATTAAAAAGCATTAAATTGGGTGAGCAAAAATGTGCAGATACCCTGATTTTATTTGATATCACATTACAAAGGGACCACGAAGGATGGCACAAGGGCACGATGATGGTGATATGTCTTTCTTTTTGGCCTTTATTATTACAGGACAGTGTGAGAGTAGACAGGAAACAATTGGGTGAGAGAGATGGGGCAGGGCTGGGAAATGACCCCAGCCGGACTCGAACCGGGGTCCCTGTGGGCATGCAAGCCCAAATGCAGGGGGGCTTAGCACGCTGCGCCACAGCGCCCCCACGATGATGGTGATTATGACCTGAGGTAGAATGGAGGAGGTGACCTGCACACCTCAAATCTTTGTTTGGAGGTGCAGCTATCTCAATGGAAATCATTAGAAAATTATAGAAGAAGCGCAACACTGCTACAATTACGGTCAAGGTTTTAATGTGAAAGCTGACGTTTTGGTCAGTCAGACCTTCATCAGATTATGACCTGAGGTCCCATTGACGTCACTTACGAGCACTATAGACTGGTATGTCATAGGAGCACCACACCGTGCGACACTACACACCACTGGGCGCATCTCCATCCTCTGTGTCCAGTCAAACTCCACATAGACCCTGACAACACCCTCTCATACCTCACCACCATGTTGCCCCTCAAATGACTTTTGGATGATGTCATAATTGATGGACGCTTTCCTCTCGTTTCACAGCAAATGACATTCTACTTTGGCTGCAAAAATGTGGAGCTCCTGTTTGCAGGTCTTGTTATTAACACACCGGGAGGTAAGTGTTCGCTTTTTTAATATATATATTTTAATGTACAGTGTAATTTCACCTGTGTTTGCTATGGGGTAGTCATAGTTGTATACTTGGCAATAAACTAAACAAACAATAGAATTTGCAAGTCTTGGATTTTGTGTTCTCAGTAGGTGCAGCATTTATCAGAGCACCATCCGTAAGTTGCGAGTCTCTCTGCCTTCATGTTTGCTCACAGATGGTGGGTGCAACCGTCTTCAGTGCAGCCTCATTAAATGGCATGTCTGTCTGTCTGTATGTGTTTTCAGAGATGGTGGGTGCGTGCATCGCCTGTTTCCTGCTGGCCATCTTCTACGAGGGCCTGAAGATCGGCCGGGAGTTCCTCCTGAGGCGGAACCAGGTGAACGTGCGCTACAACTCCATGCCCGTACCCGGCGCAGACGGAACCGTACTCATGGAGACGCACAAAACCGTCGGGTGAGTAACCTCGCAAAACACCTCCACCCCCCACCCTCCTCCGTTTGATTCTAGAGGAGGTAACGCCAGTGCAAAGCTGACCAGGCATTTTGGATCATCTAAACCAGTGTTTCCCAACCTTTTTTGTCTTGTGTACCCCCAAGCCTTTTCGTTGTACCATGAGTACCCCCTAAGTCAAGTTCTATATCGCTTTCACCATCCCAATGTAACTGACCTCCATATATTTGTTAAAATTTCATTTTTCCAAGTACCCCCTGCAGTGTGCTCGCGTACCCCTAGTGATACACGTACCCCTGGTTGGGAAACACTGATCTAAACTCCCCAGCAGTGAATTAACTCCTCTGTGCACAGTACGCACCCTTTCTTTAGCCACAGGTACGGTGCTGCCATGTGGTTGTCATCACAATATAATTCATCAAGTGATTCAAGTGATAAATTATTTTTCACCTTAATTGATTACCATGCAACATTACAGTATATAAGTTTATTGTTACTATATTCTAACAAACTGTTTGCTACACTAACCTTATTCTAACCCCTACGTTTAACATATTGCACCATGTTGTTACCTCACTGTATCAGGAACCAATCAAGGTCAAAGAATCACTTGCCAGATCACCTGACCTGACTTAAAATGGCGGCCAGGCACCCCTCCTGTATTTGTGTCAAAGTTGAACCAAGACCTCATGTCTCTCTATCTATCATTAGCCTCCTCGAATGCCATGCCAAGCTTCTGTATTTCATCCCTAGAAGTTTATTGCAGTGCCTGCTATCTGCCTTAACTGATTGAGGTGGTCAGGCTGTTCTAGCACTAACAGATACTAACGCAGATACTGGAGATACGAGGAGTTGCACTGAAACATTGTCGTCTTTTTTTCATCCCCACCATCAACGCCAATCAATATCACGCCATGATGACACGCAGAGGTGTCCCCCAGCCGCTTAATTTTAAAAGTAATTCTGTAGACAGTCTGAGCTCCAGGGAAAGGATGTATAGGTATGTATGACATACTCATTAACTAACTACTGCTAACGTGTGCATTAGATATACACTGAGAAAACCTGTTAGGGTTTATGTTGTCCGAATTTCTGAGCTCCAGTGAAAGGATGTATAGTATGTATGACGTACTCATTAGAAAACCTGTCGAGTCAAGTCGGTTTTATTGTCGATTTCTTTACATGCGCTGGTCATACAGAGAATTGAAATTACGTTGGGTTGATGTTGTCCGAATTTCATCCATCCCTGAGAGTAAAGGTTATTTTGGTGCTCTCCTGTCCTGTCCGGTAGTCTGGTTATGTAAAATGTGTTGTGACAGGCCTGGAGATGATGAGTGCTAATGAACAGGAGGTTACTCTGGTACACTTTAGGACAGTGGTTCTCAACCTTTTTTGAACAAACGCCCCCTTGGACTCATCACAAACCTCCAAACGCCCCATTGACCTCATCATAAGCCTGACAACGCCTATTAAAAAATTAAAAGAACTAATGCCCCCCAATGCTCCTAAGCACCACCCCCTCTCAGCTGTATCCTTCTCAACGCCCCCTAGAGCTCCCCAGTGCTCCCTGGGGGGCTGTAACGCCCCCGTTGAGAAACACTACTTTAGGACTTTGGCTTCACTTCACTCAAACAAAGGACAAACCCCTCGCTGTACCGCAGAACGCATAATACCCCCTGTCTGTGTGTGTCTGACCTACTTAGAGTACTTTCCAATCCTCGCCCATATCCACATCCAGCCTGTCTGAAATATGGGAATACAACGTAACATTTGTCATAACCTTTACCTATCACTCAGTACATTACTTGGCAAAGCACACAAAGTTTATAAAGGGTTTTTTTTTACGGAGGCACACACACTTCCTAAGCACACACAAATTTCCCAAAACTTGCTCAGTTTGATCTCCCATGCAGGTAACCAGTGTTTTTTATTTTTTATTTTATTTGTATAATATAAAGTCATCTTTTGCGTTGCAGTGGTGCATGAGCTTACAACAGTGAAAAGCTCTTTTGAATTGGCTTTGCTGCCCTCTGTGGGCAGTACTAACAACCTGCAGGGCCACCGTGCCAATATAATATAGTATTATACTGAACTAAATATGCTATACTAAATAATACAAAATAAATAGACTACTACACTATACTAAAACGATGGAATGCCAGCTTGTCCTCTGTAACATACTTCTGTTGTATACGGTGGTAAAACTGTTTGTATTTGTTACGTTGTGTATCTGCTCGCTCTCTCTATCAACGAGCCTTTTTGGTTTGGTGGCCTACTGCCTGGATTATAATTATTATCAATCAATCGATTTATTTATATAGCACATTATCATACACTGTCATCAGTCAAAGAAATATCCATCCATAAAAAAACTAACGAAATCTATAAAATCATAAAACATCCATAAAGTCATTATCCATAAAAGCATAAAACCAGAATATGACCATAGAACCCTATAACATCCATAAAAGTATTATCCATATAACCACAAAACAATAAAACATAAATAGATAACCATTCTTTGAAAACATAAAACTACATATAAAAAACATAAAACTACACATAACAAAATAATACAACTGTATACTGCAGAGCATGACTGCCATCAAACATTTTTATAGCAGTTGGTACATTTATATTTGTATAAATATTATAAATAAGTATAAATATTATTTATATTTCAGCACTTTGCAAGCAAGATTTTTTTTTTTTAAATGGACAGGGTAATAAGGTGTAGTTATCCAAAATCTTCACTTCCTCCCTGCGCATGGACTTTTCTGGATGATGTGAATCAGCGTCTGCATTCGGTGCTCCAGGCTCAGCATCCATCCTAAAGGCTAACGGATGAAACTACTGGAACTAACTGGTGCCAAGAGTTTAGGTCTGAGGACCACTGGACTTCCTTTTGGAGCATGAATGAATGTTTGTCTCTTCCGTCTTCTATCATGAATGAATGTTTGTCTCTTCCGTCTTCTATCATGAATGAATGTTTGTCTCTTCCGTCTTCTCTCTTGCTCAAAAAGAGTAAGTTGTAGGCAGCTGGACTTCTTTTTGGAGCTGAATGCTGTTTTATCTCTTCAGTTCTCAAGCTTCATAACAGAAAGTCGAGTAGAGGCCTACAACTTAACTGTTTTTTGACCAAGATACGTAGATGAACTGGATGTTCATGACTGATCTGATGTTGATTTGTTGTGTGTGTGTGTGTGTGTGTGTGTGTGTGTGTGTGTGTGTGTGTGTCTCCAGGCAGCGGATGTTGAGCCTGGCGCACCTGATACAGACGTTGCTGCACATCATCCAGGTGGTGGTCAGCTACTTCCTCATGCTGGTCTTCATGACCTACAACGGCTACCTGTGCATCGCCGTGGCCGCGGGGGCCGGAGTCGGATACTTCCTCTTCAGCTGGAAGAAGGCGGTGGTGGTGGACATCACGGAACACTGTCATTAGCACCTCCACGCCCTCCACCGGCACCTCCTCTCAGACCCCACCCCCTCCCCATACACACACACACACACCCCTTAACACCCAAAGAAGGCAATGGTGGCTGTCGACATCACACAACACCGTCATTAGCCCTCCACACCCATCCAGACCCCCTCTCTGACCGCTTCAATACACACACACACACACCTTGACCCCCCACAAACAAGGCAATGGTGATCCACATTATGGAATACTGTCATTAGCCACACACACCCACACGGACCCCATCTCTTGTTCCACACCTCCCATACAGACGTCCCAGCCCCTTAAGAAGGCAATGGTGGTCGACATCACAGTGGTGGTCGACATTTGAGCCCAAACTCTATTGTTCCACAGCTTCACTCTCTCTCCTCTACAGACGTGCACCCCACCCCCCTCTACAAGACACACACGTCCCACACGTCCCATCTCCCCAAAGAAGGCAGTGATGGTTCGCCCACATCACGTAGCACTGTCATTTCACCCTTCCTCTCTCTTCCTCTTCCCCTCCAAGCAGCCCTTCAGCCTAAACCCAATACACATCCATCCACATTACATTAACCCCCCCAACACTGACATACATGAGCAGACGCATTCATAGGCATATCTGGCCCTCTAATGACACTCGACTCCCATCCGCAACACACAATGAAACCTTCAGATGGACCTTAGGCATAAACTTAGACAACTACACGTTTGTTGTTTTACACGGTAGCCATTTTGTCCAGTTAGACAAATGGATCCAGTTGGATCTAGTTAGGGGTTAGTATTATTATCTGTGTCACATCCTGTTACCCATTTACTCCTTCCTTTCCTCCATCCGCTGTTCCCAAATGAAGTAAGTCTGCCTTAATCAGACAGACTGTGAATGAAACCACCTCAAAACCAGGGGGTCAGGGAGTATCTATCACACACATAATACGGTATATCCATCCTCTCTTGACAGTTTTTCTTGACGTCAAGTAATTTTAACTTTTTGCAGCTTACCCATCTCGACTGTCCCAAATCAAATCGTAGAGCCATTTACGTCAAGTAATTTTAACTTTTTGCAGCTTACCCATCTCGACTGTCCCAAATCAAATTGTAGAGCCATTTTTACCACAGATCTGGCTTTTAAGTCATCTTATTATATGGTGCATAAACGCATCACCATGCAATTGCTTTGAGCAGCTTGAGGCTGTGACAATTACTGTAATTTACTGTACATTTGGCAATCACAAGAATATTGCAGCTGAATCCCACAGAAACTGCAGCACGGCCACATTCACCATACGCCACAACTGTGTCCTGTAAGGGGCACCACCACTCATCTACAGGGAGGGGGGTCAAAAGGCTACAGTCTAAGGTGCTATGATTGAGCCTTATATAACCTTAACGCCTTAAAATGAGGGAAACGTGTACACACACACACACACACCTACGCACACACACAGACAAACAAACACATTCTGCACCAGGCCAGCCGTAAACCTTATGCTGGAAAGTGCCATCGTGTATTACTGTTGATGTTGATCTTGATATGTGCCGTACGTACATGAAGATTTTGCCATCTGTTTGCCTTTTAGGCCAGATGTGGCAAGTACGTCAGTCAAGTATCAGTCTAACCCCAGTGCAGCTCCTGTCTCGTGTGTTGACGTTGAGTGATGTGCAGTGCATAGCACCTGCTATCGTGCGGTTCCTGGCCTGCTGATTCTATTTTGTTTTGTCAAATGTCTTGTTGTGGCTGTGTTTGGCAAGGACCCCGGGCAGAATGTTAAGTGAAAGTCAGTCGGCCCAGGCCTCCCCCATCATGCTTTGTGGCATGATTGATCAGAGAATGGCTCAGAATACCAGGATGGGTTTTTTTTTTTGTCATGGGTGGAAAATGCTTAAGGGGACTCGCTACGGATGGTAGTCTTTGGGGCTAGCCATCGTCGTTGTAGATGTGCCTCAGTGAGGCGCTAAAACTGCTTCTGTAAGATTTTAAAGAAATGTGTAAATTCTATATCATAAATTATAGTCATTGCCAGTAGCACATGTAATTAATTAAAACTATTTGTT
Organism: Engraulis encrasicolus; assembly: GCF_034702125.1. Taxonomy (NCBI): domain Eukaryota; kingdom Metazoa; phylum Chordata; class Actinopteri; order Clupeiformes; family Engraulidae; genus Engraulis; species Engraulis encrasicolus. The sequence continues at coordinate 25,833,105 of NC_085867.1, read as the reverse complement.
TTTTAGTGTATTATTGTCTCACTTCACTACTGCACAGTAAACGAAGGCCTATTCTCCACACCTTGACAATCTGCTAGTCACACAAACTATTCGTTATGTTGTGTTCTGTTAAATGAAACAAATGAGCATTGTGTTGCACAAATTATGTGTGTGATCTTTCATAATGTGCCGAAAAAAAGATTCTGGCTGTGAGGGCTTGTGCTCATCCGCAATCGGGAGTCTTGATCGTTCATTCCATCACCAGAGTTCCAATTCCATAGTGACATCATCAGGGATCAAAGGGGAGAGTGACACTACAGGTGTTCTATGGAACCACACAACCTCCATCTTGTTTTTTCTTGGTGCTTGGTTTAGCTATTTAAACCACGGCTGGGATTTGTGAGGGAGCAGAAGGCTGGCACGAATGCTTTCCACAACCTGACCAAGACACTACCAGAGGGGTGTACTTTACACAGGTTGTTAAATGACTTACCCAGGTATGTTGACTCAAGTTGGTCGTAAATCCCCTGATTGAAGAGCTCCGTAGCATCATTCTCCCATCAAAACAAAACGATGAAGCTTTTCTTTTAGTGGATTTACAACCTCGTTCTGAGTCAATGTACCCAGGTCAGTATCAACCTTTGGAATCAACAGATCTCTGGCTCCTGAGTGAAGCCCAGTGAGGAGTGGATTTATGATGTCATGGCAGTCAAATGTTGTGAAACATGAGTCTGCCAGTGTAATATTGTTATTTTTACTTATTTTACTTTTCGTCCATGCCGTTTTTATAATTTCTGATGTACTTTTAGTGGAGTAGCAGTAAGGTTGATGTTTGTCCAACTGGCCAGATTGACATTGTGCAAGGCAGGATTCGTGGTCAAATCTCTTTCTCTGTGAAAAGTCTTCAACATTATTCGAAGATGAAAGCAAGATATAAGTTAAGAAAGAAAGTCTAAAAATATATTTTTACAGGTTCGGCTGCCTACTGAGTAACTACAACATTGCTAAAGGGCCCATGATGAAAGAGGTTTGTCTGCTTCTCCTGTTTGTGCTGTACCAGCCAAGTATGAACATCTTTAGGACTGTTGTTTACAGTTAACTGTGACATGTTTATAGTTTCGACTTTTTTTCTTTGTAATTGTAAACAGAGCATCAATAAAAAAACTGAATAAATAAATGTGATTGAAGAGCACATCACACCTTGTTTTGATTATTACATTATGTCGGAGGTGACTACACCCCTCACATGTTTGCAGATTTGTAAGTATATCTTTCCATAGGACAGCATTAAAGAAATTTAACTTTGACACAATGATTGGTAACATGTTTATAACATCTATAACCACTTCAACTTGTTCACTCAAAAATATCAAAATACTGCCATTAATGTTTGAACGTGTACCAACAAAAATGAGTACAGCCCAGGTTCAAATCCTAAAGAGTGTCTGAGAAGGGTCCGCGTTAGCCCGAAACATCAAGAAATTAGAAGAGAGGTCATCGGTGTGCGCTTCATCCTTTCACAATTTGAGTCTGCACCTGGCTAAAATAGATGTGCATGAGATTTGAGTGAAATCCTATAGAGAGTATCATGACCTGCCTCAGTTGTTGCAGTACTTGTCGACATGCATGTTTGTTTCAGCGAAATTCAATTTTCCAATGTTGACGGCATTCATTCAGCCCCAAACCATGTCAGTCCAACTACCATGCTTGATTTTACAGACCAGACACTTGTTTTGTAGAACACACAGGCTTGACGCCATCTAAAGCTAATTTGTTTATCATGGTCTCATCAGAAACAAACATACCAAGGATATGGATGACTGGAAGCATGGCGTGTGGTCTGATGAGACCAAGATAAACATTTGCTTTAGATGATGTCAAACGCATGTGTGGTAAACAAGTGAGTTTTACAAAAGTGTATCTGTCAAGTCAAGCCTGATAGTGGAACTGACATGGTTTGGGGCTGCATGAATGATGTCAACATTGGAAAGCTGAATGTCACCTAAAGAAACATGCATGTCAACATGTAGGTCTGCATACTGTAACTGCTGAAGAAGAGCATGATCTTCTCTATAGGAATTCATTCAAATCTCACACACACATCTATTTTAGCCAGGTGCAGACTCAAAATGTAAAAGTTCAATGTAGGGCAAGGATGAAACGCATACCAATGACCTCCCTTTTTATCCCTATTATTTTTATGTTTCAGGCCCAATACGGCACTGTCTCAGACCCTCTCTACAGGATTTTAACCTGTGATGCACTCATTTTGTGGGTACATGTTCAAACATTAATGGCTGTATTTTGATTATTTTTTAATGAACAGCAAGTTGAAGCGCTTATACAAGTTATAAACAGGTTACCAATCATTGTGTGTAAAAGTGAAATTTCTTTAATGCTGTCTTATGAAAAGATATACTTACAAATCTGCAAACGTGGGGTGTACTCACTTCTGTGTCATACTGCATCTTACTTGCATGTTATTGTATAACTTTTCATATGGAAAAAGAAATGCAAGTTTCTGATTTCCTTTGACTTGCATTAAAAAGTAACATCTTGTTGGGCTTCTTAGGTTTAGGCTCAAATGTGGAGAAGAAATTACTGATATGTAGTAAGTGCTATGGAAAGACCTTTATTGTCATCTTTTTTATTTAAAAAAAAACTAAACCTCCCCCCAAGAAGTTGCAATCAACTGCACTTTTTTCAACATAATGAAATTTGGAGGCGGAATAAACATTTACACTGTACAAAACATTAGTGGAAGAGGCTATGCCCTCACAAATAGGCCTACTATATAACATTTCAATTTGGAGCATACGAAAGACAGTGGCCAACTTGGGTCACAGAAGCCTTAGTCCTTCAAACACATCCCTCAAAAGGAGAGATTTCCGAACAGGGAGGGTAACGTGTTGGGTTTGGGATGCGGTTTGTAGCCTATCCTGTCATGGATCATCTGCTCTCGGGTCTTCCCTTCCGCTCCACCGGCTGCACCACCCATCTCGCTCGAGGATGCCACCCCAACCACATCCACCTCTTCCCGCTGTTTCTTGCGACTCTGGAAAGACGTGAGAAGACATGGATATGGTGTAGCAATAGCAAACTATCCGGCTGGTTAAGATTTGGGGTTTGGTAAAATTGTGATTACCTCAAGTTCCTTTTTGACACTCTCAAACTCCTCTGTGTCATCGAGCTTCAGCTCCAGACGTGTTGGCTTTCTCCGCAGCATCCTGAACTGATTTGGGGTACCACCTCCTGAACTAGAGAGGGGGTGTTCATGAGATGAGTATGGTAGTGAGATTTAGCTGCCCCTGTTATAAATGGGGTATTTTGCAATGCGCGCGCTCTTAGTTGAATTGGTTTAGAGCGCAAGTTGCAACTTTGACGTTTCAGAGACATGGTTAACATTATACAGGTTAAGACAGCAAGCCATAGCAGTTTCACCAACCATTAGAAAAACACCAGACTGCAAAAATAGCTTGATCAATAGACTGCAAAAAATGTTTTGCTATAGATCTGGCAGACCACTTTTCTGAAACAAGCCCTTATCTCTGAAATATGACTAGTTAAAGTAGTGGTGGGAATACTACTAATACATCTGAGAAATAAACAAACAAAATATGTGCTTTTTCGGTAATAATACGAATAAGTTTGTTGACTTACCACGAAGTGCTCTTGCTACATACTCTAAGTCGCAAGCTAATGACCTCACCAATGATGAAAGGTTATGTGGGAAATGTATTCCTGTGAAACAGTCCCAATCACTGACGTTTATCGTGCGGAAAATATCTGTGTGTTAACTGTTAACTGTGATTTATGTTAACGTTTTATATACAATAATTTATGTCATTAATGTTAACGGAGAGTTTGTTAAATGTGTACAACTATGATATATTTGAAGAGGCTTTTCGGACCTCCAATACGCCAGGTGTCAGTATACAACGTTGGGTGAACTTTCTGGGTAAGTGGGCTATTACGAGTATTGTATGCGACAGTCAAAACGCGGCTGTTTCGTTGCAGGGACATTTCATTTTCTAAGGTAAATTATGTCATATATCTCTGACAATAAGGTGTAAGTAAACATTTTGTTGTTTCTTCTCAACGTTATATTGTTTGCTCATGTAATACGAGTCTATATTTGTACATCTAATGCTACATTGTGAGGAAAACTATTAGTCAACTGCAGGCGCATGATTCTTCGGAAGTTGTACTGTACTGGTGTAGAAGGCATACAGACTGAGACTCCCAACGGAGTTCGCTCCCGGACGTGCGGTCCCCGGTGTTTCTATCACTCCCGGACTTGCGGTCCCCACCCGATTATATTTCACGTATTATCATATACTGCCACATACAAGCAATTTAGGGTTAGGTTTAGGGTTAGGGTTAGGGTTAGGTTTAGGGTTAGGGTTAAGGTTAGGGTTAGGTTTAGGGTTAGGGTTAAGGTTAGGGTTAGAAACAAAAAACTAACATCAACAAGATAACTGGCTCCGTAATATGGCGGTGGTACCGTTAGTCTGGCTAGTGGGAGCGAGATGAAATGGGAGTGTAATGAGATGGGAGCGTGAATCTGGGAATCGTGTAGAACTACTCATTCATAGAGCTCTAGGGTAAGCGGATGGAGACTCCCAACTGAGATCGCTCCCGGACGTGCGGTCCCAGGTGTTTCTATCACTCCCGGACGTGCGGTCCCACCCGATTATATTTCACGTATTATCATATACTGCCACATACAAGCAATTTAGGGTTAGGGTTAGGGTTAGGGTTAGGTTTAGGGTTAGGGTTAGGTTTAGGGTTAAGGTTAGGGTTAGAAACAAAAAACTAACATCAACAAGATAACTGGCTCCGTCATATGGCGGTGGTACCGATAGTCTGGCTAGTGGGAGCGAGATGAAATGGGAGCGTCCTGAGTTGGGAGCGTCAATCTGGGAATCGAGCTCTACAACTCAAGTGTTTAGTTTCCAACCAGTAGATTTTCGAGCACTACTGCGTAAGAAGCGAGATGGAAATACCTTAGTAGCTTTTAGTTGGATTTATAGTGCACAATTGTTTAATCTGCTGATAACTGTTTGGGTACATTTGGTCTTATTGCTGCATGTTTTCCACCAAATAGTAGCTGTAGGCCTATACATTTTGATCTTTGGTGTACTATTCTATAATATAACAGCTTAATCACACGTTTTCTTTATTTCTTTTAAAGGTATAGTTGATGACAAAATCGATATAAAGATGTCAGACGACGAGGACGCCCCTATGGTGAAGAAGACTCGCATCTTCTATGGAAGTCTGGAGGAAAAAGAGCGAGAGCGCCTGGCCCAAGGGTCCGGAGGGTCGGGGAAAGATGGCGTCAAAGCTGGGATCGAGGCTGGAAACATCAACATCTCTAGTGGTCAGTTAATGGGATCTGTGAATGTAGTCGTTTATGTGGTCAGTTAAATATGAATGAGTTAGTTAACAACTAACCCAGGTTCTTTTGCTGTGTAATGTTAAAATAACTTCAAGTGTATAATTAAATGCCTTGCCACTACACAAAATGTAGAATATAAACATATAGACAAACAAAAATAATATTTAAATCCTATCACTCTTCGGTGCAACATTTACAGCATTTGACCTTCTATGAAGGGGTGATTTTGGTGGATGTGTAAAAGTAAAAAGTTATGTCCTCTCGTCATCTGTACGGTGCCTGTGTTTGCAGGAGAGGTGATGGAGATGGAGGAGAGGGTGAGTGAGCGGCAGTTGGAGGTGCTGGCGGACTTTGAGCGTCGTAAGAGGGCGAGACAGATCACGGTTTCCACTGACGATGTGGAGGTGAAAGCCTGCCTACGAGCCCTCGGGGAGCCCATCACGCTCTTCGGAGAGGGACCCGCAGACAGAAGAGAGCGGTGAGTGGCAGTCAGGGAAGGTTTGGCAAAAGCTAGTGTAGTGTTTCTCAACGAGGGTGGTACAGCCCCCCAGGGGGCGTTGGAGAGCTCTAGGGGGGTGTTGAGAAGAATACAGCTGAGAGGGGGTGGTGTTTAGTTGCCATCGGGGGGCATTAGTCCATTTAATTTGTTAATACTAAGGGGGGCATTGTAAATCATATGTCAAGGGGTAGTTGGGAGGGTTGTGATGAGGCCAAGGGGGCGTTTCTTCAAAAAAAAGGTTGAGAACCACTGAGCTAGTGTAAACACAAACAGGCTCACACTGCCCATGCAACATGGCATCATACCAGAGCGTTAAGATAACACGTTGACTTGAGCCATCTACCGTGTTTGTGCGTCACAACAACTTTGAGAGGTAACGCATGCTCCGCAACGCCCTATGACAGGTTAGGGTTAGGCGTGGTTTTGGTCAGGGCACAGCAGAGCATTTTCGCGTTTTTTGGCAACAGAAATTTGACGACACGGCGTCGGGAAAACTGCGAACCTGGTAACGTGAAGGGCTTTCCCGTAGCATGAGGACCACGACATAACTTGCAAAGGCATTGCACCTCAATGAGGAATGCACTGGCGTGAAATAAATCCTCCTTTACATGATGCCAGTCAGGCCCATGGGGGGACCCAGGTTTGAATCCGGACTGGATCATTTCCCCAACACATCCCCTTATCTCATCCCACTTGTCACTTCTTCCTACTCTGATGTCACATGACATGGAAAACACTGTTCTTGGACTTGACTGATTCATAACCACATATAGTGTCACGAGACAGTTTTAATCTGCAAAAGTATTTGTAACTCCACTAAGACTGTTGTCTTTGAGCAGAGTAGGTGTACAGTATGTGCCCCATAAGGGTTGCGTCATGCCTCTTTAATTTTTACAGTATAGGCCACGGATGAGACATCTTGTTGTTAAATGTGTGTTTTGTCTATTTGTGTTTATATTCTGTTTTTATTCTGAGACCAAAGGCAATTTTCATGCTGGCATGACAATACATTCTATTCTATTCTAAATGGTGATCTATTTGCCATACTGAGATGAGCCGTGCCGTCTTGACTTGCAGGCTTTACATTGGGACGTCTTGTTTTGCATCTATGTAATTCAGGTTAAGGGCCGTCTTGACTTGCAGACTTTACATTGGACGTCTTGTTTTGCATCTATGTAATTCAGGTTAAGGGCCGTCTTGACTTGCAGACTTTACATTGGATGTCTTGTTTTGCATCTATGTAATTCAGGTTAAGGGCCGTCCTGTCAGTGGTGGGGCCTGATGCGCTGAAGAAGTCCAAAAAAGAGGAGGAGAAAGCCAAGCGTTCACAGGACGAGGTGAGAGATGCTCCTAGAATTAGCTTTGTCTCTTCGCGCCACACAGACATTCCAGTAACCACAATGCATTGCAAACCTGTTTCAGTGTCAGCAGACGTGGTATCACGAGGGCCCCGACACTCTCAAAGAAGCTCGTCTATGGATAGCTCACTATTCTCTGCCCAGGTAAGACTCGCCTGTCAGTGCTAAGAGTGTGGGTTTTTGAACATTCTATAAAGAGAATGTGTTCTATAACATTGCAAGATTCTAAAATTCCAAATTGTATTGTATGGCAACCAGAATTCTATAGAACTTTCACTGCCCAAACATTTCCGTCATACCGGTTAAAAGCACCAATGAGGAAAGACCATGACTCTGTTCATTCTTTCTCTGCCTAGTGTTCATGTCAATGGCTATGGTTTAATGTACTGTACATGGTACGCATATGTTGACTCTTGTGGTGGAATAATGTAAATGTTGAGCAGGTGGTGGCTATGGTTAGATGTGTGCCCTGTTTTTTCGGTGCATGTGTGAGTGTGTCCACTCTGTGGTGTTGATGTGCCCTATGGTGTGTGTGTGTGTGTGTGTGTGTGTGTGTGTGTGTGTGTGTGTGTGTGTGTGTGTGTGTGTGTGTGTATGCGTGTGTATGCCTGTGTGTGCGCGCGTGTGTGTCTGCGTGTGCGCATGTGTCCGTGCACGCGTGTGTGTGTGTGTGTGTGTGTACAGGGCGGTGGAGCGTCTGGAGGAGGCCCGGAACCTGAAGGAGATTCCAGAGTCCATACGCACTGTACGCCAGCAGGAGCTACACAAGAACCTCCGGGTAACACACACACACACACACACACACACACACACACACACACACACACACACACACACACACACACACACGCACACCTTGTACTGTACGGCAGCAGCAAAAACACACATACGCACAGACACACCTCACTCTGTACACTTACAGCAGCTACGCAAGAACCACTGGGTAAGACACACACACACACACACACACACACACACACACACACACACATAACAAGAACCTCCGGGTAACACACACACGAATATAGGAATTCATTTTTTATAAAATTATAGAATTAGACTTCTCTCTATTTTTGTTAGACTTCTAGAGTATTAGTATATGAAACAGAAGCAGAAAGTTCACATAAAGACCCAAAGTGCAGAGGGAGTCGTAAATACCTTCAAATGGGACATACCAAAACATTCTCAAAACTGTATGTATGTATTGACCAGATGCTTAACTGTCAGACTCACTCAATACTGGTAAACAAACGCCAAGGAAAGTGTCACCTCACCCCCTGTATGGAGGTAGGAATGCAATGTACAATGCTATGTCCTGTTTGACTCCGGAGTTGGTGGAAAGGAACTGTGACGTTCTATTCTAACAGCTCTCCGGCCGTTATTAAAATCTGCAGGGCTCACACCTGAATTGTCTGCTTTTTTTTTTTCCTACACACACACACACTCATACACGCACACCTCTTGTCTAACAAGGACCTATGGGTAACACACTCACATCTCTCGCGTAACAAAATGCACATACACACCTGTCAATTAACAATAACCTTGTTAACACAGACACACACACTTGCCTCACACTGCCCAAGTAATCAGCCATCAGTTTTACCGTAATTTAATTAGTTGAACTGTGTTTTCTCAAGTGCATTGTAGATACATGTTCACACCTTTTCTCTCCCTCTCTCTGTAGAATCTGAATAACTTGTGCAGTCAAATTGGCGATGACCGGCCCATCTCATTCTGTCAGTTCAGTCCCAACTCAAAACTACTAGTAACAGCGTCATGGTATGTACTGGCATTGGTATGTTGATCAGTTTATGTGTGCATGAGAGCTACAGGAAAGCAAAATCCTGAAAAATTGTAATGTCTCACTATCACATTTTTCAATTTGAACCCCCGCTATTGGAAGTTGCTTTGAAGCCCTGACTTTTTCAAAAGCAATCATGTGAAATAAATGACCACAGTCAAACTTATAAATGACATTTTCCCCCTGTGTTTGTTTATTTTGGAACCTTGCCCTTTCTTCCTATATACCTTTCGTTGTATTCCTTCTACCTGTGTAATGTAGTTTCTGTTTGATTTTAGGAGCGGCCTATGCAAGCTGTGGAACATTCCGGACTGTAGTCCAGTCCGCACACTGAGGGGTATGTAATGCTCTACCCTCTTCAGATCTGAATAGATTAGTATATTTGTATTACTGCTGTCCAGTACACATACTGACGGGTACGCACTGTTGCCTCTTTGGATTTGAAGGGACATGTACTATACGTTGGCCTTGGCTGACTGTTGATTTCAATTGGCTTATCATTGATATATTGTTGTACAGCATCATCACAGTAGATAGATGTATTGATCATGTGGAAATGTGTTCCGTGTCACAAGTGAAATGTTGATTCAGTAATCATAATTGACCCTAAGTTAATCCTTCAAAGGTGATGAATGGGTAAGTGTCGCACCAACAACTAAAAAAGCTCAGAGTTGTTTTGGAGAGCTCATCAGAGTCATTGCGCATGTCCTATATATAAAAAAACTATTGAGGTCATTCTATTTACTTCTCTCATCTCTTTTCTGGCTGTGCATGTGCATGTGTGCTGTATTTTTTACATGTGTGATATGTTATGCAATAATGTGTGTAATTATTGTGTATTGTGTACTTATACATTACATTATTACATTACACTTAGCTGACGCTTTTATCCAAAGCGACTTACAGTTATTTAGATACTGGGTATTTGAGTCCACCTCCCTACCACTACGCCACGGCTTTCCCCTATGTACGGTATGCTACTAGACACCTTAATATCCTCCGGGATTACTTTCTGTACTTGTCTCCCTCAGGCCACAACACCAATGTGGGTGCTATCAGTTTCCACCCCAAGGCCACCATCTCCCAGGAGGAGTCGGACATCAACATGGCCTCCTGTGCTGCAGACGGCTCCGTCAAGCTCTGGAGTCTAGACAGGTGCGACACGACAGTCACTCAAACCGGGGAAATCCCATCGTCATTCTGACCCAGCACACTACTGTAGTTCAAGTTCAACTTCAAGAGTTTATTTGCCATGTCAACCAAGTGGATAGGATTATTTGTAGCATATGCCCCAACATCAAAAACAAAACAAATACAAACAATAGACACACAGCTGCAAAGCACATAATAAATATAACTATGGGTAGACACAAACAGTAAACAGCAGACATTACACAGCAGTACAGATTATGCTGAGATAATAAAGTGCATTAAGGGTAAAGTGCATAGAGAGTGGGAAATTACAACACATGGTGCATGTAACAGATTTGCATGTATGTTTCGCTCAAGCAAAGGGGCATGCCCGGCTACAGGCACCCCATGCCCAGGTCCAGGACCTCAACTATGGAGGAGGATGGGGTGGCTCCATGTTCTGTTCAAGTCCTTTGTAGCAGTGTTTCCCAATCTTTTTTGTCTTGTGTACCCCCAAGCCTTTTCGTTGTGCCATGAGTACCCCCTAAGTCAAGTTCTATACCGCTTTCTCTATCCCAATGTAACTGAGCTACATGTATTTGATAAAATTACATGTTTCCAAGTACCCCCTGCAGTGTGCTCGCGTACCCCTAGTGGTACACGTACCCCTGGTTGGGAAACACTGCCTTATAGCATCATTTGTAGAGTAGAGCTACCCTGCCGGTACTGGAACCCCAGCCCTCTGGGTACGAAACTGGGCTCGACCGCTACACCAAAGAGCCAGGCTCATTGGCGTGACCGGCAGAACACACCCACAACCCTAGTGATGGTCAATCTATCACATCATTATTTCATCACAAATGAAAACGCTTTTATAAGTCATTGTAGTTTCCTGTGACATGGAGAACACTATGGCGATGCTTGGAATGGCGATTCCTAATGCTTCAATGTGAATGCTTGTTGTTTGCAAATGGCATTAAGTAACAATGGTACATTGCGTGTGGCTATATTTGCACGTGCTTTATGTATGAAAGAGATGGCCTCATTTTAACAAGTGGCTCCAACAAAAACTAGTGCCCAGTTGCAATCAACTGCTGATGTTTGCGCACATCGACATCAGTGTGCTGGATTGTTTTGAACACAATGGAATTGAATGTTGGTGCTTTGTTTGTTCACTAATGTGTCTTGTTGCTTGTGCCCTTGTGAACAGTGACGAGCCCATGGCGGACATCGAGGGCCACTCCATGAGGGTGGCACGCGTCACCTGGCACCCCTCTGGACGCTTCCTGGGCACCACCTGGTAAGCACTACAACCCCTTCATTCACTGACTCTGAACAAGTGGATATCACTTGTCACTTAAAAATACAGGGGGTGATTGATGTTACTGTGCTATTGTATGATGGTTGAATGGTGTTCTCTCTCTCTCTCTCTCTCTCTCTCTCTCTCTCTCTCTCTCTCTCTCTCTCTCTCTCTCTCTCTCTCTCTCTCTCTCTCTCTCTCTCTCTCTCTCTCTCTCTCTCTCTCTCTCTCTCTCTCTCTCTCTCTAGTTATGATAACTCGTGGCGCCTGTGGGATCTAGAGGCGCAGGAGGAGATCCTCCACCAGGAGGGCCACAGCAAGGGAGTCCACGACCTGCACTTCCACCCCGACGGCTCCCTCGCAGCCACCGGGTCAGACGATATTACATTACATTACATTACAGGGAGACATATTACATTACATGCAACCATGCAATTACATTATTACATTAAATTACGTACATTACACTTCCACCCCGACGTCTCCCTTACAGCCACAGGGTGAGACGTGTTGCATTACATTACATTACGTTACATTGATTACATTAAATTACGTTACATTGCATTACGTTACACTGCACTTCCACCCAGATGGCTCCCTATCAGCCTCTGGGTGAGACTAGCATTACACTACACTGCATTACACTACACCGCACACTACAGTATACATTAGAGGTGGGCAAACTCAGGCCCGGGGGCCACATGTGGCCCACTGAGCCATTGCATGTGGCCCACAGAGCCTCTACAAGACGGGCAACTTTTAAATACAAAGTGATGCTTACGTAGCACTCTTTAAATTACTACCCAAACTAGGGGGTTTGTCGGGTGCTGTAGGCTACTGTATTGTACATGCAAATTCAGCTCAATTTAATACAATTTAGCCATTTCAGGAATGAAAAAGCTAAAAGGTTGTGCCAGCCTTCTTTACTTCATATTGACAAGCAAGTTCCCTGTGCGATCCGTCCTGTCAATCTATTATATATTCTAAACCTGATGTGGCCCTTGAGCCAAAATAATTGCACTCACCCCTGCTTTTCAACATTAATGTGGGAAATGTGAATTGAGCTGAAATTTACGGATGGCAAAGTTAGCGTAGGAAATGCCAGTAGTGTCTCTACATCTACGGCTTGTCAACTAGAATGATTTAGAGTAGAACCCATCTGTCGATTACCCATAAACAGAATGGCCCTTGAAGTTAAATAAAGCTAGTTTGGCCTGTCATAAGGGCAGGCTTCATAGAACAGAAGATCCATTCACATGTTTCGGCTCTCATATGTGTCCCCTGACCTTCATGTTGTATACACACACACACACACACACACACACAGCATATATTGTTTGGGCCTCTTTGCAAACCGCACCCAGTCCATTAGTGTTGGCCTGTGCTGGAGGGGCCTCAGAGTGTAAGAGGCCTCTTATGTGTAACTACACAGCTTTTATTTTGAAACCAGGGTCTTTGGCTGGCTATCATGAAGATGACAGCGCTTCATTTTGATTGGCTAGATTACATTGTTGTTTGGAGGAATATTGCGTTGCAGCGCTATAGAAGCTCAGAGCCACATGGCTTGACATGGGCACATTATATACCGTACCTTTCCTATGTTACCTTTCTGTATATACTACGAATACACCTCCATATCTACGTAATGGCTTTTAAATTCAGTCTCAATGTCAACACTCATTCATTCATTTCATTCATTCATTGTAGATTGTTTTTTTTCCTCTGCAGTGGTCTGGATGCGTTTGGTCGTGTGTGGGACCTGCGGACTGGCCGCTGCGTCATGTTCCTTGAAGGTCATCTGAAGGAGATCTACAGCGTTAACTTTTCACCCAACGGGTAAGTCCACGCGGCAGACCCAACCACTCAACTAGCCAGGCTGTGCCCTCCTAGTGACGCAACACTTCAGGTCAAGAGCAATGCAAGTACTTTCTGAGTTTCCGAAAACACTTTGTCGGTAAGCAAACAACCATAAGCAAACCAAGGGAGGCGGGTCAATCATGCCGTTTTGGAAATGTTAATTGTTATGCTCTTGGTCAGACCAGGTCTCGAAGAGATTTGAATGTCGATGATAATCAGGCTACCACTCAACAGCTATATGGTGTAGCCAAAGTGCACAGCACCACTAAAACTACATACCTTAAGTATGGGAGACAAATTAAGCACCAAGTCAGCTGGAAGCCAGGCTCAGTAGTGCATCTTTTTGAATGGCGGGACTGGAGGCTTAATAACGTTCCACAATGAACCCGTGTGAACAGACATTTCTTGCATATTATGCATCTGCAAAATTGTGTGTTTTTTCCCTAGACTTATCATTGTTTTTTGAAGGTTTTCTGTGTTTTTTTGTGTTTTTTTCTACAGTTAGAAATGTTTGTGTGTTTTTATGGTGTGCTTAATGTTTTTCTCTCTCTCTCCCCCAGCTTCCACCTGGCGACAGGTAGTGGGGATAACACCTGTAAGGTTTGGGATCTACGGCAACGGAGATGTATCTACACAATCCCATCGCACCAGAACCTTGTCTCTGCTGTCAGGTTCCAGCGTAAGTTACACCTAAGTTTTTTTTGTCAAGTCAAGTCGGCTTTATTGTCAATTTCTTTACATGCACTGGTCATACAAAGAATTTGAAATTACGTTTCTTACTTCCCATGCAGACATAGACATAGACTTTAGGTGTGGACATAGACAATTAGACATCGACTATTATACAAAACAGTAAGCATACATTCCACCTAGAGTACCTATACAATACCCATACAGACATATAAAGTGCAAGACTGGGCAACATCTGACATACATAGAATGTATATTAAAAAGAGGTAGTGTTGTGCATTTCCAGTTATGTCCTATTTTGACGATTCTGACATAGTGATAGTAACATTGTGAAAAATAGATAATATAAAGTAGGCAAAGTTAACCAGAGTAGTATAGAATAGAAGCACTGTTACTCGGTTTCTCGGTTTCAGCTATGTAATACCATATCGCTAGTGTTATTACATCTGCAAGAGTACTTCTACTTTTTGCAACAATAATATTCACCTACCATATTGCTTTTTTAAAAGAAATGCACTTTTCACATACATACCATTGAAAGATCACTACAAGCAGATATATTATGGAACAAGTGTGGTATATATTGCGTCCGACAGACACCCCAAAGCTCCATGAAAGCACAAGGTATATTGGAAGGCCGCCTTTCGGCAGAATGTAGCTAAAAAGATTATGCTTGCCCATAGAGTAACCCTCCGATCTATGTTTGAAATGTTTCCGAAGTTTCCGCTTGCCTTTCCTGACACAGGCCCATCACAACAGAAAGATTAAAAATGAACGGCGAATAAAAAATAAAAAAAAAACTATTCAACACCCAAATGACTTCTTAATTTCTCTGCTACTTATTCCTTTTTAAAACGTTGAAAGCACTTCATATTGGAAGACTGCCTTTGGGGGAAGGGAGATGAAAAATGTTGGTGGTTGGTTGGAACGGTCGTTGAATGTTGTAGTTGGATTTGGAAATGTGTTCTGAAGTGTCCGTTTCCTTCCTCCTCCCCTAGCGACCGACGGCCACTTCCTGGTGACGGGCGCGTATGACAACACGGCGAAGGTGTGGACACACCCGGGCTGGTCCCCGCTGAAGACGCTGGCGGGTCACGAGGGAAAGGTCATGGGACTGGACGTATCCCCGGACGGACAGTACATAGCCACCTGTTCATACGACCGCACCTTCAAATTATGGATGACGGAATAATGTGCGTGCCTGTGTGTGTGTGTACATCAGAGAGAGAGTGTGTTGGCTGGCTGGGTATGTGAATAACGGTCTGTATAAGGGGTGTGCTGTATGTGTGGTCATATATGGGTGTATGTATAAGTGAGTTGTCGTGCATGTATAACTAATAGACCACCATGTTTCGCACAAGCAAATCAGAAGTCCCTATACCATCTATTAAGTGTCTGGCTGGCCAGTTGCCTGCAAGTGAGTGAGTCTACTTTATTCCAAACATGGGCTGGATGGGTACATCCTCTTTCTGATTGTCAGTCTCTCCCTCCTCCATGGCTAAAACCTTGCGAGTAAACCCTATTTGTCGTCCCCCATCGGGCAAGGCCATCTCTACAAACCTGATTTGTCTCGTTTCATCAGGACAAATTGAGACCATCAAGAGAATTGGAGTGGACATTACCCATTATCCAGTCAAGTGTAATTCTTAGGAGTCTGTCTGTTGTTTCTTCTTGTCACATTGTACATTTTTAGAAAAGGTTAAAAAAAAGACAGATGGTTGTAGTTTTTTTAAAGATGGCTCGATTTTTCAAATATTTTTCTTCTTTATTAAAAAAAAACTGAAACAGTCACAAAGGCTTTGTCATAATTTTCATTTCATTAAGTGGTACGTGAAAAAATATACATTATATAACTTGTTATCCCATGAAGTAGGCTACAGTTGTGCTGTATTCAGCTAAGACTTCATTACAGACAGGACATGCATTGCAACAAAGCATTCAATCTTACCGCACAAATACACCTAGCGCGACGCGATTGAAGCGACAGAGAATCGCTTCTGTGCGGCAAGAGCGATTGAAGCGACTACAGTATGTGCGTTACAAGCAAGGCAAAGCATTCAAACATTCCCATTGGCTGTGGTCACGGACCTCTATTCAGTCATTGACTGTCGCGGCTGGTCGCCGAACCGCGTCATAGAAAGTTGAAAGGATTTCAACTTCAAACTGTCGCTCTCGGCGTGCGAATCGCCTCTAGTCTCGAATCGCTTTTGTCGCGCGACTCAATATAAAGTGAATTACTTCCGTCGCTCGCCTCGTTCTTGTCGCGCTAGGTGTATTTGTGTGGTCACACTCGTGTTCCCAGATCCTCCTGCCACTATGTAAACAAACAGGGAAAACACACTTCTATGTCTGTCTGTCTAAGAATATTTGTTCCCAGGCAGTCCTAGGGTGCATTTCTCAAAAGCGTAGTTGTTAGACAGTTAGCAACTTGCGTAGTTGCCAATGGGAAATTGCATTGCAAGCAAAGTAGCTAACCTAGTTTTAGCAACTGCGCTTTCGAGAAATGCACCCCTGAAGGGGGAAAACAGTGTTCAGACTTCAAAATATCAGAGAGCCTACAAGGGCAGTAGTCACAGTTGGGTGGGTGCGCACATCCGAAGAAACGTTAGTGGATGCTTGACAATAGTAGCACACCATAGGCTACTAAACGATTGGTTTACACACTGCATTCATGCTCTGAAAATATAAACGTTATTTCCCTAAAACAAACATTTCTTCAGGTATTGAAGTGTTTCCCAAAACCTGCAAGGGCAGGGCATCGAGTCATAGGGAGTTGGTACAGACAGAAACATGTCATACGTGTGATGGCTCATGCCTTGTCCAGTTGATAAGAGGGCATTGGTCAGAGTCCAAGTAGCAACATGAGGTCAGGTGCCATTCACATGGGCAAGTCCATCACAGGTGAAGGTGTAGGGACATACATTGCGTCACATGGAATCCGGCAGAAACATTTTACGAACCCTCTCTACCTTTATCATCCCTAATGCTTGCAAGCCAATCAATCAAGAGTCTTGACACTAACAAGTGTGATATGTCTCGATGCGCAGCCACACTTTTAGCTAATGAGAAGCCTTCGCGTGATACGATCCACCCTGTGATTGGCTCAGCTCCCGTCCAATCAATAGCTAGTGTTGCCACCTGTTCCGGTTTTACCTGCTTGTCTCGGTTTTTAATTGTCTGTCCCAGAAGAAATATATATTGTCCCTGGACACTGAATGAAGAATCCCATTGCTTAAGAGCAAGAGGGTATAAATGGGTTTCAAAATGTTCAGTTTTGTTTTATCAGTGGCAACGGAATCAGCACCACCACCAGCGTATGCAGTGTCAGCAGTAAGGACCACAACTGGGCCAACTGTATGTTTCTGTGGTCCTTTGGAATTGGCGTGGGTTTTTTGCATGTAGTTGTGTGGTATTTTAGGGTTTCTTGAAGCAATAGTTGCGTTCGGGACGGACGTGTCAATCGACATTGACTGAGTACTTCAGTCTCGACATGGGTGGTATTAAGCGCAGCGAATTCAAAGTCGACCACAGATTTACACGAGACGATGAGCTCACTCCAGTTTGATCTACTAGCACACCACATGTGAGGTGTGGGGGGACAGGTAGGGAGGAGGAGCTGAAGTGGGGTGCAGTGCAAACTGTTTTTAAGGGGTGTGGGACAAAGAGCCTACACACGTTAGTGAACTTTTAGACCAACCAGTTCAGGGGTGCGTCCCTGGCCCGCGGAGGCAGTATGCAGACGAGCATCAACGAGGATAAGAAACTGGGAGTTGCAAGGTCCGTCTGCAGTCGCATTGATCCTGTGATGGTTTGACACCACGTGACATGTCACCTCATCATTGCAACATGACTGAAATTTGGTAAGTCTGACAAGATTTCTAACCATCATGCATTTTCAACCAGAATGCATTGCTGTCTGCATGCACATGCAGACGTTACAGCAAATCGAACAAGCCTATTGTGTCAAAAAGGTCATCCTTAATGATTGCAAGCCAATCAAATGTCTTGACGTTGTCTGATGATGTCTGTTCACTCCGTTGTCTAAAGTCTGATGTTTCAAAGCTTTTACACGATGCAACAATCTCAGCTCAGCAACTGGCTCAGCTCTTCTCTGCTCCTCCCATCATCTCATCTCCCCTCCAATCAGCAGCACCAGCAGCAGAGTACGCAGTGTCGGCAGCAGGGGCTGGGTCTGAAACGGGGCTCGGCCAGCGCCCCCAGGACCCACGAGGGCGGCGGCTGCTCCACGATGGGCGGGGACAGCTGCTTGCTGAAGGACAGCTTGTGTTCAAGATGGCCGCCGAGCCCCCCCGGGCCCCCCACGCCACCGCAGCCGTTTCGCTCCGCGTCGCGCCGGCTCTCCGCCTCCGCTTTGACGCCCATGAAGGCCACCAGGTCCAGCTCCAGCGCGCCGGCGCCCCCCCTGGGCAGGGGGGTGTTCTGGCGGCACTGGGGGCAGGGGATCCACAACTGGAGGGTACAGGCATGACAACATAAGGCCATTTGTAAGTGGGATTATTACACACATCCAGCGCTCGAAATTAACTTTTTTGACCACCAGCCAAAATGGCTAGTGGATGTTAAATCTCACAAGCCAAACACTCACTAACGAATGTGTCAAAGTGGCTTGTAAGTTGGTCTTTTCTACCCGCCAAACTGAAATTTCACCAGCATTTGGCCGGTTAGCTGGTGTTAATTTAGAGCCATGCACACAGCACAGCACAGCACAATTAAGCCTCCTTATTTTTAAAACTTGGCTTGACAGAAATTAATTTTGACCATTGGTCGACGACTTGTCACACTTGTCCCCAAATGTGTCTAGACCTGGCTGAAGCACCTGAAACAATGTCCATTAAACCTTCAACGAGCTTCATCATGTACACCTCATTGACTTAAAAACATGCATAGTGCTGCTTTTAAGTTAGGAGACTGCAGGACAAAGGCAGTTTCTAAAGTCTGCTTTCTGCCCATCCCCTTACACATCAAAGAGCACCATCATTGCTATCTGTGAAGACACATGCCTTCCAGACAGATCTCCTCCCCCTACATAAACAATCCATGAGTGCATTCCAATATGTGACCTTGCGTCCTCCACTTGGGTATTTGGCCTCACATTTTGCTGATGCCCCACCTCCGTGGAAAAAGTTTCCCTGCTGTCCGCATAGCCAAAACAATTTTTGGACAACTATTCTTCATTTACCATCCAGTTTGCAAATGAGAAAATGGCTTTACAATTGAGCTTTTGCAAGATACTGAAATATAATGCTGTTGTCAGTGATGTCATCATGATGTATTACTTCCTGGTATGAGGCCACAAGCACAAGTGGAGGACGCAAGGTTGTATATTGGAATGCACCCCATGATGAAAGGCTATACGCCTCATATGATCGATAACTACACTACATACCTGAGATAGCCCAGGTATTTCACAAATGGTAACAGTTTTAGCTGGACGACAGTAGGCCTATTAGTGTAATAACAGGGTAAAGCCTCACAAACTAATGGCACAGCCTATTTTCAGATAGACTTGTTGTCTAATAGTCAGTTAGGGCTGGACTGGTAATCTGGCATACAGGCCATTTTCCAATAGGCCTACAGTCATCAGGGGCCAATGCTTGTGTTTTTTATTGTTTCGTTTGTTTCAGATTTTCCAGAGACTTGCCCACAATTTAGATGGGACGGCCCATCAGTGCATTCTTAATATAGAGTGAACTGAGCCCACAATGATTGTATGGGGGGGTGGGGGTGAGGAGCTGGTCAATGCAAAAAATGCCGGGGCCAGTTTGTGGTCCCAGTTCAGCCCTGTATTCAGATGAAAATGAAAGTGGCCTGCAGTGTCAAGGAGGATAACTGAAAGTGTATGGGCACATGGCATGCGCTCGCGCACATGTATGAATGATCATCACTGACGGCCACCTGTTCATTGATGGTGGTGTCCAGGCGTCGCAGGCACGCTTGGCAAAAGGTGTGTTCGCAGTAGAGCTTGCGGGGCAGCCGGTCGCTCAGGTTGTAGGCGCTGTAGCAGATGATGCAGTCCAGCTTGCGGCTGTCTCGGGACGGCATCAGGTCGCCACCGTCTCTGGGCGGCATCAGGTCCCCCGGCTCCACCGCCTCCTCCACTTCGCCCTCCTCTGGCGGCACCGGCAAATCCTCGTCAGACATCTCAACGCTCCCTGAGGTAATTAATTGCAACATGGCCAGCTTTTTCCACATGTATTTGTTTGCACAGCCACACAAAGGGGCAGGGTGTGATATGTTACAAAATTTCCCCACCTGTAATCTACTACACATCACTTCCTCAAAGGTGAGATAGCTGACCCATAATAGCCTACAACCAAAGAGTCATTTGCAAAATCAATAAGCCTACTCTTTGGTATGTCTGTCTGAACTTCCTGTTCAAGCTAACAATTTAGAGTTGCCTGCAAAAACCTTATCAAATATTAGACTTACAATGTTTTACATTTTCTATCTACTTGTGAGTAGTAATTTAGGTGTAATGCTGTGTTTGTCTTGTGTTATCCATCAAAGATTAACAGACAGAAATGTTAACTACAACAGTCAGATAGGATATAGGCCTATCTTTCTCATTAAAACCCCTTAAGACACGGCTTTATAAACGAGCTGTCACCAGAATGGCGATGACCAAGTCGTAATGTATTACTAAAGGCCCTGTGCATTGTCATAGTAGTGTAGTACTATAGTAGTACACTTTCAATGTCTATTACAGCGTGCCACAGGAGGTACGGCGTGCATTAAGGGGCTACCAGTAGCCTATCCTACACAGAATTCATGAAAGTTCCCACTAAACTCTAACATGAGCCTATATAACATTTTTCCCCCTAAAGAACTTTAGAGAAAGTCAACGGCCTCATTATTTGTTAACTGTAAACTAGTGACAGTTCAGGTCAATAAGACTGGGCCATGAATAATTGAGGCTGAAGAACTATACAGGATCAAATGCATGAGAAACATGAGCGAACAAAATGGAAAATGCTCAGGTAATATAATACAAGATAATTGCACAACGACAACTATTGAAGTTGTGTTTAGCCAAGGGTGTGTGACATCGCTACGGTAAAACACATTTTCAGAGGCCAACTCAAGATATCAAGAGAAAAGGATAAATGACATTTCAAAGGTATTAACTAATATTGTGGAGTATGATAGCATAATGATGATAAAACAATGAAAATGTTCAGTCTTAAACAGGTGTATTACACCTAATTGGCATTATAGGTACCCCTAAATATCAAGCTCAGGTGGTAAATCTCCTGTGCACTTACCTTGTTTGTATGTTTCCTTAGCTACAGGTGGTGAATATCCCTCTCCTTCCCTCCGAGCAGAGCAGCCCTTCCACCGAGGCGTTCATCTCAAACTACACACACAGGTGAGTCTGTCTGCTCTGCTCTGTGTGTGAAGGGAGTCTCCTGCTTGTGTCTGATTCCCGTAGCCAACAACACCATGAAATGTGTGTGCGTGTTGTGTGTCTCCATGTGTATTTGTGTGAGTGCAAGTTTGAGTGTAGGTGTGTGTGTGTGTGTGTGTGTGTCTGTCTGTAACCAAGCAAATAGACTCTCTCACACACACACACTGTCTGTGTCACACACCCGCACATACACTCCCACCACACACACACACACACACACACACACACACACACACACACACCGGCAGCAGTGTCCAGAGAGGGCTGTCCTGTCCCTGATATGTGCTGTGCTAGAGAGCTGGTCCTTTGTTTGCGCGCTGTGTTAGCACAGCTCTTTTCAAGTGCAGGGCAAACAGTGTGTGCCAGTGCAGCGTCGTGCCTGACTGCCCAGGCCTCTTTAATATTTAAAAGCCTCTCTCTCTCTCTCTCTCTCTCTCTATCTCTGTCTCTCTCTCGCATGAGGCTTACTACACCTGACACACACACACACACACACACACACACACACACACACACACACACACACACACACACACACACACACACACACACACACACACACACACACACACACACACACACACACACACACACACTCATCAGCTTGAGAACACATGTGCACAGGATGCAGGGATACAGGCTGCTGATATGGGAAAGGGGAACAGAAATTTTGCTCTTTTATTGGTCAATCAGATGTGTGTGTGTGTGTGTGCGTGTGCGTGCGTGTGCGTGTGTGTGTGTGCATGCGTGCGTGCACACGGGCATGAATACGTAAGTTTGTGAGTGCGCGTGCGTGTGTGTGTGGTCACTCCACCTGTCTGAGAAGGTGAAAGGGGAGAGAGAGAGGCCCACATTGCTGTGTGGAGTGTAGAGGGAGAGGGAGTGTGTGTCTGTGTGTGTGTGTGTGTGTGTGTGTGTGTGTGTGTGTGTGTGTGTGTGTGGGGGGGGGGGGATCACCTTACACGCTGCACATAAAGGGCTCACCGCAACCCAATCTCCCACATCTAGAATCCACTTGTCATCAGCACCCGACAGCACAGGTAAGCACCCCCGTAGTGGGGTTGGTTCGATCCAAAACCCTGTACCAAGCCATTCGGCCTGTCTCACTGCTGAATTTAGGGGGTTCATTCAAAATTTATTTTAGACTCACTCAACTCTGTCCCATTGAGGGAAGTCCTAGTTTTCAATGACACAGAGGTTAGATTCGTATTCATTCATAGTATTCATAATGGTATTCTTTCATGTATTCATGTATTCAAACAGTAAAATAATACATTATATAAAAGACAGTATGTTCATCGAAATGTGGAAAATAAATCATAACCAAAATTGCAAGTTAGGCACGAAAAAAAACAGTCATACGATCATATGAGGAGGTTTGAGAGTACACATGGATATGTAAAGAAGTAAAAATGAATGGTCTGAGCAAGATATGACCCTGCCTTAAAGAACAAATAAGCAAAAAAGGACAACCAGCACTGAGTTATTATTGGTGACGAGTACACTGAATGATGCACACAATAAGTTTCAGTGTGCAGACAATGTGCACTTACTAACTACTAACTAACTAACTATCATTTGTGCTCTTTTGCCCTGTACCTCACCTTATAAGGTGGGATGTGCATGCATCGATTTCTCATTGTTTGATATACAATTTACAGGCTACTATAAGAAGTCACACGGCCCCTTATTCATTGGACAATTCTTTGGCTGTGGTGTGTCAGTACAGTAGTTGTACATCATTGCTGCTGCAGTACACCTGAGCAACCACATGGTGGCAGGTGGGCCCACAGTAACGAGACCCACCGTCACAGTTCAACAGAGCTATGATACGAAATTCATTTCAAAGGCAGGATATTGCCAGCTCTAGGCCAGGCATCTAATGTTACGCTCTCACACAAAACAGTGGCATTGTGCTCGAGACAGGCCTTTGAATGCATTCTAAGTACGGTTTGCCAGAAGCAGGAAAAAGCCTCTGAAGAGTCTGCCTTTTAGAGAGGTGCTCTATTATCGGGAAGATTAAGCCCCATTGTTGGGCAAAACCTGTTATGAACAATGCAGAGCGAGTCTCAGTTTCAGTGGACACACTGATAGAGCTGTGTTGAGCGTTGTTATCTGTGGTGATGCTACACAGGACAGAGGTCCACCACGCCCAGCTACTAAGCCTTAAGTAAACTGTGTCTTCTTCTCTCCCCTGCCTTTAGGCCTCGACGGCGCATGCTGCTACCCCTTACCACCCACAGAGAATTCATGCTATGTTATTGTATACCATATAGAAATACTGTATATGACTGCCTTTGTCCCCTGACTTTTGCCTGCGGCAACGACCCCTTACCTTACCACCCACCGAGAATATATAGCTACTGTATCTACAGTATGTAGACAGACTGTAACTATATACAGTATGCTGTATATTTAATGTATATTACAATCTCCTTCCCCAGCCTTTGGCCCACAGCACCTCTTGCCACCCAGAATACATACTACACAAAGACATATTGTAGGCCTATTTATTATATAGACATGCTGTATATCGACTGTAGTCTTCTCTCTCTTGAACTGATCCCCGATATGTAAGAGCACCCAACCAACTCTAAAACACTTTAGAGTTTACAGCCACCTGTGAGCTCTCCAGGTTTTTTTCCTCAAAAAAAAAAAACAATCCAACTGACCCCTGCTGTGGGCTGCTTTGCGACACCTGCGCTTCACTACTGACCAACCATGTTCTGTTTGTAGTTAATTACATGCACGTTTAGATGTGTTTATGCACCCACATGGCTTACCTGTCCCTTTAAATCCCTCAAGACACAGCCCCCTCATCAGTTTGTTGTCAACAGAATGGCAACAACCACATTGTAATGTGAAATGTAGAGCTTACGTAAATATATAGGACGTATATTATACCAATAGGCCTAAATGTACTTGTCAGCATGTGAATAGCCAAATGTGGAAGATATTTTGTGGTAGTGGCAAAAGAAATGGCTGTTGGGGTCAGAAATGACAGGAAAACCCCATAGGCTCTATCTTGATAGTTTCAGGAATGTGCAGGGAGATGGGCCTGTTGTATGAGAGTATTGGTAGCTATCATAGCTCCTTACCCCTGCCCTACCTCCACCCCAGCTACACAACATAGGCTACCTGGAGGTGAGGACCTGGGGGAATGCTTGGCAATATGAAAAAAAACATATATCGCGATATGGATTACTTTATATCACGGTAATGAGATATCTCATGATATACCACTTTTTTATATTAGCTGTAATAATGGATAAAAGCAGTTTATCACAATGGAGGAGAAAGGGCGCTGTAAACACTTTTCCTTTTTTTAAGATATGTATTTGGTCGGATCAAGCACAAGGCATTGACCCTTGCCTACAAAACCATCACAGGAACGGCCCCAGCTTATCTGAAGGACCTACTAACGCCTTATGTTACTGGAAGAGAACTGCGCTCATCCAGCACAAGCCGCCTGGCTCTGCCATCCAGTCGCTCTAGGTACTCCCAGTCAAGATTGTTCTCCGTTGTGGTACCCAAGTGGTGGAACAGTCTCCCAGAGGCAGCAAGACTAAGCACATCTCTTGCAGCCTTCAAGAAACAACTAAAGACATTCCTCTTTCGAGAGAATCTACTAGACTAATGCTTGAACTGGCCTTGCCCCAGGGCAGACTCCTGACATGATGTTTAGTTTAGTTTAGTTTGTGTGTGTGTGTGCTTGTGTGTGTGTGTGTACTCGTTATTTACTCTTTATGATTTAAAAAAAAAACAAAAACAAAAAAAACCTAACCCTCTTTGCAACTGCACTTGTTGTTCTGTATATCTCCTGTGCACTTTGTATTTGCTTGTGATGTTGGCTTGATTATGTCCTCTTTTGAAAGTCGCTTTGGTTATAAAGCGTCTGCCAAATGCAATGTAATGTAATGTAATGTAATGGTCTTTTAAGACTTTATTGATGATAGGACAGTGTGAGAGGTGGACAGGAAGTGAATGGGTAGAGAGATGGGGAGGGGTCGGCAAATGACCCGGGCCGGGAGTCGAATCCGGGTCGGCCACATGGCAGACGAGTGCCCTACCGGTTGGCCTCGGCAGGGCCACTGTAGACACTTTTCTATCATGATAACGATATGTATCGTCCTATCGCCCAGCCCTACCAGGGGGGACAGTGGCTACAGTATGTTCAGGTTCAGCCACCTCCGTTTCATTTCATGCAGCACTGGACACAGACAGAGACGACTGGAATATGCTGCCTCATGCTTCTTGGCTGAGGGGGTACGCTAGTTTATGGTACTGGCTGTCTAAGAGTTGGCTAAGTAGGCCGCAGGCCCCTTTTTTTATGCTGACGGGGCTGAAGCAGTCCTTGAGGACATTGTGGGATCTGATATGTACTGGAAATAAACATTAGTCAGAAATGATATAAAGTCATAAGTGATATAAATGACCAGCAATGGGATGCGTTCTCTGCTCTGTGCTGTCCTGTGCTGTGCTGTGCTGTGCTGTGATGCACTTTGCTTTGTTTTACTGTGCTGCGTGTGTTGTGCTGTGCTGTGCTGTGCTGCACTGTGCTGTGTTCTGTTGTTGCATGCTCCTCTCCTCTCCTCTCCTCTCCTCTCCTCTCCTCTCCTCTCCTCTCCTCTCCTCTCCTCTCCTCTCCTCTCCTCTGTGCCTCTCTGTCCTTCAGCCCACGGCTGAGGGAGAACAGAGCAGCGTGCTGGTGCATCCGCAGCCGCTATCGCAGGCCTAAAAATAGGGAGGGATTTTATGTAACATTACATAAGTCGAATAGAACTGGCTCCCACTCTGATTCAGGGGACTCTGTACCAGAAAGGGAAAAATCAGCAGTTTTTTTCCATAGATAATATGTCTTTTCTCAGGGGATGTACAGGGATGGTGCAGTGGCTGACTGGAGGTGCAGAACACACACCAGAAAAAGAGGTGCTGGCAACCAGTTAAACACTTGCAGGAGGAGAGAAGTGCTGCACACTCTTGAGTTGTTTAAGCAAGTTTTTAATGTGACAACGTTTCGGCTGAACGTTTGTCATATCAGGGAAGTAGTTGTTGCCTTTGGGTACAGGTCCAATATATAAATATAATCTTTTGTTTTCCCCCTCTTGACCATTTGAAGATTATAGAAGAAGCGCAACACTGCTACAATTACGGTCAAGGTTTTAAAGTGAAAGCTGACGTTTCGAGCGACTCTGATGAAGGTCTGACTGACCGAAACGTCAGCTTTCACATTAAAACCTTGACTGTATTTGAAGCAGTGTTGCACTTCTTCTATCATTTTCAAGTGACTTCCATTGAGATAGCTGCACCTGCAAACAAAGATTCAAAGTGTGCAGGCCACCTCCTCCAGTCCCCTCTGGACCATTCACAGTGACCTTTGACACTCCTGGACACCTTTTGGACGGTTTCACACTTTTTCAGCTTTGACTGTTTGGCTGTGTGTGTGTGTGTGTGTTTGTGTGTGTGTGTGTGTGTATGTGTGTGTGTGTGTGTGTGTGTGTGTGTGTGTGTGTGTGTGTGTGTGTGTGTGTGTGTGTGTGTGTGTGTGTGTGTGTGTGTGTGTGTGTGTGTGTGTGTGTGTGTGTGTGTGTGTGTGTGTGTGTGTGTGTGTCTGCGTGCGTGCATGCATGCATGCGTGTGTTAGTCTTAGTGTTATGGTTAATATATGTAATATCATATAGCCTATGTAATGTCTTGTGTGTTCTGTACTGGACACCTTAATTTCCCTTGGGATTAATACATGATACACTACTGTACTCTACTCTCTCTCTCTCTCTCTCTCTCTCTTTCTCTCTCTCTCTCTCTCTCTCTCTCTCTCTCTCTTTCTCTCTAATGGTTAGCTCTCTAGCTTATTCTCCTACCTCATGTTCATGAAATGCCTCCGTATGCCACTGGTAGGAGCTACAATCAGTCTTTCACTCATCTGTCACTGGTATTAGTGCATCATTGCCCACTGAGACATTGGAAATACTCTAAATGAATTGGTTACGAATCCTGGGAAATTGAATTGTTCCAGATAGCCGCCTGGCCTGAGTGACTGAGACGTGAAACTTTGCGCAGCATCACTTTGTGCCACGTAATGGGTAGTATGCTACCGCAGTCCCAGCCCAGGCTAGTGCTATGCAATGCATCCTCACCAGCATGCTACGGAGGGCTGTTTTGCATAGTTATCTGGGTGAACAAAAGCTTAACACACGTTACTACGTGGTAAATAAGACTGTCGTGTCATTTCATGGAGTCTTAGTTTCAGTTTATACTTTTCCTCAGATAGAGACTGTGCTTGAATTTTATCTTTAAGTTTTAATTTATACTCTAGATTGTCCTACAGCACGGGTTGGGAACCTTTTTCATTCAAGATGCCAATTCAAATTCCTCCAAGTGCCGTAAAAGTCATCCAAGGGCCGCACTATGAACACAAACCAGAATTTTCTCCTGCACTTTAGGTCTTTATTGAAGGCAGCCACATTTAAATTAAAACAGACCCCACCCTCTCTAGGTTCCCTGAAATATAACTTAATTGTATTGCTAATGTAATTTTAAGATTCCTTTACAAAACATGGCATATTTCCTTTGAAGCTGCATGCCATTAAAATTGTATCGAGGGCCGGATAAAACTGTAAATCATAAATGGCCCTCGAGGGTCACCCCACCCCTTTCCTACAGGTTGGAAGTGTAATTGTCACTTCTGCGAATTCGACTGATGGTCTCAAATGTAGTGCAGTATGTCCGTTGAGGGCAGCAAAAGTGCATTCAACTGCATGCTGTGACAAGTTGACAATGCAGCCGCTCACAGCTACGCTATATTGCCAAAAGTATTCGATATCCAGCCTTGACTCATACATGAACCTAAGAGCCATCCAGGGGTGTAGTGGCCGTGATATGCGGGGGTACTCAGTCCACCCACTTCTCCTGAGGTGAGATTTTAAAAAGAAAAATTCTGTCCGTCCGTGTTTGAATACAAAAAGGGGGTTGACATGATAAGTTGCCTTAGTAATTGTAATACAAATCGCGTACCCCCACTTTAAAAATCCCGACTACACCACTGGTGCCATCCCATTCGGAATCCATAGGGTTCAATATGATGTTGGTCCGGTCCACCTTTTGCTGCTATTACAGTCTCAACTCTTCGTGGAGGGCTGTCGACAAGTGGAGCGTGTTTATAGGGAATTCTTGATCATTTTTCCAAAAGTGCAAATTCCAGAACTGATCCATTCTTCTCTGGAACTTGTTGGACCCCAATAATTACTACTCCTGCCTCTATTGTGTATCACTCATATATTGTGACTTTTATATACTCTGATATACTGTATCCCTCTATATTGTATTACTATGGTACTGTATATTACTACTACCATATGTTATTATTCTACATCATGGCCTGTTTCAAAGTACATACAGTATTTCAATCAATCAAGAGTTTATTGTCATTGTCAAAAAGGCAACGGAATTGTGTTTTTGGGTACAATACTTAGTAGCAGCAAAAGCTAATAAAAAGTTTAGTACTTATTCTACATCATGGCCTGTTGCAAAGTACATACAGTATTTACCTACATGTTATGAATTTTGCATAATATATTCAACGTATGTAATCTCCTCCACTCTGTATTATATTATTATCCATATATTATTACAGTATAGCTATTGTATATTATATGCCCCACCTATGGCATGGCTCTGATCATGTTAGGAATTACAGGCATGTGGAAAATGTATTCAAGTGTTGTTGTTCACATAATCACAACAATAACAGCATTATGAAGGAGTGCCTTTTCCCATGCACCCCCATTCTCTCTCTCTCTCTCTCTCTCTCTCTCTCTCTCTCTCTCTCTCTCTCTCTCTCTCTCTCTCTCTCTCTCTCTCTCTCTCTCTCTCTCTCTGAGTGTTTAAACCAGGGGTGTCAAACTCATTTTGGTCCGGGGGCCGCATACAACCCATGTGGACCTCAAGCGGGCCGCATTACTAACATCATCGCAAAAAAAAAAAAAAAAACGTAAAGCAGTGGATTAGTGTTCAGTACTATCACGTTTTAAGTGTGTTGAATATGTAGAAAGCAATGCAATACTGATAATCCTATGCAAAATTTCCTTGACTTCATTCATTCATTGGCAACCGTCAATTAATTAAATATGGGACAGTTCATTTTGGCAGGGGGTCTGGGGGTGTACCCCCAGGAAAATTTTGTATTTCTTATATGTAATTTCCTGCATTTTCACGCATTCTAACATCCCGTTTCCAGTTTGAGCTTAATAGGAACCAATACAAATCCTATTATATTTATTATTTAATTACAACCAATACCAATACAATACGAATAAGAAGTATTAACATTTTATCTCTATATATGAGGTCTATAATATATGAGCTTTATGAAATGCCTGTTACAGTACAAATTCACTATTTATATTAGAAGTGTGATGTGCACTTTACTACATATATACAGTGTAACAGAGGGACCATTGGGTTAATGTCATGCAGGTTTCGATTTTGCCCCGACGGCCGTAATTGCGCATTTCGGTTATTTCATAAAAATAAAATAAAAAAAACTTTAAAAAAAAAAAAAAAAAATAAAAATAAAATATTTTTTTTTTTTTTTTTTTTAACATCCGGGCCGGATGGAACCCTCCCGCGGGCCGGATGCGGCCCGCGGGCCGTATGTTTGACACCCCTGGTTTAAACAGTCAGGAATGTCGTCCGTCTGCATGATTGTTCTGCAGTTAATGGCAGCACTGTGTGACGTCCTCATCGAGAGCCAGGTCTCTTAAGAGGCCTTTCCCAAACCTGGGCGTGAGATAGAGGCTGAGACTGAGAGTGCTTAGACAACACTACGCTACGGGAAAGTGCCTACAGATTAAACACACACACACTCACACTGCTATCAGCTTGTTCCGGCAAACTCTTGACAAATAATACTAATGCAGTAGTGTTTTTATTTATTTGTGTCAGTGTCTCATGGCAATGTTAGCCCATAGGCGGGTCATTAGGTGAGGTGAAATACCTGAAAGACTCTTTTGTGCCACGGCTATTTTTCCCCCCATGACGTAATGTTTACTCTGTCAACAAAGCATGTGGGTGTTTAGAAATGCCTGCCTCCCTTCACATACAACGAGAGAGAGAGAGAGAGAGAGAGAGAGAGAGAGAGAGAGAGAGAGAGAGAGAGAGAGAGAGAGAGAGAGAGAGAGAGAGAGAGAGAGATCTACCATATCAAAAAACCTCTCTCCTGCTCCAATGGTGTGCTTTAACCTCTATGCGTCCTGGAGAGGGCTCTTGTGTGGCCAACCGGTTCCCATGGCAACTAACCCCTTCCCTCCAAAATCACTTCAGCTCGCCTGAGCACCGAGACCCGGAGAGCCACATCAAGCGGCACGGACAAAAGACCAAAAGACACCGACACACACACCACAAAGTAGCAATTACATTATCCATTAGGAGGACAGCACTGGCAATGGGGCATCAGGACAAAGGAGGACTGTTTACTCTGTGTATTTGGGAATGCCAGGCTATTCGTTTGGATAAAAGAGAGGGAAGAGAAAGAGTTGCCATGTCATGAGGGTCAGGAGAGGAGAGGATATAGGATAGGATAGGGCATATAACGATTAACCTCAGTGGAGAGGAGAGGATATAGGGTAGGATAGGGCCTATAACTATTAACCTCAGTGGTTCTCAACCTTTTTTTTTAACAAAATGCCCCCTCTACCTCATCACAAGCCTGCCAATGACCCCTTATATTAAGAAAATACCCCCCCCCCCCCACCCCATTTGCAACTGAGCGCCCCCCCCCCTCAGCTGTCTTCTTCTTAACGCCCCCCACCCCCGAGGGCTCCATAACACCCCCGAGGGCTCCCTAATGCCCCCTAGGCATTTTCAGGTGAACAGTTTCTATCACGCAATCCAAAAGCCATAGCACCAGGTACATTTGGGTTTGTTACGGGTGAATTGCTTTTGTTGAACTATTTCAGGCTGCAGTTGAACATGCTGGATCCAAAAGCTGCGTATAGCACCAGAGGTGAGCTTGGGTTCATCACAGGTGATTTACTTTTGTTGAAACTATTTCAAGACTACGATTCAACAAGTCAAATCAAGTTCAGTCACATTTATTGTGTGCTCTTGTTTTGCTGTTTGTGTGTTCAGTCACAGGACAGTAATGACGGTGACATTTCATTGTCAGGTAGATAGAGACACACCCAATAAAAGAACACAGTATGGAGGCATTCTACTAGCCTGGGCGAAAGCCGACTGTTGACTCCATCAAACAGTCTGGGGAAAGCTAAGAGGACTCCGTCTCCATGGAGGGTGGGAGATGGTCTAACCTTACTCTGCCATTTAAATTCAGCGGAGTTCCGAATTCAAATGTAACCCCTTATTGTGCTTTATTAGCATGATTGTTACAATATACAGTATATCACGAAAGTGAATACACCCCTCACAGTTTTGCAGATGTTTGAGTATATCTTTTCATAGGAAAGCATTACAGAAATGTAACTTTGACATAATGATTAGTGACCTTTTAACAACATATTTAACCGCTTAAATTTCTTGTTCACTCAGAAAAAAACAAAATACAGCCATTAATGTTTGAACATGTACTCACAAAAGTGAGTACACCCCAGATTAAAATCCGGTAGAGAAGGGGCTATGTTGGCTCGAATCGTCTCGAAATGAAACGAAATGAAAAGGGATGACAAGGGAGGTCATCAGTGTGCGTTTCAACCTTTCTTTGCATTGAACTTTTACATTTTGAGTCTGCATTTGGCTTAAATGGATTGGTGTGAGATTTGAATGCAATCCTATGGAGAATATCATGATCTGCTTCAGTAGTCACAGTGCATGTTGACATGTATGTTTCTTTTAGGTGTATTTCAGATTGCCAATGTTGACAGCATTCATGCATCCCCAACCCATGTCAGTCCCACTACCATGCTTGGCTTATGAGAGGATACACCATTTTTGTACAACTCACTTGTTTACCACCACACATGCTTGACACCATCTAAAGCAAATTTGTTTATCTTGGTCTCAAGAGAGATGAACAGACCAAGGATATGGATCACTGGAACCATGTTGTGTGATCTGAAGAGACCAAGATAAACAAATTTGCTTTAGATGGTGTCAAGCATGTGTGGTGGTAAACAAGTGAGTTGTACAAAAAAGGTGTATCCTCTCATAAGCCAAGCATGGTAGTGGGACTGACATGGTTTGGGGATGCATGAATGCTGTCAACATTGGCAATCTGAAATACACCTAAAAGAAACATGCATGTCAACATGCACTGTGACTACTGAAGCAGATCATGATATTCTCCATAGGATTGCATTCAAATCTCACACCAATCTATTTAAGCCAGATGCAGACTCAAAATGTAAAAGTTCAATGCAAAGAAATGTTGAAACCCACACTGATGACCTCCCTTGTCATCCCTTTTCATTTCGTTTCATTTCGAGACGATTCGAGCCAACATAGCCCCTTCTCTACCGGATTTTAATCTGGGGTGTACTCACTTTTGTGAGTACATGTTCAAACATTAATGGCTGTATTTTGTTTTTTTCTGAGTGAACAAGAAATTTAAGCGGTTAAATATGTTGTTAAAAGGTCACTAATCATTGTGTCAAAGTTACATTTCTGTAATGCTTTCCTATGAAAAGATATACTCAAAAATCTGCAAAACTGTGAGGGGTGTATTCACTTTCGTGATATACTGTAGTGTCGCAAAAGCATACAAATAACAAAACAAAAGTGTGAATAGTTACCTTAACCAATCAGTAATGGACTTCGCGGGTGAGTCTGCGTCACCACGCTCAACTAATTGCTGATTGGCCAAACAGTGAGCGAACCGAGCTAGGAGGGTTTCGCCAGACTAGGTGTGGAGCCAAAATCTTTGGGTGGAGTACATAGGATGGCGTCGTCAGGCTAGTATTCTACTTCAAGTGGCCATGAGTCAAAATATATATTTGGGCTGATCGGCTGATGCTGACTAACTGTTAGATTATTTGTGCCTTTTTAGATAATTATGTAGGCCTATATCTGTATGTGACACACAGACACATGCTGTGCACACACCCTTACATCTATTGTACATTCAGAGTCAACAAAATATGTCACTTAGAAATATGGTCAAACTTAACTTCAGTTATGGCTGCTGTTTACCTTGCCAAGGATTCCAAAGGCGCACTGCTTCATTAAAGGACTTTAATATGATGGGCTGACACGTTGCAAACAAGTGTCTTCAGAGTGTAAATAAGTATAATGGTATAAATACGTATTGAGAAATATAGCCTACATATTAGCTGGCTAGCCGTGGGAAAACTGTGCCCATATCAGTAGATCTCTCTCTCTTACCCCCTGTCTGTCTGTCTGTCTGTCTGTCTGTCTGTCTGTCTGTCTGTCTGTCTGTCTGTCTGTCTGTCTGTCTGTCTGTCTGTCTGTCTGTCTGTCTGTCTCTCTCTTTCGCTCTCTCTCTCTCTCTCTCTCTCTCTCTCTCTCTCTCTCTCTCTCTCTCTCTCTCTCTCTCTCTCTCTCTCTCTCTCTCTTTCTCTCACACACACACACCAAAAAAAAACGTAGATATGCTGTAAATTCACCACCAAGTGTTCCGTGACATGATTGACCAAGCCAGCACACGGTTCATGCCCTTGTGGACCTGAATGACTTAAGTGGAGATTTGATTCCTAAAAACAAGGAAACTGTCCACAGGCCACAATAAAACATGAGTGAAACTCAACCCCTTTCTGCTCTGCGTCCAGACTCACCAGACGAGATGAAGAATGTCAACGCAGCACTGCAGTTTGTCTTTTTTTAAACCGGTTTTGCCACCCATGTGCCTGACTTGACTGACTGACTGACTGACTGCAGTCTCTGGCCTCACACAGGTGGAGAGACACACACCACACACAGGCAGAAACGCATGCACACACACACGCACGCACGCACGCACGCACGCACACACACACACACACACACACACACAGACACACACACACAGACACACACACACAACACACACTCACAGACACACCACACACACACACACACACACACACACACACACACACACACACACACACACACACACACACACACACACACACACACACACACACACACAGAAACACGCTTGCACACACACGCACGCACGCACCCACATTGCACACACATGCACACACAGAGTCATACGTGAGCAGTACTCTTAAGAAATCCATAGCAATGAATGGAACAATCGGTTTCAGAAGATAATTATAGTATTCAGCTTTAAGCATGCACTGTAGAATAGCACTAACTACAGTCTCTACTTGGGATTGTATTGTGTCAAAGCTATTCAATTTATTATATCAACATGTGAACAACATTGTAATTACATTGCGCTCTAATGTTATATACTCATGTCCAAATACAATCATGAATGCCCCAGTCAAAGTGGAACTCCAGGTGTGTCAGACACAGGTAGGTTTGGCTCGCTGACCAAGGTGTGATAGCAGAAAGCTAGTCAGAGTCTTTTACGTAAAGAGTGATATGACTAAGTCATATGCAGCAATGGAGGCCTTTTGACTTTGCGATACAACATGACACAACTGGAGTTTGTCTTGGTGTTACGTAGTTCAGATTCTATTGGGGGTACCAGAGTCAACACAGTCCATATGGCAGTTACAGCCTAGTAGTCATCGAAGCCAAACTGTGAGAAACTTGAAGATCCTCACGCCATTGTTCCTCTTCAGAAAAAAAGGCAATCTTTGATCTTGAATTGAAATATCATCGAGCCCCTAAGGCAGGCAAGCTGCTAACGAATTTCACTCTGTTCCCAATCACATCCTGTGCTGTGTGAATGATGGATGAGAGTCTTCACTGACAGCAGCAGCCAGATAGTCAGTCGTGTCTGTGTGCCCTCTCAGGAGAGCTTGTCGTCATCCTTTTAAGGACAAGGGAATGCAGCGGCCCGCAGACGATCTCTGGTCTCAGGGCGGATGTATGTACGTACGTATGTGACATGTGGATTGCTTGGTTTCAATGGCTGACAGAGAGGTGTGGTCCAGAGGTGACAGAGGGAGTTGGGGAGAGTGGGGGGAGTGGGAGGGGGAGGGGGGTACGAGACAAGCTCCCTCCCATCCATCAAGATACACCCAGAAACCACCAGGCTTTAAAAATTCCTTCATTCTTCACCTCTAACCTTAAAAGGCAGTCAAAAGCGCTTGTGCATGAAAAAAAAACAGATACCGTCATTCATTCAATCATTCATTCATTCATTCATCTCTCTAGGTCGTCCTCAGACGAGCCTTCCATCGTTGCTTCCAGTCATCCCGATTCTCCATACATCTTTTCAGTTCACTGTTTCATTCATTCATTCATTCATTCATTCATTCATACATTCATTCATTCATAAGTCATGGTTTTCCAGAGAATAATATGGCCCCAATGTCAACAGGATTTGTGTTTATGGCCTCAATGGAAGACAGACCTTGACAGGCTTGTGTCATCGGAAAGTACTGCAGTTCCCTATTCACACACTAATAAATTAACACTCACAACATGGTAAAAATGGCAAGGTTCTTCGCTTGAGTATAGGCACAAAAGGTCCTTTTAGGTCCTTCAATCAAGCGTAACACAACACCCTTGCCAAGTATGATACTATCATACTGTAAAAAAAATGCATTGTACTCTTGGACAACAAGGACTTGGCTTGGAATACAAGTCAACAGAACAAAACATGATGCTGGGGCACAGTATTCAGCCGTACTCAACGTAACAAATGCAGGTTTTTTTTGCTACAGTGTCAATGCAGGCTTCAGGCCTTTGGCATTAGGCTTTGTCATCCAGAGAGAGAGAGGTGGGGGGGGAGAGAGAGAGAGAGAGAGAGAGAGAGAGAGAGAGAGAGAGAGAGAGAGAGAGAGAGAGAGAGAGAGAGAGAGAGAGAATGAATAAGAGAGCGAGTGGGAGTGGGATATGTGCTTTTGGTCTGCACCTGGCCTTGGTAAGGTGGGTTACTATTTTGAAGACTTTCAAATTTCGCCAGAATAGTGCCTCTGTCCAAGCCTCTCTCTCTCTCTCTCTCTCTCGGGTCCTCCAAAGGTCACCCTCACTCGACATTTCGCCTCAATGGATCCTTCTTCATAGCCCATTGATCCGAGACGTTACGATTAAAGAAAACAAAGAAGTTTGGATGCAGGGAAGCTGCAACTGGGAGCTAATTGGGGCAGAATTGGTATATCATTCCATTGTATGTACAGTATAGGGATGACTTCGTCCTCGACCCAACCAAAGTTGTCAGCAGGCCTGCTTGGAGGTGCAGGCTTTAACCAGCATCCTCAGGTCTCAGCATCCTCAGGGCCCTTCTGTACAATAGGTTGGCTATCCATCCATCCAGTGTGAGATTTATAAGGGGGGGTGGAGGGGAGGTGGGATGACAAAAAAACCTTTCTGGTTTTGATATCTCCATTTCTTCTACATGGTTTTATTCTCGGTGTAAAGTAAATGTATTGATATTGCCTAAAAAAATCTGAAAACAAAAATCCTTTCTGTTTCATCGAGAATAATTATTCATTAGTTATTCCTCTCTCAAACGTTTTGAAAAGTTTCAGGTTCAGGATTTTCTTCTACTATCAAGCCTGTGTCTGTCCACTTCACTTCCGTCGGCAGCGGCGGCAGCAGGCGTAGCAGCGGCCCACCTGCTCCTCGTCCTCCTTGATGGTGTACCCGCCCTCGGACCCGGCCCCGGTGCCGTTGGCGGCCCCTCCTCCGTAGGGCGGCGGGTTCTGCCCTCCGTTCTTGCCCTCCGCGCCGTAGGCGTCGTACGGGTTGGAGCTGGTGCCGTCCAGGGCCATGGGGTTGATGATCACGGTGCTGTTGTCGTCGCCGGTGCGCAGCTGGGCGCGCGGGATGGTCACGCTCCCGTACGGGTTCTCCAGAGAGATGTTCATGCTCATGGTGGCGGAGGGGTGGTGGTGCTGGTGGTGTAGGTGTTGGTGGTGGCGGAGGAGGGCTAGTAGTGATGGTGTTGGACGGTGCCGGGGTGAAGGAGCTTTGAAAATGCTCTAAGCAGGAGTTTCTGTGTTGGTGATTGGTGGTTGGTGACGCTGGGTGGTTGGATGATGTTGATGGTTCAGGGATGGTTGTTGGGTGGGGACGTTTGATGTTCTTGTTTTGTTGCTTTTGTTGGCGTGCTTGATGAGGTCTTTGGAGTTTCCCCCGGCCCGTCTGCCTCTCTCTGACTCAGCCCAAAAGTCTTAGTCTTACAGTCCAGTCAGACGTTTGAATCTCCTGCTGAAGGGTTGGGAGTTGGTGGTGTTGATTTGGTGTTGTGTGTACTTCTATGTAATGAGCCCTGTGAACACAACATGACAGCACATTGTAAATATGATTTTGGAAGTGTGGGCTCTTCACTGATCCCATGATAGAGGAGGCTGCTCACTAGGTGTAGACCCATAATGTACACCGTTCCACCAGGGGAACGCTGTGATGGTCGTTGAAAAGTTAAGTACCATAGTAGGCCTACTACACTACTACATAACTCAGGAAATTTAGTAATGCCCTATGACTTGGTCATTGCTATTCTGAGAACAGCCAATTTGTCTTAAATGGACAACCTCCAAAAAAGTGTACTTAATTGTTTAACAAACGGCAAC
Organism: Engraulis encrasicolus; assembly: GCF_034702125.1. NCBI lineage: Eukaryota > Metazoa > Chordata > Actinopteri > Clupeiformes > Engraulidae > Engraulis > Engraulis encrasicolus. The sequence continues at coordinate 25,795,053 of NC_085867.1, read as the reverse complement.
ATTTCTACAGTATTCACTCGTGGGATCTTCCTCAGTCAATGAGAATTATGATTTTTGGACGTTTTTTTATCACATGACCTACAGGGCACCTGGCTGAAAATCTGCACGCCCCTGTAAGGCGACAAGTGGCGTGACGTGCTCCTAGACGCTCTGGCTAAGTCTAATGTTACGTCATGTTATAAAAGTCATCCAAGACCATTGCTCTCATTGCCTTCCAACGATCCCACCAGTGGATCGAAACGTTGATGTTGAAAGGTAAAGTGAATCATTTTTGGAGATTATACCCTGTGTGCTGACCACTCCCAAACTATAAACTACACTTGTGTGACATCTGGATTACTACTTTTGTGGAGGTGCCCTCTGCACCCCAACTTTCGAACCCCTCCTTCACTGATCACCCCCGTAAAGGTAGATCAAGGAGAATACTCAGCAATTGTTCTGGAGACTGTCAGCCCACCCACACACAGCAATTGAGAACACACAAAACTGAATGTAGTATGACACATGGAAACATAAAATGGCAGAGGATTACACTGGGAGGATTACAACAAACACAACCACAAAGCAAGAGCAAATTGTAGTCATATCTTTTTTACATAGAAATTTACTCTGCTCTGATTGAAAATAATCTGCGCGTGCCTGTGCTCTCTGTCTGAATAGGGCCAAGCCTGATTTTACCATCATTAATCTCACAGCTGTTAGCGCAAGTAGGTTTACCACATGCTCATTTTCATTCCATGAGCTAAGTCACTTCTTTTCCCACCTCTGTCGCCTTTCAACAATTACACAAATGAGGAATTTAGTGAGAGCACAGTTTGACAGTTTTGTGCGTGCCGTGGGAGGTTCACAGAAATGAAAATGACATATGTTCTAATGTTCTACACATTACACAGGAACGGTGCACCTGAGTGGCCCTGCCATGGCCAACCGGTAGGACACTCATCTACCATGCGGCCGACCCGGGTTCGACTCCCGGCCCGGGTCATTTGCCGACCCCTCCCCATCTCTCTCCCCATTCGCTTCCTGTCCATCTATCATACTATCCTGTCATCAATAAAGTCAAAAAAAGACCAAAATATATATTTTTTTTTAAAAAAAGGAACGGTTCACCGGTTACCCCTGTTCCCCTGTTCACATTGACATGGAATATTACGTCATGAGTGCTTTTTTTCCCCATACACAGACTAATCCCATCCCATAAACCCATACATCTCTCATCAATAGGGATTAAGCAATGGCATTTTAGCACACTACAAAACTGGGACTTAACCAGTGTGTGGGGACTCTAAGCCCAACAAATTTAGAAAGGCTTACACTAATTCTCTCCAAACAATCTCTGAATTTGGACTCACCTGCGGGGCTGTGGTTTTGAAGTTAGGTGCAACTTGAACAGGCAACACCTGTCAGCAGTGCTCCATAAGGGGCTAAGTCCTGATCCTGGGAGTTTGTCCTGCGCGTGAAGGAGAGAGATAGAGAGAGAGGGAGTCCTCCAGACTTGCCTCTTATCAGTAGAATTCCAAAAAGGTGATTGGTCACTCCTCTACCTGTGCTCTACCTGTACCTGTACCTGCGACTGTGTTTGACCGAAACGCACCTGGACTCAGTTGACTTCCACCGATGACTGGGTGAGAGTTTGTGAAGTAGGCAGGTGTGAGAGTCGGCAGGTGAAACAGAGAAAGCGAGAAAAGGGAGGGAGGGAGGTAGGGACGGGAGCGACAGAGCAGGTAGAACAGAAAGAGGGAGGGGCAGGTGGGGGAGAGAGATGGAGAGGGCAGGTAAAACAGAGAGAGAGAGAGAATGAGAGAGAGGGAGAGGGAGTGTTTAGCTCCTCCCTGCCCCGTGGCACTGCTCCGTCTATGGGTGCCGTCGGCAGGTATGTGTACGTGTGGTGGGAGTGGAGCCTTGGGCAGGTGTGTGTGTGCGTGCGTGCGTGCGTGCGTGCGTGTGCTGTAGTGGGAGTCAGCTCAGGAATGCCACTCATTCTCTCTCTTACTGTCACACACACACACACACACACACACACACACACACACACACACACACACACACACACACACACACACACACACACACACACACACACACACACACACACACACACACACACACACACACACACACACACACACACACACACACAGTAGTCTCTCTCTCTCTCTCTCTCACTCTCTTTGGTGACAGCAACTTACTAGGTTTCCAATGACTAACTTAATTAGCAACAATGTTGTCGAGAAACACACCCCAGAGACCAATTACTGTACAACGATAGAGCTCTACTTGTTAACACAGTCATGAAACCAACATCTCTCTCTCTCTCTCTCTCTCTCTCTCTCTCCCATTCTCTCTCTCTCTCTCATTCAAATTGAAAGGAGGCTTCATTTGCATAGCAGTGTTACCAAAGTATTGTCATACAAATAAGAAAACAAAATACTGTACAGTTCCAGTTAGTCATGGTGCGTGCGTGCGTGTACGTGCACATTGTCGGTGTCTGTATGAGAGAGTGAGCTTGGACGTGTGTAACTGTGCATATGGATGTGAGTGTCTTTGTACTGTACACAGCATGTATGTGCTTGCATACAAATTGCAGTGCATGTGACATTAGTGGCAGGAGTCCTTCAGATTGTCACTTGCCAGGACAAACTGTGATGCAAGAGTGTCTCATGGCCCCCTCATCAAAGTAGAGTTGAAGTCTGTTCCCCTCCATGTCGACATTCATAATTTTGGAGTGCTATTTTAAAATCTGGGAAAGACAGTCTTTCTCATATTTCGTATATGAAAGTGTAGAAGAAAATTCACCCGTGTCTCTCAACATTCACTACGTTTACATGGCGTTTTAATTCCGAATGAATGATTCCGAATTCAATAGTTCAGTTGAGTTTACTTTGATCTTTCATTTAATTTGTGAAGTGTTTACATGACGCTTCAGAATTATTATGTATTCAGAGTGAGTTAATTGCTACGTTTACATTTCATTCGGAATTGTCTCCTTGACATGGACCACATACTCTTTTGGTCTTTAGGTTGCCATGTTTTTCTTTGTCTACCTGTCTCTATTGATCTATTGATCAGGATTTTCCTCTGCTTCATATGTCTGACGGAGAGATGAGATACTCAGCCAATGCTCTCTCTCTCTCTCTACGTGGGTGTGACACACACATTCATCTTAGTGAAAGTACAACAGTTTCCCCCAAAACCACCCAAAAGGGCTCTCACTCCTTGCCTGATTGCCATAGACGGCGCCCGGGTATCTCACTCCACCCCAAATCACCCCCCACCCCCCTCATGCGCCCCACCCCAAGTTCGCACGAGACAGCTGCATTCCGTCTGTTCTGGATCCCCAATAGTGCACGTGGACCTGGCAACCCCCAGGCCAGGGAAACATGCTTCAGTCATGACTGCCTACCTACCCCTGTGTGTGTTTGCGTGTGTGTGTGTGTGTGTGTGTGTGTGTGCTTCAGTCATGACTGCCTACCTACCCCTGTGTGTGAGAGTGTGTGTGTGTGTGTGCTTCAGTCATGACTCCCTACCTACCCCTGTGTGTGTGAGTGTGTGTGTGTGCTTCAGTCATGACTGCCTACCTACCCCTGTGTGTGTGTGTGTGTGCTTCAGTCATGACTGCCTACCTACCCCTGTGTGTGTGTGTGTGTGTGCTTCAGTCATGACTGCCTACCTACCCCGGTGTGTGAGTGTGTGTGTGTGTATGTGTGTGTGTGTGTGTGTGTGTGCTTCAGTCATGACTGCCTACCTACCCCTGTGTGTGTGAGTGTGAGTGTGTGTGTGTGTGTGTGCTTCAGTCATGACTCCCTACCTACCCCTGTGTGTGTGTGTGTGTGTGTGTGTGTGTGTGTGTGTGTGTGTGTGTGTGTGTGTGTGTGTGTGTGTGTGTGTGTGTGTGTGTGTGTGTGTGTGTGTGTGTGTGTGTGCTGCAGTCATGACTCCCTACCTACCTTGTCGACACTAAGAACAGGATGGGCAGCATTGTCTCAGCACTGTCAGTATGTGTGCGTGTGTGTCAGTATCACCATAACCAACCAAGTGAATTAACCTGTTCAAAAAATGCCTCTCTCGCTCTCTCTCTCTCTCTCTCAAGGGCTCTTTTGACTGAACCGGTGCCCATTGTTTAGAGTGTGTGTGTTTCACAAACATTTACACTCTGTCAAGGTTACCACCACGCCACACTAAGGAACAAAGGTGGAACATGGCTAAGAGAATAAGAGTGCATTCATACAAACCCCAACTCCGATGAAGTTGGGATGTTTGGTAAACAGTGAATAAAATCAAAATGCTATCATTTTCAAAACATTCAATCTATTCATTAGATGGAGAATAGTGAAAAGACAACATATTAAGTGTTAAAACCGAGAAAAAATATTGTTTTGGGGGACATATGTACTCATTTCTAATTTGATAAATCCAACACGTCTCAAAAGAGTTGGGACGGGGACAATAAATGGCAGCAAATGTCGAGGAAGACTAAAAACAAAACAAAAGACAACATTTAACAGTTAAATACATTAACCGATGAGATGATTTTATATTAAAAACAGTGTTAATTCCTATCTTGGACATGATTTCACCAGCTTAAATGGTGGGTGTATTCCTTGTCATGTTTTGCAATGTTTTCCTTTCTGTAGTGCTTACAGTGTGACAGGTCTTGACCAAAAACCCACCATTTTATCACCTGCTGGTCCTTATGATGGAGCCAAACTGTTAAAACATAGTAGAGAATGCAATTTGACCTTACTATGTGGCAGTAATCGAAGATCTCCCTTCAAAATATAATGCATGAGTGGCTTTTCATGCTGTTTAAAACCCATTTATACCATTCAGCACTGTATTTAACTGTACAGAGGAGTGAGAACATCATAACCAATGCACTACTGCACCCGCATGCCATCATGGAGGCTGACTTTTGAAGCTAGCACTAACACAAGTTGGATGGTCCATTTTCACTGTAGCACAGGATGTGCCATGCTCTATTATTGTCAAAAAGAATGGACTTCTACAACTTCTGCTGACTTCTGTAAGCAAAGGACTGTTTCCCATGTCTTCTGGGTCTATTTCAAGTGAGCTCAGGTGCTTAGGAGAATGTTACACCCCTGTATCATTTGCACGCATTAAGCATTCTTAATATGATCAATTTTCAATAGCTCTAGCACTCCAGGAATTACAGTGAGACTACAGCCAATATATATTTCATGATGTCATGAACCTATACAATGATTTTATTAACAAAAATATGTCTTATATACACTCAATCGTGGTAAATCAAAGGGAATTCAAAAATGTATGTAATAACTATGGTAATTATTCCCTTTGCATCTTTAATTCTGAGTGACTCAGCCTCTCTGTGATGATCTTATACCTGGACACGTATATTGTCCGTCAGTACAATTCATTTTGAAATGTTCTTCTTAGTTGTTTTATCTTATTTGGATGTTTACTAAATTTCACTTATCCCCGTCCCAACTCTTTTGAGACGTGTTGGATTTATCAAATTAGAAATGAGTACATATGTCCCCCAAAACAATATTTTTTCTCGGTTTTAACACTTAATATGTTGTCTTTTCACTATTCTCCATCTAATGAATAGATTGAATGTTTTGAAAATGATAGCATTTTGATTTTATTCACTGTTCACCAAACGTCCCAACTTCATCGGAGTTGGGGTTTGTAGATCATAGAGCACTGTGCGGCACTATTTGACACTATTTCACTCTTTGACCCCCTTTCACAACACAATGGTGCTGGTGAATCCCTAAAACCATCCAAAAGTCCAGTTCTTAACTAATTTCACTTCATTTTGGTTTATTTCGCTTTACTTTAGTAATTTATTTCATTCAATTATTTATTTTGCTTTATTTTATTGCTATATTTTTCATCCCAACTTGCCGAGGCCCCCCTAGGGGTTCCCGGCCCCCACTTTGAAAACCACTGCCATACAGTATATCCAGACCCTGCTGGCTGGGCCAGCTTTGAGTTGAGCGTTGCTGTACTGCACTCCTGGTGTGCTGTAGCACTGGTGCTTTGTTCATTGTGTGAGTCGTTGTGCCATGTTGAAGAATGAGGGAGTGGGAAGGTTTGATGCCATTAGCCTGACCTGGTTTCTGTTGCTGCTTTGAAAAAAAAAAAAAATAGCCTCTTAAAGGGACAGGCTGGTTTTCATGAATACATTATTTATAATTTTGTACGCTTTTTAAAAATTATGTTGTGAGCACCTTAAAGGGAGACTTCATTGTTCTGTGTATAATGACTATTAAGGATTTCTATTCTAATGTTTAAAGGGACAGTGTGATTTGTTTTCACCATTGTCTTGAAATAAGCAACTAAATCATTCTACCATCCTCCCTTTGACAAACACTGACACATGCCAGTGTTGTGTTGACTGTGATATGGAATCTCTAAAATAAAAATAAAAATTGTAGCCAAACACAGCAGATTAAAAAAGGCCTTAAACCAAACTTGCATTTGTTTTGTGTCCCGATAGTTTAACGACATACCAATATGTGATATATCATGATGTTCCAGCTGTGAGTGACGCACACTGCAGTAAAAAAAACAAGCAAAACAAAAAACCAAGAACCTGCCTTATGCATTCAGCTTTTAGGAATCAGGGCAGGTCAACCAGTCTGTTTTCAGTGCATTACACACTCTGACCAGTGGAGGGCGATGGTAGCGTGTGTAAAGACTTGCTCCACTCCAGTTGTTCCTCCCGTTCCAGCCCCGGCCCCTTACTGCTGCTGGGTAATGCCCAAGCTCTTACCCTAATGACAATATGACCCAAATTCCTTCTTATGCATGTAGATTCTGGGGTCAGCCGTGTTCTCCGACACACAATGACAAGTTTTCACTTCATTTAAAGTGCCAGCTTTGCTGCGCGGCAGCGTGGCAACAAGGCACGTCCCCACTCCCCACGGCTGCTGTTGCACTCCCAGATCAGGAAATGTACAGTAATCCATCTGTGCCAGTGTACACAGATGATACACAGTGTACAGGATGCAGGCATGGGGCTTTTTCTGTATTATGGCATGGGACTGTGGATTCACTCATTTTGTGTTATAAGTAACCACACGCACGCACACACGCACCCACGCACCATCTTTTTTTCACAGAATGTAAAAACCACCTTGTTAACACCGTTTTTTTTATTAAGAATAGGCAAAAATTTTATTAATGACATTTCTTGCATTTAGCACTACTTTGCCGTTAAAATCTAAGCAGTGTTAAATGAGTTTGAATGATTCAAGTATCTTACAATTGTACATATAAAAACAGTAGCGTGCCGCGTAGCAGGCTGGACACTCAAAGAGGCTTCAGGGGCCCCGCGTTTGGTGTACGGCACTTCCACAGAACAACAACCACATAGCGCTCAGAACTCTCAGGCTCCATCTCTCCTTCTCTGCCTCTTCTCTCTCTCTTTTTTTTCTTCTTTCCTTCCGCCTAATCACATTCCTCTACAGTACTCCACCCCTCCCCTCCCCATCGCACGGCTCTGGTCACGGCCCACTGGGTTCAGCGAGTGCTTGCTGGGTCGGTGCAGTGCGGTGCGGTCGGGTACACAGGAGATGTCCCGACCCCATGACTACTTGGACCATGATGATGCTGTTTTAGAAGCACAGGCGGACGGAGGAATGAGGAGGAGCTGCCTCCACTACACCCCACTCCTCTTTCTCCTCCTCTCCTCCTTCACCTCCTCCCTCCCTTGCTCCCTCCATCCATCCATCGAACACCGTTCTTAATTGAGGTTGCTACGACAACAGTGAGCTCCAAAGTGTTAAAAAAAACAAGAACAAAGAAGGTAACAAACAACAAAGTACAGTACGAAAAAAATGAAACAAAGAGAAATCAGAAGAACCGAAAGAGAGGAAATGAAATAAAAAATAAATCCCTGGCATCTTTTTTGGCACCACACACACAAAAAAGCAAGAAGAAAAACCAGTGAAATATGATGAGTAAAAGATAGGCCTTTAGAACATGAGAAGCCCTCTATGTGAACAATCATTACGCAGAGATAAGCCATTCCCAAAAAACTTCATATGGCTCTGGTAAAAATAGATTTCTTTTTTTCTGTATCATCTATCTGTCATTCAAAGTGATAAATAATGTAAACCACGTTTTCTTTTTTTTGTTTCATTTGTTTTTTACATCGATTTTTTTTCCTTCTTTCTCACCAAACCACTGATTTGGTATTGATGCTGCCCTTCGTTTCTGTCATTGGTCTTATTGGTGGCCAGGTGTTCCAGTGCTTAAGTATGAGTGCTTTACACAGCACAGCACTAACCTGCCAGTAGACCCACCTCTCTCATTCACTCTCATTCGCCCCAGTTATATGTCCCTCTATGTAGTAGCAGTAGTAGGCTTACGCCTGTAAACTGTGTTAAATGTGTAGCGTGTGCTTGTGTGTGTGCTTGTCTGTGTGTGTGTGTGTGTGTGTATTTTAGCAAAGGTCTCAGTTCTCGTGCTGTATGTGTGTTTGGACAACAGAAAGTAGACTGGAGAGAGATCTGCGTGTATGTCTATTGCTAGAGATCCAATATGTTTGGCAGTGGTGTTTGCTTGGACACGGACAGAAACGCGAAGGTTGGATTTTAGTGGCCTTCCCTTCCTCGGTCGACAGAGCAGAGTTTTTTTTAACCAATTTTTGGGGGGGGGGAGGAAAGAGAGGAGAAACGGATGCGGATCTAACACATGGGGGCACTAGCTGACTTGACTCGGGGTGTGGACGGAGAGGGGCGCGGAGGGGGAGGGGGGAAAGGGGGGATGGGTGCGAGGGAGTCACACGGAACACAGTAGGGAGGGAAGGAGAGAGGGAGGAGGGAGGGAGGGCGGGAGGGATGAACAGATGGGGATAGGGAGGAGAACAGGAAGAGATGAGAGAAAGAAGGCTTGTTGTCCCGGTATGGTACATTACATTCCACCAATCGGTGCCTACCAGGAACTTGTGTGTGTTAGAGGGTTAAGAGTTCTAGAATCCTACTGGCATGCAATTCACTCTGCACAGGTTTACTTGGTTGTTGATATCTGTGTTTACGGTAAGTTTGCTTTTAATTTGCTCCTTCTTGTTTTTTCTTTTCTCTTGCTCTGCTTTCATTGTTTTGTCTGGTACACTCAGACAAACCTCAAACGCGCATGATACTGTAAATATATGAACACCTCTCCTCCTTCCAGACAACAAGGCAACAAGGGTGGAGAAAAATAAAAAAAACAGTAGATAAAAAAACAATAGAAAAAAGATGAGTTAAACCAAAAAAAAGCTGAATGACATTTGTATGTTAATTAAACCAGACTGCTGCCGAGACATCTCGAAGGTCCTTCCTTCCTCCTTCGTACAGTGAAAAATCGTAAAAACGGCACGACACAAAAAGCGCTCAGCAGATTACAGAGAACCTCCACACACAGACGGGGAGACTTGGTGGTTATAATGCAGATATGGTGTGTGTGTGTGTGTGTGTGTGTGTGTGTGTGTGTGTGTGTGTGTGTGTGTTTGAGTCAGCGTGTGTGAATGGCCTGTGTAGCAGTACATAGTACCTTCAGTGTGAGTGAACACCTGCCTCTGGCTCTGGCTGTGCAAACCTGTTAATCTCAACGTTCTCAATGTTAGAAACTTTTGTTTTTTGTCTTTCTTTTTTTCTCTTTTTCTATCTGACACCCCTTCACATCTGATGCCCACCTCTGTAATCTCTCTATTGTCAGTCCCGAACACACACCCACACACACATATTTCAGTGTCCCTCCCACTTGGTCATTCAGGTGGCTCTGTCCATCTGTGGCACGTTGCATAGGGTGGGGGTGGTCAAATCTTGTGGCCCCGCCCCCCACCACCACGCCCCAATCCAGGTGATCAGCTGACACTTCCATCGAGGCGACAAGACGAGCGTCGAGCGTCATCGTCGATCAGCGTCACATGGTGCCCAGGGGCTCACCGTAGCGGATCTTCTGGCCCGCCCGGAGGTCAAAGGTGAAGTCCTTGGGCGCCTCAAAGAGCAGCACGATGGTGGAGCCCAGGTTGAACTCCCCCAGGTGCTCGCCCTTGCGCATGCTGATGCCCTCCGCGTTGTTGTTGGACACGTAGCTGAAGTCGTTAAAGGAGCCCTTGCTGTAACGCGGCAGGTTGGTGCGCAGCTCCTGCGGAGGGGGAGAGAGTGAGAAAGGGATATGGAGGAGAGAGAGAGAGAGAGAGAGAGAGAGAGAGAGAGAGAGAGAGAGAAAGTTGTTATAGCTGAGGTCGTTGAAGCTGCACTTTCTGGTCCTGCCGTGGGCCAAACGGTAGGGCACTTGTCTGCCATGCGGCTGACCCGGGTTCCATTCCCGGCCCGGGTACTTTGCCGGCCCTTCCCCGTCTCTCTCTCCCCACTCGCTTCCTGTCACCACCTTCACTGTCCTATCATGAATAAAGTCAAAAAGACCACAAAAGATAAAAAAAGAAGCTGCACTTGCTGTAGCGCGGCAGATTGGTAAGCAGCTCCTGTGGAAGAAGTAGGAAAGACAGAGATATGGGAGGGAGAGATAGAGAGAGAGAGGGGGGGGGGCGTTGGAGAGAGAGGGAGGGACATACAGTAGAGGGGTGAGGGAGAAAGAGAAATCTGAGGTACAGAGGGAGAGGAAGACAGCAGGTGGACAGAGAGAAGAAAGAGAAACTGAGAGAGAAAAGAGAGAGAAAGAGGAAAGATAGGAGAGAGAGAGAGAGAGAGAGAGAGAGAGAGAGAGAGAGAGAGAGAGAGAGAGAGAGAGAGAGAGAGAGAGAGAGAGAGAGAGAGAGAAGAATGAGAAAGAGGAAAGCTAGGAGAGAGTGGGATAGAGAGAGAAAGACAGAGAAGAATGAGAAAGAGGAAAGACAGGAGAGAGTGGGAGGGAGAGAAAGAGAGAAGGAGAGAGAGTAAAGGATGCTGCTGAGCTTCTAATGTGTTTATCCCCATGGAGACCAATGCCCGGACTTTGCCCTGGCCCGGCCTGGCTGCAGCAAGCAGAACATTGAATTTGAAATGATCTACGGTGGCCCATTAAAGACACACAGTACCAGTCGGCAATCCTGCAGGGTAACAACAATGCTACAATCTTCATGCGGTATGCAATCCTGCAGCAGCATTATGCTGCGATCTTCTCCCCACACTCCTCCTACGCGGCGAAAATCCCACTTTACTGCTGCATTCACGCTGTTCTGTGCACCCTCCACATCACAGCCCTTCCTGAGTCTACCGTACCAAGACAGGGTTCCCACTCTTTTTCAAAAATCATTTTCCAGGACATTTCCAGGACATTTCCAGGACTATTTTTGGATAATTCAGGACGGATGTTTTGTCCGTCGGACGCACAATTTGGACATACACAGCGACACAATTAATTTCTCAGATAATATGATAATGTGACTTTCAGGTTGAATTGAGTTGTAATAAATTAGTAATACAGTAACTTAGTGCTAGGGAAGAGGGTACGCCCACTATTCAAGTCAGTGGGTACGTCCGAAGACGATCTAGAGAAGACTGCTTACTGGCGTCATAAGAGCATAGTATGGCATGGTCGCAAGGGGAGTCACTTTCTTCTTCTGCGGGTAATTGAAATGCTTTCTGATCCACCAAACGTTTATTCGGAATTAAATGAAAGTGCAGTGTAAACTCACATTAATGTCACATTATCTCAGAAATTAATACCTTAATAGTCTCTCTCTTATCACAAAAAATAGTGTACTTGGATTTAAATGCATTCTCCATAAGACTTGACTTTGACTTTTTTGCTCACCAACCATTGTGGGCAGTGGTTTCTGTCTTTCTGCAAGCCAGTTTTATTGCCAGTTTCTTTTTCCCTGGAATATTCTTGCATACAAACAATTGATGTGACTACTGTGATTTGTCACACCAAAGATCAAACTAGCTTTCAAAGTGGCTAGTGAGACTGAAAGCTCTGATCTCCAAAAAAGATAGCAGTACAATTTTTTGTAAGGAAGTGCTAGCACTGCCTATTTGTAGGCCTATTATGACCGCAAGCAGGTTTTCGAGAGATATATAACGCCATGATATCAGCTAGTGACTTTTCAGCAAGCCAACTAGCGACTTCTAGCGACTTTTGGCAACACTGAGTCAAAGAATATGACTGTGTATAAGTGCAATCAAAGATGGCAACCTGACCAAACTGTGTGTGTGTGTGTGTGGACAATAATGCATTCAATAGGTGGATATAAATTGAATCGTCATGTCTAGACTCGGAGAAGAGTAAAAATTATACCACAAACAAAATCGGGAAAAAGTTGACGGGGAAAAAAATCCAGGACAAATATTTTTTTCCAGGACATTTGGTGAATTTCCAGGACTTTCAAGGACTTGAAAACACATCTCTAAATTTCCAGGTTTTCCAGGTTTTCCAGGACGTGTGGGAACCCTGCAAGAGCTCATCCGTTTAGATTAGTAGAGACACAATGAGGGGTCGGAGAGGAGAAAGGAAAGAAAAGAGAAACCGAGTACAGGAAGACCCTGAAAGTCTCAATAATCCAGAAGCTAACCATGAGTAAATGTCTTCAAATTATGTTGTGGGCTTCTCTGCTTGGAATCACTTACTTGGCTTGAGTCAGGTGAATGTAAACACAGCCAGGCTGACGACGTCTGATGTTAATTAGCTGAGCGTCGGTTGTGTCACCCAATGACCCACATCTTTACATAACGATCTGCACAAAGGCCTGACGCCGCTGATAATCAGAGTCTGCCGCGCTGGCAACCAGGTCAGCTGGGAGCCGGTGTGTGTAAGAGTGTGTGTGTGTGTAAGAGTGTGTGTGTGTGTGTGTGTAAGAGTGTGTGTGTGTGTGTGTGTAAGAGTGTGTGTGTGTGTGTGTGTGTGTGTGTGTGTGTAAGAGTGTGTGTGTGTGTGTGTGTAAGAGTGTGTGTGTGTGTGTGTGTGTTTGTGTGTGTGTGTGTAAGAGTGTGTGTGTGTGTGTGTGTGTGTGTGTGTGTGTGTGTGTGTGTGAGTGTGTGTGTGTGTGTGTGTGTGTAAAAGTGTGTGTGTGTGTGTGTGTGTAAAAGTGTGTGTGTGTGTGTGTGTGTGTAAAAGTGTGTGTGTGTGTGTGTGTGTGTGTGTGTGTGTGTGCGCGCGTGTGTCTGAAGCCTGGGCTTATTAATGTTTAGGTGTACAATGCAGTAGCACTGCTGTGATGAGAATGATGTTGGGATGGTGAAAGTTATTTGGAATGCTGGAGGCCATAGAATGCTACAATGTTACGTTTTGGAATCTTCCATTTGAACACCATCTTTGAACACCAAGATCAATCACGCATGGACAAAGCCTTGCACCTTCAAAGGTTAAAGGGATATTACAACAGCATGAGCTAAAATATTTAAAGAAGAAATGAAAGAAGAAATGGAAAACGGAATGCTAAGCTTAAATAACAGACGTAGGCTACGCTGCATGTTTGGTAACACACAACAAGAGGGACGTTGTCCATCTGAGCTCTCAGCGTAAGCGTTTGTGGGGGGTGGTGGACGCTTGTCAAGATATAATTAACCCAAGCCGGTCCAGATATAATTAATCCCATCTCTGGCACCAATAATACAAGCTGAGAAAGTGGGCTAGCGCCGCTCAGTTAGCCCTTTCAGATCGGCCCTAACGTAAGCCCACTTGTGCTTGAAACAGGAAGTGGAAATAGTCCCTGACACAGTTACCCAGTATTGCACCACGCGGTTAGTTTCAGCATGTCCATGGAAAACAAAAGGTGTTCACCTTAGCCCACACAAAGCACTGTGTTCTACTGTACTGTACTGTGTTTGTGTAAAAATGCGGTAAGGAATAAGAAGCCTAGTGATTAGACAATGGAGAAGGAAATGGGCTAAAGGAGATGAGGAACACTTAATTAATTGTTGTTGTGGAGGACGTAGGCTGGTATGTATTAGCGTTAAGTTCCCTTCAGCTGTACAGTAGTAGAGTCAGACTTTTCCCTTAGTGCTAATGGTGGATAGTATATGGCTGTTTCTCCGTTTCAGGACCTTATTTCACTTTGAGCAGTTTCTTGGCTCGGATGATGATGAAATGTACAAAACAAAACTAAAGCATCTCAAGATCTGCAGATAAACTTAAGTATACTACATACAGATTGGCTTGCTGACCCAATAATTGATTGGTAACTGCACTAATGCATCAGACAATTAAGCAGCCATTTTAGAGGAGATTCTTTTTCCTTTGCACAACAGTATTTTGCTCCTAGTGTAACATTAGCTTTACTGCAGGTAAGCTCCGAGTGTTGTGTTTAGCTGTAAGGTTTCAAATCAATCGACCTCTTAGTATCCCATCCTTCACCATCGACTACTGACTGAGCAACATCGGAGGCTATGAAACAAGTTTAAAAAAAAAAAAAACAATGTCAGAAGAAGGACATTAAAAGGTAAATGGTAGGGTTAAAATGAATCTTTTTAATTTTAAGGTGATAAGGAATCAGTTGACTACAGAGGCAGCCAAACTTTATTTCCACTCTATGATTCTAACACATATTTCTTATTGCTTGACCACCTGGTCCCAAGCAAGTACAACTGCCCTGTCACTGATTTACAAATCTTATAAACAGGCACTAAAAATTCTGGACAAAAAATCCAACATATACCATCACTGTCCCTTCATCCAGAAGTATGGTTTATTTAGTCTAGACAATTTTATTTCTTTTTCAAATTGCTGTTTATTTTTTTTTAATTGTAAATGATCTTGCTCCACCTCCCCTTAAGCAATTTGTGAGTCTGAGCAAACCCACAAATAATACAAGAGCGTCATTTAAGGGGGACTGCCTAAGTGTGTTTAAAAAGTCCACTTTTGGACAAAGTGCCTTCTCAGTGAAAACAGTAGGGGTAAGCAATAGTATCCATGTAAATATTCGGCAAAGCAACACGCTTAGTAGTTTTAAATCAGGTCTTAAGAAATGGCTCAAAGTGGGGCAGCATTGTGGACATTTTTAGTCATTGAGCTTGTGTTTTGTGTCTTGTTGTTTATTTTTAGTCTATATTTTTAACTATGTACTTGACATTGATGTAATATAATGTAGGCCTATTTGCAAATAGTGCACCCATTGTATTATTGTCACATTTTTGTATAATTATTAATTTTAATCCCTTTTATCTTAACACCTTCCTGTCCAGGGACTACAGATGAAAATTAGCCTTAGGGCTATAATATGGCTCAATTATATGTTGTGCACTGTCCCCGTCAAATAAACAATAAATGAATGAAATGAATTCATAGCCAGGAAATAAACTGTAGCTCTGCACCATAGATCAGAAACCTTGAGATAAGCCAATATTGTTCTCTCCACCATAATGCAGAGTAGCCAGGTTGTCATCATGCAAACTGTTAGGCTATTTGGTTCTTATTTGCAGTCATGGCCTGAGTTGATTATTTTTAACCACTTCCTTCACTAGCTTGAAATACACGGTAGGTGTTCATGCCCAGACCTTGATGGGTGAAAGACCAACTAAGTTCCTTTCGTAAAGAAGAACCGAAACAGGAAAGAGCCAAACACAGACTACCCAGAGCTGCTCATGTAGAGAAACATCATGCCTTTCTTTACAAGGGCAGCAAATTGAAGCAAACAAACAAACAAACAGCATTCCTTCTAACCACCTCCACAGTCTTGCTACTGATACTGCAGATATTCACTGCAGCATGGGTGAATGCACTGATTCCAGAGCCCACTCATTCTGGAAGGCGCTCATTCCATTCCAACAGCCCTGTAGGCTTGTTCAACAGCAGCCATCACATTCCATTGCTGACCACAGGAGGAAGAGGTGAAAAGCAAGGGCAGACAATGGGCACAACCAGGGCTCTAAATTCACTTTTTTCATCTACACAGTAGATGTTAATCTTATTACCAGCCAAGCACTCACTAATGGGTCAAAGTGGATAGTAATTTGGTCTTTTCTACCAGCCAAACTGAAATGTCAACAGCATTTGGCCGGTTGGCTGGCGTTAATTTAGAGCCCTGGCCACAATGCAACACATAAACAGCACTCACTCCAGCCAATTTAATTAACCAGCTCATCCTCCTACAACTAGCACAAGACTTGGTTTGATTGATATTGATTGAATGAATGGAGCTTGGCTGGTATATTACTTTGTAGTATACTGACTGACCGACCTTGGATGGTAGGGGTGGGCGGTATGGCCAAAAATGTATACCTCGGTATAATTTTAGCCACGGTATATATCACGGTATTGTACATTTGTGTATAAAATGTTAAAATTAAGCATTTTGTGGCAAAATGACCAAAACACCATTTTTTTTGCATTTTATTTTTTGGAAGGACTGGTCAGACATTCTTTTATCTTCTATGTGGGAATTTTTGTCATTCAAATCATTTGAAAACATGTTTTTAAACTTTTAATCTATAACTATAACTCTACATCTACAGGACGCAATGCGCTATTGCGGTAGACGGTATGAGACAAAATCTCTATCATTGATGAAAAAATACCGCACACGATATTATACCGCGGTTACCGCCCACCCCTATTGGATGGTAAAAAAAAAAAAACTTAGCTGGTTGATTTTTGACATGAAATTGCATGTTTTATTAACATGTACAGTATTTGTCAGCTGCTGGTAAAAGCAAAATGTAGTCAAGTTGTCCTGGTACCTTATCAAAGTAGACTTAGAGTAACCATGATGTACCATAGTAGAAGTATAGTTACTGCATTAAAAAACATGGTAAAACTATAGTAAACCATGATAGATTTTCGTAAAGTGCTGGGAGGGTAGTCCTGGTACCTTGTCAGAGTCTGCCGCGCTGGCAACCAGGTCAGCTGGGAGCCGCCGTGTGTGTGTGTGTGTGTGTGTGTGTGTGTGTGTGTGTGTGTGTGTGTGTGTGTGTGTGTGTGTGTGTGTGTGTGTGTGTGTGTGTGTGTGTGTGTGTGTGTGTGAGTGTGTGTGAGTGTGTGTGTGTGTGTGTGTGTGTGTGTGTGTGTGTGTGTGTGTGTGTGTGTGTGTGTGTGTGTGTGTGTGTGTAAGTGCGTGTAAGTGTGTGTCCTGGTACCTTGTCGAAGTAGATGCGTATGGATCCGACGTTGGTGGCCCCTACGGCGGTGAGGGAGAAGAAGCCGTGTGCCCACTCCCCGCTCAGCACCACCCTCTCGTTGTGGCAGAACAGCTCCTTGATCCAGCGCGCTACGCCCGGGTTCACCGACATCAACGAGCCTGTAGAGGCAGGGCCACACAGACACAAAGATGTATTACACTCAGTATTTGTAATTGTTAAATCAAGGGTGTATTCCAAGAACATGATTAAGTGATAAACCTGGCCATATTGGCCTACATGAGGTGGTATATCTGCAAATAGACAGCCCCCAGGTGTCATTTACTTAAGAAATGTAGGACTCCTGGCTCTTCTATTAGATGTGTTACCATTACCTCATTACCTGTTTAACTTTTTTTGTTGTTTTATTGGGTCTTTTTCGACTTTTTATTTGATAGGACAGTGTGAGAGGTGGACAGGAAGCAAATTGGGAGAGAGACGGGTAGGGGTCGGCAAAAGGACCCGGTCGAATCGAATCGAACCCCGGTCAGCCGCATGGCAGGGGAGTGCCCTACCGATTGGCCACGGCAGGGCCCATTACCTGTTTAAGTTAACCTGGTTTACTACTGAGCTAGTCAATCGTTTTCTTTTGGTTTTGTTTTTTTCCCCCTTTACCTTTCATGTTTCGAAGGTGTAACTTTCATCTTCATCAGAGGGTCATATCAGAGATTCTTTAAGTATATAGAGATATGCCAATGTAATAGGTTGCTATGGGCACCTAACATGACCAGGTTCCGGTCTGCCTAAAGGGGCGTGTCATAATACTCCTAGCATTGAATAGAACAGTCCTTAGGTCTGCCTAGGTCTGCCTAAAGAGGGATCCCCCCCTCCCCCTTGCAATTGTAGAACCCGGAAGCAATGGGCCAATGGAACCTCTCTCTCTCTACTCTCTCTGGTCATATGCATGTGCGCGTGACCCTCTGATGAAGACGGAAACTACTACACCATCAAAACATACCAGGTAAAAGAAAAAAAACTTTTACATGTCTGAAACAAAAGAAAACTAGTGACTAGACACACAGGCAGACAGGGAGGATCTATGTTGACTGTGTTTCCTGTACTGTAAGTGTTCTGTGAATCAGGAAGTTGCAATATCGATGAACTGCTATGCCCATTCACAGACAGACAGGAAGAATCAATTATGCTGATGGCGTTTCTCGTAAATGTTCCTTCGAGTAGGAAGTAGGAGTGACAGTGTGGAGTACATTAATTGATATGACCATTTATGCAGGCCCACCCTATAACAGTACACTACCGGTACTTGAAAAAATCTTTAGAAACTGGACAATAATCAAGTGAAGCGCAATATAGCAGAGGAAACACGGTACATCACAATGACTGCCCTCAAGTCAAATGAGAGGCGACGAATGGAGTATGTGTAGGGGCATAAGTGAGTGTGTGTATGTGTGTGTGTGTGTGTGTGTGTGTGTGTGTGTGTGTGTGTGTGTGTGTGTGTGTGTGTGTGTGTTACCCTCCTATGTGTGTGTGTGTGTGTGTGTGTGTGTGTGTGTGTGTGTGTGTGTGTGTGTGTGTGTGTGTGAGTGAGAGAGAGAGAGAGAGAGTGCATAACTAACAAAGCCTCCCAATATGGCGTCATGTGTTTGTGTGTGTGTTTGTATGTGTGTCTTTCTCTCACCAGCGAATCGTTATCTGTGTGTGTGCGCACGTGTTTTTGTGTTCATGTGTGTTTTTCTCAGCAGGGAAGTGTCTGTGTGCAACTCTCCCGTCTGTATGGGAGAGTCTGTGTGTGTATGTCCGTGCCCGTGCCCGTGCCTGTGTGTTTGTGTGTGTGTGTTTGTGCGTGCACGCCCGTGCATGTGTGTGTGTGTGTGGGACTCACCTGGGAAGTGCCGTCTGTGTGCTACTCTCCAGTCGGTGGGGGAGTGGAAGCAGTGGTAGTCCCCAGGTGCCAGATACACCACGCAGTGGAACAGGGCATTACCCTCCTTAGTCACCAGCAGGTCCTGGAAGTTAGACGGGTCATCATCCTCATCTGGGGAGGAGGAGAGAGAGGGAGAGAGACAGAGAGACAGAGAGAGAGAGAGAGAGAGAGAGAGAGAGAGAGAGAGAGAGAGAGAGAGAGAGAGAGAGAGAGAGAGAGAGAGAGGGACGGACACATTGTCATTACTCACACAGGTTATTTTATACAGAGATTATGAGTATGAACATCTCATTTGCTACAGTTCAAGGCACCAGTCACGACATCTAAGGTCATCTAAGGAAAATAGAAAGATATGTACTACTACTACACGTTCAAAATCTTTGCGAAGTGGGACCTAATATGCAAAATGAAAAGTGAAAATATGTAGGGGATAACGGCTGACGAGGTGACCGCTTTCACAAACTTGATGTTGAAGCGGATGCGTAGAACTTGACGTGCACAGTACGGAGCTGCTGTTGCCTCCGCAAAGACATTAACTTCATGGAACTGGTCGACCTCGAAGGCCGTTATCTCGTTTACCTGCTGTTAGGATAGGGTATTTCTTTCAATCTATAACTGTCTGTAAAGTTGTAGTAATCATGTCTACTGCACCAGAATGTAGTGATCAAATTAGACGCTTCTGTATCGGACGCTTCTCTATCGGCATTTCAAAAGACGATTTACACGCGTCTAGCACACGCATGTAAGTTAGGCGTGTGTCTGGTTCCATGGAATTAATAGTCACCCCAACAGCCAATCAGAAAAGAGAATACCGTTGTGAAGGCAGATAAACACCCTTAAAGAGGACCATTAGCAAACTAGCATCCAACAATAGTGGAAAGGAGGAAAGTAAATTGAGCGAAGTGGTGAGTGCAAATATGTGTAAACTGAAAATAAAGTCCGCAACATCAGGCTCCCGTTTCTCTTATTTTAATGTGACGTTTCGGGCAGCATACCCTTCCTCAGAGTCAATACATTAACATAAGTCGAGAAATAGGAGCCTGGTGTCGCGGACTTTATATTCAGTTTTCATGTGACTTTGCTGGTCCTGCACCCAATCTTTTTGAGACGGATGTGCCTGCTTTTTTCTTTGGTGAACTTGGAGCGTAAATATGTGTACACTAAATGTACAGTAGAAGCAATCTTGGGCCTTAGGACTTGCATGGAATGACAACGTCCCATTACTGGTGTACAAGCTTTTCTTTTGCAAGCTGCTTACTGTAGTGTGTACTGGTCCAAGTAATTACGCAACAATCCATGAGCAAAAAATAATAACAGAATAAGAAGAAAAAGAAGGCGAGGCCGGATGGAGACAAAGACAGGTGGGCAACCAATCCGGATCGCTCCCCTGGTATCTTTGAACTAATCATAGCTCACGCGCAGACAATCTGCTAATCCCCTTACAACTTCCAAGGCTTTAGGAAGGCGAGACAACCCCCAGGAGGACACACAGGTGGATGTTCCTGGAGAATGTCCGCAGCAAAGCGAAGCAGGGTTAAGAAGTGATGAAAGGGGCAAAGGCAAAGCAGGGAGAGATGGAGGAAGGGGGAGAGAGAGAGAGAGAGAGAGAGAGAGAGAGAGAGAGAGAGAGAGATGGAGGAAGGGAGAGAAAGAAAGAGAGAGAGAGAGAGACAGGGGAACCCACATACAGTATTTGTTGCGAGCGTTTCCCATCCATGGACCATTCTGTGGCACTGCACCACAGAATAAAAACCAACACCGCAAATTGATTAACAACTGCCTGCTGCACATACACGGAGGAGGTGCATGCATAAAAGAAGCTTTGTTTTGCCTGTGGCTCTCTACACAATGCTACTTAGCTTGGGGGAAACATAGAGATGGAGATATGGAGATAGAAAAAGAGAGTGTGTGTGAGAGAGAGACAGGGATAGTGACAAAGAGAAAAAAGGGAGAGATAGAGAGACAGACGGACAGACCAAAGGAGAGAGAAGTACAGTATAAGTGTCTAATTCTCCAGAATAATGCTCACTTCTGTTGAGGGCGATGGTCTCTGTCCAGGTCTGTGGCCCCAGGAAGGTCTCCAGAGAGTAGGTCACTCCCTTCACCTGCTCCACTTCACAGTTCTTCACGCGGCCAAAGTGCAGGATCTTACCATCCGCCGGGCTGATCTGTTAGTGCGCAGTAAACAACATCAAAAAAAGCCATGAGAATTTCTTTAGTCACACTACTACTATTACTACTAGTAGTACTACTACTACTACCACTACTAACAATAATAATTAAAATCACAATGGGAAGTGGTGGAGGGTGTGGTTCTGCTATCACATAAAGGCCCCAAAAGCCCCTACCCTCCCACTTAAAGGTGCCCTGTGTACGATGATGGCCAGAGTAGGTATTGCAACTATGCTGCTCTTTTCATGAATATTTTGGTAAATAACAAATTAATGTTTACTAGTATGACCAAAGTAGTTTTGCAGCTAAAATTGGCTATTTTTGGAAATTCTAAATAGCGGACGGACATGGAGAAGATCTCCCATTTCATGTATGAAAAGTGCAGTTTTCCATGTCAAAATGAATACTTGAGGTGGTAAGTATTTGTGAAAAAGGTAACAATCGTGAATGGGCAGCATGAATTCTGTAAATAAACAACTAAAAATATTATGCGGTGCACCTTTAAAATAATAATAATGATGATGGTAATGGCAAAAGAGTTTAGTGTGGACACATTTATAAATTCTTTGTTCCAAACACAAAAACAACCCATAAAACTTCCTTTGATTAAAAAGAGACATTCAGAATGCCATTTGCCACTGTAAACATGTAAACAATGATGAAAGCAGTTCCTTCACAGGGAACAGACAAATAAAAGCAAGAGTGATATAAAAAAAACAAGGATGCCAAGTCACTCGTCTTGAAAAATAAAACCGTATTAATGTAACGGCTAGTTCATACAGTATTTGAACTTAAAAGACTTAAAATCACTGTCAACATGTTTTTGTGTCAAGCGCAGATGGTCTTGTAGAGGGAGTTTCGTGTTGCAAGCAGAATGAATTACCTCATCTAGAAATAATGTCTGGCTCAAATCCCATATGGGACTTCACTCGGATGTCTTACTGGATTTTTTCTCTGTTTTTCTGCACACATATCCCCACCCATTTCCAGAACATCCAAATTATTAAAAACATCCAGTATGCTTGTCAATACATTGGCTGCCTCTACCCACAATACACACAAACCCATGACTAACTAATGCAAGCGGCAATGTCAGGGTTTTTCTCCTCTACAGAGAAGCCTTTGCACGCACGTCAGTACGCACACACACACGATGCAGCATAAGTCACAGACGGGGCTGGCCTGGGGCTTTCTCCCCATATATACTTTAACACACACACACACACACACTAACACACACACACACACACACACACACACACACACACACACACACACACACACACACACACACACACACACACACACACACACACACACACACACACACACACACACACACACACACACACACCGTAGAGTCGCAGACGGGCCTACGTAGTCTGTGACTTGAGCTTGCGCCTGAAGAATTCCATATACTGCATATTCTCTCTCTCGCGCTCTCTCTCTCTCTCTCTCTCTCTCTCTCTCACGCACGCGCACACATACACAGCGGCGGCAAAGTCACTCACGATGCAGTGCGAGTCGCAGACGGGCCGGGCCTGTGGCTTGAGCTTGCGTCTGAAGAACTCTCCGAGGTTACGGTAGAAGTGCAGGTCCTCCACGGCCGCCTCCTTCATGTTGACGCCAAACGTCCAGATGTAGAGGCTGAAGATAGGCTTCCGCAGCCACGTGGGCAGGTCCACCTGGTTCAGACGGCCCCACGCGCGAGACAGCAGCCGCGTCGGGATGGTCTTGTAGAGCGCGACCTGAGATAGGAGAGAGGGAAGGGGGGAGAAGAGAACGAGGGGGAGGGAGAAGGGGAAGAGGAGAGCAGAGAGAGGCGATTAATATGGGTGAGAAAAGGGAGACCCACATACGTGTCAGCAGCAGCAGTGTCGGGATGGTCTTGTAGAGGGCGACCTGTGAGAGGCAGAGGAGAGAGGCGGTTATTGATGAGACGAGGCAGCCAGGTGGTGGGCACTGGCAGGTCCACCTGGCTCAGACAGCTCCACGCCGCGTCAGGATTGACCTGTAGAGCGCGCCCTGAAGAGATGGATGAGGATGGAGGGGAGATAGCCTGATTATCATCGACTTTCAAATCTCTTCGAGACTTGGTCTGACCAAGAGCATAACAATTAACGTTTCCCAAATGGCATGGTTGACCCGCCTCCCTTGGTTTGCTTATGGTTGTTTGCTTATCGACAAAGTGGGAGGAGTTCCCGTATTTGCGGGACCTCAGAAAGTACTTGCATTGCTCTTGACCTGACTGGTAGCAATGCTGAAGCTGGCCACTTGGAGGGCACGGCCTGGCTACTGTACTGCAGCCCTGGCTGCATTGCTCTTGACCTGACTAGTTGCAACGCCGAAGGTGAGGGCGCGGCCATGGTAGAGGGGAGAGGTGGTTATATTGGGCCAGAGATGTGTGCAGGGCTGAGCCCCAGTACATAACCTCATCCTGCATAATAATGCACTCAACTTTTTTTTCACACCTTTCAGCAATCAAATAAAGATGGTTCCCCATGCAAAGGAGTCATGGGCTTTTGAGGGAAAGCAGCAGAGGTGGAAAGAGTACAGAAAATGTGTACTCAAGTAAAAGTATCTTTACTTTGCCTAAATTCTACTCAAGTACAAGTAAAAGTACCTATCTAAAAATCTACTCAAGTAAAAGTAAAAAGTACTTCACTTAAAATGTAATTTGAGTAAAAAGTACTTAGTTACTTTTAATTAGCTTTCCTCTTGAGAATGTCATGTTTATTTTTCTTGAATATCGTCCTCCATAACCTCTATCTCTTGCTTGGCACCAGCCATCATCCAATACATTGATACAAGATAGTAAAATAGTGGAAATGCTGTATGCCATCCGGCACAATCTTTCATTTCTGGCGGATTGTGGCATTATTGTGCATGGCATTTTGTCTCTCAGTCAATTTTTTTACTCAGTGCTCAGGCCAGGTTCCAGTGTAATTGAGTAAAGTACTTGGGTCAAAATGTACTCAAGTACAAGTAAAAGTATTAATTTAAAAATTTACTTAAAAAGTACAAAGTATTCATAAAAGCTACTCAAGTACAATATTGAGTAAAAGTAATAAGTTACTTTTCCACCCCTGGAAATCAGCCATTTTAATTTGTACCAACATCTATATGATGCCCTAGAGAGCAAAAACGAGTGTGTGGAAGGAGAAAGGGGAAATTATATGTGTGTGTGTGTGTGTGTGTGTGTGTGTGTGTGTGTGTGTGTGTGCATCAACTGGAATATTGTCAGTATTTTGTTTAAAACAAGTTCCGAAATATTCGGTCTTCATGTGTGGAAGCCATTTTCTATTTACAGAGGGGGACAAACGGGTATGTTGTCCCGGGCCCAGGGAGACAGGGGCCCCAGAATTGGGTCAACATTACATTGTATGTCTTAGGTAGGGGGCCCTTTCAGAGGACTTTGTCCCAGGGCCCAGCAAAAGCTGTCAGCGGCCCTGTGTGGAAGAGCAATACGGTACTAGAATACCCCCAAAATAGAGCCACATTCAGAATGCATAGTAATAACTGGTGAGCAAACCAAATATAGTTAATATTCTGTTTGATATTGGACTATTTCTTGCATGCAACTGCACTCTGTGTATCCGATGATATTTGTTAACCTCAAAGTGAATGTGTCTGCAGTGTACAAATCAGTGCTACCGAAAACCTTGCTCCAGATGCTTCCTTACGTAAGGGATGCTAGCAAGCAGAGCTTGGCATGGAAAAATAGCAAACCTCCATCCTCCTACACCTCAATAAGAAACGCTACCAATTGATCTCTTACATTTTACAGTCCAACTCCAAAACCATTTGGACACAGCTAACCTGTGTTTTAACAGTAGGCTACAACAGCCACTGGTCATTGAAGCACAGAACACAAAACAAACAAGTCAAACATTGACATCTTTTATCTACACTTTCACTCTGAAGCAAGACAGAAAAATGTCTGCACCAAATCCTTTTGTTCGTTTAACCCATTGATGCTGGATGTTGCATTGCGCAACACTGGCCCTGGCGTCTGGAGCTGCATGACGCAACATTCAGGCTCATGAAATTTAAGACAATTATTTAAAATCTTGGTATATTACAGTTGAATTAACACATTCTAATGCAAGATGAGGGTCTTGGTGTTTAAATGCAACTCATGCCATGTTTTTATGTGCTTCAGAGGCTGAGATATTTTGGTTTTTATAGGCTGATATTTTGGTTTTTATAGGCCTTTACGTAAAAAGGGCTTAGGCATTCAGGAGCCTTTTTTGCAAGTGCTTTAGGCATCAATGGGTTAATAGCTAACTGAAAGCCGGTGTAAATGCTTCTTAAATATATACTAAAGTTGAAAGAGGGTTGAATTGGTTTAATCAGCACAAATGTCTTTAAAACCTAAGCTGAATTATATTGGTAACACTTTACAATAAGGGTACATGATTACTAATGGAATTATGTTGGAAGTAATGTATGATTTATAGTTAATTAACACATGACCTATGTATGCATTGATGGTTAGTATACTAGTAATGAGAAGGGAGTCCTGCTTGAAATCATAATGACCCACTATTAACTAATTGTGCAAATCAAAGGTGAATTCATGGTGTGAGTTCCAAGTGTTCATATATCATGTATTAACACTGCTGATAACACTGCTGTTAATATATTATGTGTCCAAGTGTTAATATATTCTGTATTAACACTGCCAGATCGTTCCTTATCATACAAGAATTCGACCTGGACGTGGAATTAATTGATAGACTTGGCCTACCTTATGCATGCAGCAGATGTTGAGTGTAGAAGTAAAGTTAACATGGTGGATGAAAGGTAAATTTAAAGTGCAAAATTATACTGGAAATGAATCCCATGCTAAAAATCCTGCCTTATCACGATCCAGTCGTTTCTCAAGATAGTTGACTCAAGTAGGCTGTGTGACACCACTGTGCCAGGAAGATGTTGCGATAGGGCACCGTTGGCTCTGCATTGTTTGAAACGTGGAGGGGTGCTTGCAACCTTCATATCGTTCACCTGCTGGCTGTGGCCTAGAAGCCGCCTCTTCTGGACACACAGTCCCTGGTGCAATGTTTTGCCACTCTGGCCAGAGATAATTTCCCACTTCACATTCTTGTGACCAGCCGCAGTCATTTGTAATATTAATATACAAGCTATATCATATTATGTCCCATGTGTCAAGGTCTGCTTGTTGAAAGGGGAGGGGGGAGGGGGGGGGTGTATTATTGGGTAGGCCTTCGTCTAAGATGATCTTGTAACCAGCACCACACAAGTAATATTTTTCTGTATGAGGTCATATCTAAAGTAATGATTAATTAATGTATTATTTAACAACATCTTTGGAGTCATAATATAAGTCACGATCACTATGGCATTAGTTAATGTATAAAGAAGAGATATTCCAAGTGTGTTAATATATACTCACAAAAGATTTTACGCTTAACTACTGAATCTTTGCCCCTTATTCTGCGGTCATGACATGATAATGAGTACTATAGCATTAGCTAATGCATGAAGAAGTGATATTCAGAATGTGTTACTATGTACTCAGAGAAGAACTTCTGATTAGCTAACATCATCAATAAAAACACCAGTTTGTGTACAAATTTTAATAAGCAAAAATGTTAAACAAGGGATCACACAATAACATACCACAGGCTTACATACATTTATCCATAGAGAGAGAGAGAGAGCGAGAGCGAGAGCGAGAGAGAGAGAGAGAGAGAGAGAGAGAAAGCGACAGACAGACAGACAGACAGACCGACCGAGCAACCGACCGAGCCACACACACACACACACACACACACACACACACACACACACACAAAGCCATTCTCCTGAAAACGTCCAAAAGATGAGTCCATGGTTTACAGATGCAGAGCAAGATGCATTGTCCTATATGAAACTCGGAAAGTCCAAGTTGCATGGTCCACAGAGAAAGCTGGGGTTGACATACTGGGAGGCGCACAAGGTGTTTGGATCCGCAAACCACTGACAGTGGTTCACTGTGAAGTGCCTGTAGCCTGTCGCAGCCAATGCACTCCTGTAAGCGCCCCATTGGACACTGATGACGGTGGTAACCGGACGCACGTGTTTAACCACACCAGCTTCTCCTCACCAGCCACAAGACAGGACGTTTCTGGTGGTCACCAACTCCTAATATTCTTAAAACCCACTTTTTTCCGTCGCCATGTTGCACCGGCCCTTCTGTGGTGATACTGTAAATATACAAGAAAGTAAAGTAAGTGAGTAAGTAAGTACATTTTATTTATAAAGCACATAAACAGTACAAAACTGACCAAAGTGATACAGATATTAAAAGGAGAAGGGAAAAATGTCAGATAAAATCCATGCAGCTTGGCCTGCAGTTTTTTGAAAATATGCAGCACCATGGGTGACATCATCAAAGCTTAAGGTGGTCCAACAACATGTTGCTGTACTGCTTCACAGTGGTACCTCTCCAGCCCCCCAGGGGAGGTTGAGATGGCTGCGGTGCTTAGTTGCCTTTAGGGGGCATTAGTCTACTTTATTTTTTCAATACTAACGGGGACGTTGGCAGGCTTATGGGGGTTTTGGGAGGCTCACCTTGCTTTTATTACGGAAACAACTTTCATCAATAGCTGCAAACTGTCAACGATCTCCAACCATTTGACCATGGCGTCTTATGTGGGCATTTATTGCATGATTGCAAATCCATCCGACTGTTCCAGCCATCTTTGACCGTGTCCGGGAACTCCTCGCAACTCCATCCTGCATCATGTCACTCTTTCTAAGCACAAAACCTGAAAGAAACTGACCAAAGGCAGAATAGAAAAAATAATTAAACATATAGTCAGTAGACAACACAGCACTGTAGTCTAAAATTCCCTCGTAAAGACAGTATAACCCCTTCATATTAAACTATTAGAGGCAATTTCTGGCAATATCATTTCTAAAGAAAAAGTTTATGTAGTTTAGGACACTACATCTACATCTTGAGAAATGGCCGCCACATTGAATTATCTTGTGGTCAGTGTTTTTTTTTCCTGAAGTGTGACCCTTAGAGAATATTTCAGCTAAATTCCATGTCTTTACACCAAAGTAAGTGGCTTTTACAGTAACTATTAGTAGCAGAGACGGCCATCTGAAAAATGGGCGCCATACTGACTTTAAGTGTGGCCAACATTTTTTTTCCTAAAAAGTGACCCTCAGATAGTATTTCAGTCATATTGCATTTTTTAACCAAAGTAAATGGTTTTATACTAACCATTCAATAGCAGTGGCAGCCATCTTGGAAAATGCTGCCTATATTACAATGTTGTGTGGCCCGCTTTTTTATTAAAGAAAGTGACCCTCAGAAAGTATATTTGACAAATTCCATGCATTTATACCAAAGTGTATGACTATGTCACTAAGCTGCTCAAGTACATCTAGCAGAAATTCACCCCTTTCAACTCCCCTCCACAGGCACACACAGAAGTCATAAGTCCATTGAAGAGGAGTTCTGCCAGTTCTACTCTACTGGCTGGTAATCTTATTTGCTACTGGTTTGTCAAATTATTACGCTTCCAAAAGTGACCACTGGGGGGCTTAAATACAGTATATTATATTGCAATTCAGTGGTAAGGCAGAAACACAACAGAAGCATATTGTCTTTCTTGTATTTTACTTAATATGTTTTTGTGAAAATGATAGACAAACACATAGGCCTACAAAACATGTATCAAAGTTTCTAAGCTTAAATGAAGAACCATGAATTACTGTAGCTGAGTTGCACCAAGTGTTTGCTCAGCCATTATCCAAACTAGGCCTACTTCGTTTTAATTGGAATTTTGAAGTTACTAAAATTAATATATGAACTACCAGCATGAAATACACTACAAATGAGATGAATTATTCAAAATAAAGTACTCACAGGAGCTGCTTGAACAAGCACGTTGTAGGGGTGGCAAAGAGAGCTGTCGGCATCGTTGTGGCACGGTCGAAATGGCTACAATAACACTTCCGCTCGTAACTTCCTGTTCAAATCTTTTGTCAAAATAAAAGTCACGAATAGCTTGGTGATTACATTAGTTTTACCACAACCGTAAATGCTGCTGACTATTGCATATAATGAAAATCAAAATGATGCATTTCGATTTTCCTTTCATGCAATGTGCACTATTTACAATTGTGGTAGAACTAATGTAATTAAAAAGCTATTCTTGACTTGTATTGTGAGTTGAACAGGAAAGTGAGAACAAAGGCGTTGTTGTAGCCATTTTGGCCATGCTACAACGATGCAGACAGCTCTCTTTGTCACTCCTACAACGTGCTTGTTCAAACAACACATGTAAGTACTTTATTTTGCACAATTCCTCTTATATGTAGTGTATTTCATGCGGGTAGTTCATATATACATTTTAGTAGCTTAAAAATTCCAATTAAAACGAAGTAGTTTGGATAATGGCTGAGCAAACACTTGGTGCAACTCAGCTACAGTAATTAATGGTTCTTCATTTAACAGCTATGATACATGTTTTGTAGGTTTATGTGTTCGTTTATCAATTTCACAAAAATGATTCAGTAAAATACAAGAAAGACAATATGCTGCTGTGGTGTTTCCAGATCTCTGTTTTTAGCCTAGTGAGGCCAATAGAAATTGCTAGCCTGTAGAAATGAAATCTATGTCGTTCCATTATCTCAACCTGTAGTGCACATCCCAGCAAAAAAAATAAATAAAAAAAAAATAACATGTTTGAAGAGGTGTCTTGCCATGCCTTACCATTGAAATGCAATACTGTATTTAAGCCCCTAGTGGTCACTTTTGGTAGCATAATTTGACAAACCAGTAGCAAATAAGAACACTACCAGCCAGTGGAATAGAACTGACATAACTCCTCTCCAATGGACTTGTGACTTCTATGTGTGCCTGTGGAGTGGAGTTGAGAGGAGTGAATTTCTGCTAGATCTACTAGAGCAGCGTAGTGACATAATCGTACACTTTGGCATAAAAGCATGGAATTTGGCAAATCACTCTAAGGGTCACTTTTTTGAATTAAAAAAGCTGGCCACGCAAAATTGTAATATAGCCGGCATTTTTCAAGATATCTGCCACTGCTATTAAAGGGTTATAAAACCCTTTACTTTGGTTAAAAATGTAAATGGCTGAAATATTCTCTACGGGTCACTTTTTAGAAAAAAAAAATGCTGGCCTCACTTAAAGTCAATATGGCACCCATTTTTCAAGATGGCCGTCTCTGCTACTAATGGTTACTGTAAAAGCCACTTACTTTGGTATAAAGACATGTAATTTAGCTGAAATACTCTCTAAGGGTCACACTTCAGGGAAAAAAATCACTGGGCACAAGAAAATTCAGTATGGCGGCCATTTCACAAGATGTAGATGTAGTGTCCTAAACTCCATACACTTTTTCTTTAGAAATGATATTGGCAGAATTTGCCAGTAATAGTTTAATGTGAATGGGGTTATACTGTCTTTACAAGGGAATTTTAGACTACAGTGCTGTGTTGTCTACTGACCATATGTTTAATTATTTTTTTTATATTCTGCCTTTGGTCAGTTTCTTTCAGGTTTTGTGCTTTAGGCAGAGTGACATGATGCAGGATGGAGTTGCGAAGAGTTCCAGGACACGGTCAAAGATGGCTGGAACAGTCGGATGGATTTGCAATCATGCAATAAAGGCCCACATGAGACGCCATGGTCAAATGGTTGGAGATCGTTGAGAGTTTGCAGCTATTGATGAAAGTTGTTGTAATAATAGCAAGGTGAGCCTCCCAACGCCCCCTTCTCTTCATCATGAGCCTCCCAACACCTACTTGACCTCATCATAAGCCTGCAAACGCCCCACTTAGTATTTAAAAAATTAAGTAGACGAATGCCCCCTAAAGGCAACTAAGCACCGCAGCCATCTCAACCTCCCCTGGGGGGCTGGAGAGGTACCACTGTGAAGCAGCACAGCAACATGTTGTTGGACCACCTTAAGCTTTGATGATGTCACCCATGGTGCTGCATATTTTCAAAAAACGTGCAGGTCAAGCTGCATGGATTTTATCTGACATTGTTCCCTTCTCCTTTTAATATCTGTTCATCATTTTGGTCAGTTTTGTACTGTTTTATGTGCTTTTTAAGTAAAATGTACTTACTTACTCACTTACGTTACTCTCTTGTGTATTTACAGTATCACCACAGAAGGGCCGGTGCAACATGGCGACGGAAAAAGTGGGTATTAAGAATATTAGGAGTAGGTGACCGCCAGAAACATCCTGTCTTGTGGCTGGTGTGGTTAACCACGTGCGTCCGGGAACCACCGTCATCAGTGACCAATGGGGCACTTACAGGAGTGCATTGGCTGCGACAGGCTACAGGCACTTCACAGTGAACCACTGTCAGTAGTTTGCGGATCCAAACACCTTGCGCGCCTCCCAGTATGTCAACCCCAGCTTTCTCTGTGGACCATGCAACTTGGACTTTCCGAGTTTCATATTGGACAATGCATCTTGCTCTGCATCTGTAAACCATGGACTCATCTTTTGGACATTTTCAGGAGAGTGTGTGTGTGTGTGTGTGTGTGTGTGTGTGTGTGTGTGTGTGTGTGTGTGTGTGTGTGTGTGCGCGCGTTGGTCGGTCGGTCTGTCTGTCTGTCTGTCTGTCTGTCTGTCTGTCTGTCTGTCTGTCTGTCTGTCTGTCTGTCTGTCTGTCGCTTTCTCTCTCTCTCTCGCTCTCGCTCTCTCTCTCGCTCTCGCTCTCGCTCTCGCTCTCTCTCTCTCTCTCTCTCTCTCTCTGGATAAATGTATGTAAGCCTGTGGTATGTTATTGTGTGATCCCTTGTTTAACATTTTTGCTTATTAAAATTTGTACACAAACTGGTGTTTTTATTGATAATGTTAGTTAATCAGAAGTTCTTCTCTGAGTACATAGTAACACATTCTGAATATCACTTCTTCATGCATTAGCTAATGCTATAGTAGTCATTATCATGTCATGACCGCAGAATAAGGGGCAAAGATTCAGTAGTTAAGCGTAAAATCTTTTGTGAGTATATATTAACACACTTGGAATATCTCTTCTTTATACATTAGCTAATGCCATAGTCATCATGACTTATATTATGACTCCAAAGATGTTGTTAAATGATACATTAATTAATCATTACTTTAGATATGACCTCATACAGAAAAATATTACTTGTGTGGTGCTGGTTACAAGATCATCTTAGACGAAGGCCTACCCAATAATACACCCCCCCCCCTCCCCTTTCAACAAGCAGACCTTGACACATGGGACATAATATGATATAGCTTGTATATTAATATTACAAATGACTGCGGCTGGTCACAAGAATGTGAAGTGGGAAATGATCTCTGGCCAGAGTGGCAAAACATTGCACCAGGGAATGTGTGTCCAAAAGAGGCGGCTTCTAGGCCACAGCCAGCAGGTGAACGATATGAAGGTTGCAAGCACCCCTCCACGTTTCAAACAATGCAGAGCCAACGGTGCCCTATCGCAACATCTTCCTGGCACAGTGGTGTCACGCAGCCTACGTGAGTCAACTATCTTGAGAAACGACTGGATCGTGATAAGGCAGGATTTTTAGCATGGGATTCATTTCCAGTATAATTTTGCACTTTAAATTTACCTTTCATCCACCATGTTAACTTTACTTCTACACTCAACATCTGCTGCATGCATAAGGTAGGCCAAGTCTATCAATTAATTCCACGTCCAGGTCGAATTCTTGTATGATAAGGAACGATCTGGCAGTGTTAATACAGAATATATTAACACTTGGACACATAATATATTAACAGCAGTGTTATCAGCAGTGTTAATACATGGTATATTAACACTTGGAACTCACACCATGAATTCACCTTTGATTTGCACAATTAGTTAATAGTGGGTCATTATGATTCCAAGCAGGACTCCCTTCACATTACTAGTATACTAACCATCAATGCATACATAGGTCATGTGTTAATTAACTATAAATCATACATTACTTCCAACATAATTCCAATAGTATTCATGTACCCTTACAACACATCCCTAGTAGTACCCATGTTTCCTTCCATGCATGGTCTGTTGTATGTCCCTGTTCATTCACTGCCACAGACGATATTGCCCTCTCAGGTGTGCAGCATGCATGGTAGCGGGTGATGCAAACCGATGTACCATCTGCCACCTGACCTGTGCAACAATCACAATGTGAAAACCATCTGGTATTGCTGTGTGTGTGTGTGTGTGTGTGTGTGTGTGTGTGTGTGTGTGTGTGTGTGTGTGTGTGTGTGTGTGTGTGTGTGTGTGCGTGCACGTGTGTGTACAGGCAAGTATGTGCTCCTGTGCGTACATGCGTGTGTACAGTCAACTGTGTGTGTGTGTGTGTGTGTGTGTGTGCAAGTGTGTGCTCATATGTGTATGTGCTATGACAGCAGGTCTGTTGCACTAGTCGAGGTCCTCATGGCTAACAACAGGAGGGCGCTAATGCACTGACCTACAAGGCAGCACGAGCCCATATATTTTACCCTTCACCGTCTCCCAAATACAGCAGGGAAATGGATGCTATAACGATTTAGACATTTACAACATATCATGATATAATGGCCTAAAGAGATCACATGATGCAATTTATGTAAAATGTTGTATTTTTGAAAGTTGCTTTGACATGAAGACGCCAATTAAATGTAATGTAAAAAAAAAAGGTTCTGTCCCTGGGGATGCTGTGGTGCAGTGCGCTAATACGCACATACCATATATGGGAAATCTTACACATTACACCCAGATTCGAGTCCGGTTTGGGCCATTTCCTCACCCTTCCCCATCTCTCTCCCACTTCCTTCCCGTTTCTCTCTGACCTGTCCTATCCAAATTATGGGGGAAAAAAATACTTCTGCCCCCTGGAAAAAGTAGTGTCCCTCTATTACAGAGCCAGTAGCACCAGATAGTGTTGTCCCTCATTTGTAGGTAGTGTGAGGACTCAGTAGTTTGGCTTTGGCATTCTGGTACTGAGACCACTCAACATGTAATAGAGAATTAAAATCTCCTTGGCACTGTTGAAAAGCTTACAGTTCGCTTTGTGTTCACCCTGCAGTGGCATAGCCAAATGGACCCGAGAGACCTTAAAAGTCAACTTTCAATCCGCCTTGTCTTGGCACAACCAAAGGCTGCTTTTGAGAAAGCCTTCACATTCACTTTGCGCCCAACCCACTCGGGCCTATCCAAAAAGGGTCTTCAGAAAAAAGACACTCAAAGACCTTGAAGTTAGCCTTCACTTACGGTAGCCATTGGCATTGCCAAATGGGGTGCTTTAGAAAGAGATCCCAAAGTTAGCTTTCAGTCCCTCCCTCTTGTCCTGTCCTGGCATAGCCACTGGAGCCATTAAAGAGGGGGGAAAACCTTAAAATTAGCTTGGAGACCACCCTGACTCGGCACAGACCAACCTGGAAAGGGTAGTTGCTAACTATGTTAGCTACTTTGTTGGTTGCAATGCAATTTCCCATTGGCAACTATCGAAGTTGCTAAGGGCTAACAACTACGCTTTCCAGAAATTTCACCCCTGCTTTGGCAGAGCCAAGTGGGTGGAAATGGCTGAAAACAGTCATTCAGACCGGGAAGTTAGATTTGAGTCCACCCTACGCTGCTGATGGCCCGGATGTGGCTGTGTGTGTGTGTGTGTGTGTGTGTGTGTGTGTGTGTGTGTGTGTGTGTGTGTGTGTGTGTGTGAGTGTGAGTGTGAGTGTGAGTGTGTGAGAGAGAGAGAGAGAGAGAGAGAGAGAGAGAGAGAGAGAGAGAGAGAGAGAGAGAGAGAGAGAGAGAGAGAGAATGGGAGAAGGCCTAAGTGGATTAAGAGGGCTTCAGGTCCAGCTGACAGAAGAGTGCTGCTCAGAGGGCTTAACGCAGGTTTCCCCTCTGGCTTACAGGGGCTCGCACTGCTCTCATCCAATATTCAGCACAGCACGTTCCTCACAGCCATTAGATGTGTGCCGAAAGGCTAAAAATATCCTTTTAGTTGACTCTGTATACTGTATATTAATTATTAATGTGTTTATTTCTGGGAGAAACTGCCTTTTTTAGCCTCTCTCTCTCCTTAGAAGTTAGTTTAGAACCATTAGATGTGTGCCAAAATGCTAAAAATATCCCTTTATTTGACTCTATTATACATTATTATTTGCTTATTTTTAGGGCAGCACACTCATTTTTAGCTCTTAGTTATCTCCTAGCACACAGAACAAAACGTGATTGAGAACCATAACATGTAAACACATCAATTCAGTTGATTCTGAACTTATTTATGGGGTTTGTAATTTTGGGAGGAGCTGACTTTTAGCCTTTTCCTCATTCACTCCAAGCACACAGAGCAACGCTTTCTTGAGAACCATTAGATATGCGTCGAAACGCTAAAAAAATATCCATTTAGTTTACTCTGTATTTGTTTATTTTTGGGGAAACACCCTCAAATTTGGGTTTTATGCATTTATTCAGGAACTTAGTAGGAGAGAGAGATGGGGGAGGACCGGGAAATAACCTACAGAATTGAACCCGGGTCCCTGGCGTCATGTCAATGCCCTTACCGTTAGAGCCATTGTAGAGGCCAACACAATCATTTTTAGCTCACACGGCTTTTAGTACACGCATAGCTCACATAACAAAACGTTTTTCCGAACCATTAGATGTGTTCCCGCAGGCCTAAAAATATCAATTTAAAGGGGTATGCGACTATTTTGGGGTTTAATACAGTTAAAATCGTTGTCCAGGGTTTATAAAGGTGGCAAAGTGTCTTATTTTTCATGTAAGCCTTTGTCTTGCTTTAAGACAAGTTAAAAGAGGGAGCATGTCGCTAAGCTAGTGAAAGTCAATGCATCCGTGTAGCATGCTACATGCTACAGTGATCCATTGACTTTCACTGGCTTAGCTACATACTCCCTCTTTTAACTTGTCTTAAAGCAAGACAGCACTTAACATGAAAAATAAGACACTTTACCACCTTCCTAAACCCCAGCCAAAGATTTTAACTGTACTAAGCCCCAAAATAGTGGCATACCCCTTTAATTGTATTAATATTAATTATTTATGAGTTTATTTTTGGGAGAAACCGACATTTTAAGACCCTCTCCTCCTTACCCATTCACTCCGAGCACACGGAACAAAGCATGATTGAGCACAACTATGGCTAAAAATATCCATGTGGTTGATTCTGTATTAGTATAATTAATTATTTATGTGGTTATTTTTGGGAGAAAGACACATTTTTGGACAGTCTCTGCTCACCTATGTACTCTGTGCACAGAGATCAAAATGTGCTTGAGACCCTTCGGCTGCATTCTGGAAGGCTAAAAATATCCATTAAGTTAATTCTGTATTACGATTTATTTATTTATTTGTGTATTTTTGGGAGAAGGTATATATTTTAATAACACTTCTTTCAAGTGTTCAAGTGTTTGTGCCTGTCACACAGGCCTGCGATCAATGAACGTGTGTCGAAAGGTTATAAACATCCCTAAAAAAATGTCTAGCCAAGCACCTTGAAATGCTAATGTGCTATTTAAATGGCTCTGTAGAAGTGATCCTTACATAGTAGATCAATGGAGCATGCTTTTCATGAACTCGTAGCCATTTGTGGGGTGCGATTTGAAAAAGGTGGTTTTCTGTGGCACTGCACTATGCCTCTTCTGAGGATATTTGCAGGCGAACACATCTCACACAGAGTCTATATATAGCAGCAGCGATATGGAGGAGAAGATCTGGAGGGGGGGGGGGGTGAGAGATCGCTAGAAAAAGCTACAGTAAGTGAGGAATATAAAGACACAACACATGTAGAGAGGGAAAGGGAGAGAGAGAGACATAGAAAGGGAGAAATACAGATAGAGGGAGGAAAACATGAGATAGGAGAAGATAAAGAGAGAGGGATAAGTAGACAGAAAGAACAACAGAGAGAGAGATTTGAAAAGAGGGAAAGACAGAGATGGAAACAGAGAGGG
Organism: Engraulis encrasicolus; assembly: GCF_034702125.1. NCBI lineage: Eukaryota > Metazoa > Chordata > Actinopteri > Clupeiformes > Engraulidae > Engraulis > Engraulis encrasicolus. The sequence goes on along the minus strand of NC_085867.1, from coordinate 25,758,021 downwards.
GTGGAAAAAGGGACAATGGCAAAAAGAGGCGAGAAGACATCGAGGCTTGACAAGAGCGTTAACTAAACGCCAATCTTGTGTCCAAGACCCACAGGGATTATCAGAAGATTAACACTTCACTGGACCGGACACCATTAGACCACACACAGCGCAACACAAACAGCTGTTTGTTTATTGTTGCCATGGCGATGACATTACGAAATTGCTTGTACAGTACTGTAGCCATGTCGCGCTGACCACAGGCATATGGTGCCAACAGACGCACCGCGGCGGTCATCACGCTCTGGTCCAGACATAGAATGATGTCATCCAAATAAATGCAAAACAGACTTCCGTTGCGCTTACACACTGATGATTGATAAGCTGCCTGACACATTTGCACAGTAAATGAGTTTCTACTGCAAATGAGGACAGTGTGTGGGAGGAGATTGCTATGCGTTCAAAAAGATTGTTAGATTACATTACACTGCTGTCTTAGCGACTTACATACACTTACTAGAGGGACAATGCCCTTGGCCCAATGAGGGGGTCACTTGAGCTATGGGTGAGTGTTACGATATGAGAGGTCAGGGAGAGGTCAGCGCATTTAGGTTATACACAACACTACCATATGACACACCTCACTTAGCCCAAGGGGGAAACAGCACTGGTTTTTGGGTTGAGAGCGCCCATATAAGCTAAGGGCATGTGAATATGGTGGTAGATTGATGGTGACGCCGGGGAGAGAGTCGGCCCGCAGTCGACGTAACTCCTGGTGCACTTGGATCTTATTCGTATTGCTGGTGGAAGAATGCAGCGTTGAGCAGAGAAGTGGACCTACTCCTTTATTTTGAATGGACTATCAAAAACGAATCGCTTGCGCTGGCGGGCTACGGGAGCCAAGGGGTAGCCACATTTACAAGACTCGTCCCTCATCGGTAAACTAATACTAATGTTCCTTCCTTGGGTCCACCTAACATGCAACCCTACACTAATATATAACATATCTTTTCCACGTTATTGCGTTGCACATACGTACTGTAGTCTAAGCAAGGCCTGGTCATGCAAATATAGGGAGATAACAGATTGAGCCGTAATAGTGATGATGTACAGTAAGAGAGAATTGACTGGGGTGGGGGGGTGCAAGTCAATCTTTGCCCACCTGTCCTTCCCTGTGGCTCCTTGCCTCAATAAAACAAACCATAACCAGCACAGAGCTAGCCTGGCTCTCACGCAGACCCTTCGTGCTTCGTGCATCTTCGTTAAACTTTGTGAGCTCGCACGAGGGTCTGGAAATCTTAGACGAGCCCGAACGGAATCAAATATTTCACAGCCTGTCCAATCAGAATCGTGGGGCGGGACCGCGGGGTATATAAGTTACAAGTCAGTGGTTGAAGTAGTACTGATTCAAAAAAGCCACATGAATTCTCCAATCAGGTTCGAGCTGTTTTGAACACACTTGCGCCTTTCCAGAGCTAAGCGATTGACAATGTTCCAGCAACCATCGCGTGAGAACCAGGTTAGCACAGAGCGACTTCTGGGGGGCTTTCTCCCATTCAATATCCCAACTGTAAATGAGAGAACGACCTTTTTATTGTGTTTTTTTAGATGTTGAATCTTCGCATCACGAGGCCACCAGCCACAGAAAAGGATGGAAGGAATTTCCTCCCCCACCCACAGTTTATATACTGGTCACAGACATGCACTGGACACGTACCTGTAACACTCTGACCTCTACCAAGACCTCCAACGATCAGTAAGTCAAGCGCCAACGATCAGATCCCTTAACGTCCTTCACAATCAATTAAAGTTGGGGTTGCAGGTTAACCATTTTAACAATTATGTACTTGGGGGTTCCGCAGGCTCATAGGAGTCTATGTAGAACCTTAGAATCCTGGGGGAGTTCCCCCAATGTGATGTCATACCTGCAAGCCACCTTTAAGTATGTCTACATACACACACTCCTCTACTACAGACCAACTCCCAGACCGTAACACCTCTGCTGGTTTAAGACCAACTCTCTAACCACAACACCCCATCTGGTTAAAGTTGAAATTGCATTCAGATGTCTATCAGCCAAACATTTACTCAAACAAGGATGTCTTTTTGTTGAGAATACACATTTTACTAGCCTGGCTGTCACGCAGACCCTTCGTGCTTCGTGCATCTTCGTTAAACTTTGTGAGCTCGCACGAGGGTCTGGAAATCTTAGACGAGCCCGAACGGAATCAGATATTTCACAGCCTGTCCAATCAGAATCGCGGGGCGGGGTATATACAAGTCAGTGGTTGAAGTAGTACGTGATTTAAAAAAAAGTCACATGAATTCTCCAATCAAGTTTGCGCTGTTTTGAACACATCCAGGCCTTTCCAGAGCTAAGCGATTGACAATGTTCCAGATGGTTAGTAACAACGACCGTGTGAGAACCAGGTTAACATTTTACAGCTTGCATGTTTTTTTGTTCTCATCTCCATCAGTATGTGAGCGGGGGCTGCCTGGAGAGCCTGTTTGCCGAGGGGGACGAGGAGGTGGAGAGAGAAGGTGCACTTGGCCTGTGACAGCTAGATAGAGCTGGTTAAACTTCTAGCACAGTGGTTCTCAATGGGGGCGGTACAGCCCCCCAGGGGGCATTAGGAAGGTCTTGGGGGGCGTTGAGAAGGATGCAACTAAGAGGGGGCAGTGCTTAGTTGCCATTGGGGGGGGGGGCATTAGTCCACTTAATTTTTTAATACTAACACGGGCGCTGTCAGGCTTATGATGAGGTCAAGGGGCTGTTGGAAGGCTTGTGATGAGGCCAAGGGGGCGCTTGTTCAAAAAAGGTTGAGAACGACTGTTACAGCACATGTGTTCAAAAGTGATTCTGCCCGGCCATCTGATCAAGACAGACACTAAGGAACAACTGGGGCATATGCATCAGCCAATCAGTCAACTCTACCTCATTATTGTGACAGGGGTGAGGAGCAACATTGACACTAGGGATGCAAACAATTAATCGATTAATCGACTTTAATCGATCAATGCATTAATCGATTAAAAAACATTAATCGCAATTAATCGACAATTCAACTGACAAGAGACCCAGGTGAAATGGGCATGTGAAGAGTGTGTGTGAAAAGGGGTGTGAATAGTGGGAATATTTAAATCACCTTTGGATTAAAGAATTGAAATAGAATTCATTTAAATTTGGTATTTTATCTGAAAAGTTTTTTTGAGACACATTGAGATTTTGGGGGGAAAACGCCGCTTATCAATTAGATTTTCCGCTTATCAAGTCGATCGATAAGGCTATCAACTAATGATTAATGAATTAATCGATAATTTGCATCCCTAATTGACACGCACAAGGTGATCACAGCAAAGCCTGGACTGTATATTTATACAAATCAATCAACAACAAGTTCCAATAGCCTTTTGACCTCTTCACCTTAACTCTCTCCCTTCCCAGACACAAGAGGAATAGCAAATAAAGTCCGGATCTGATTTGATGTTGAGAGATGTCATCCATTTCAGCTATTCTCAGGTATTATGTAACTGGACAAAAGAGACAGCCGCATTAGCATTCAGGACACACAAGGGAAAGTGCCAAGTCAGTGCGTTCCACAGCTGGCCGCGCTGCAAACAAGGGAATGATGAGAGAGAGAGAGAGAGATAGACAGAGAGGAAGAGAGGGAGAGAGAGACAGAGAGACAGAGAGGGGGAGAGAGAGAGAGAGAGAGAGAGAGAAAGAGAGATAGAGAGAGAGACTGATGGACGTGGGCAGTGCACTGAATGCTCCACAGTCTCCACCTTGTTCTCTCGCTTTCTATCTCCATCCCGCTCTCCACCTCTGTCGGTCCATCTCTCTCTTCCCATCCCTTTATCTCGGCCTTCCTCTCCATCAGTCTCTCTCTTTCCATCTATCTCCATGCCTGTCTCTCTGATGGGCGAGTGAGGGCTGAGACGGATGGAGGCAGTGAGATGCATATCAAGTGAGGTGGGAGGGGAGTGGGGGGGGCATGGAGGTGCAGTGGGCAGACAAAAGCAAAGCCAGCCACTGAATGCTCAGCCTCTGCCCCCCTCCCGCTCTCTCTCTCTCTCTCTCTCTCTCTCTCTCTTCTCGTCCTCAGTCCATTTCTCTCTCATTCTCTCTGCATTTCACCCTCCCTTTTCAGATACCTCTGTCTCCCCCCATTTCTTTCTCTGTCTGTCTCTCCTCTCCCCACAGCTCAGGCAGAGAAGAAAGGATGCTAACATGAACCAGAGGAAGCGGCGTTTGTTCAAATGCCACTGTAAAAAAAAAAACTTCTCTCACTCTCGCTTTTGCCCCCCCCCCCCTCTCTCTCTCTTTCTCTCTCTCTGCATCCCTCGCTTTCTGTCCTAAGCTCCGGAACGGGGCAGCAAACAAAAGCATTCCACAGTAGTGTGTTTGTGTCCGTGGAGACAAAGGGGCCCTGTTAATCCCACCGTGAGGCACCGGACAGGGGCAGGGCAGAGCGGAGCGGGGTGGCGGGAACCGAACCGGGAGCTGAGAGGGAGCAGCAGGGACGTGGGGCTGTACTGTACAAAGGCAAAGTGCAGTAACCAGTGGTGTAGTCTACGTAGAACGCGGGTATACGGAGTATACCCACTTCTAAATTTCTGGGATTTCAGTATACCCACTTAAAATTGATTGATCCATTGTTTTGAATAGCACAAGTATATACAGTATACCCACTTCAAAAAATGCTCAAATATACAGTATACCCACCATAAAAAAGTAGACTACACCACTGGCAGTAACTACATATTTTGTCGAAATTGAGTTGAGAAATTGACTGAAAATGGTCTTCATAACACCTCCTTTATCTTGTGACAACACCATATGGTCCAAATGTGTCCCATTGTAGAGATATCGTCATATGGCAAATTTCCAGTAACTACAATATCCAACCTAATACCAATACTTGGAAGGCCTTTTTTCTCATTTTCAATGTTGGCGTAGTTACTGCAGTTTGCCTTTATAGGGCATTGTGGTGGTGGTGATGGTGGTTGGTGTGCATACTGGGGGGGTGGGCATGGACAGGGGCAAAGTGGAGTGTCCAGAGCCGAGAGCCGAGAGCAGTGCTGTGGTGGTGGTGGTGTGTGCGATGCAATCTACCATCTGTGCCCGCTGGTTCCTGTCGCCCGCCCGCCCGCTTGCTCGCGGTGCATTTGCTTACCCGATGCAGTACGGACTGGACAAACACCCTGAGAGGCGGGAGGAGCGGAATAGCACAGCGCAGAGCAGAGCGGCGTGGCGCAGCAAGGCACAGGGACACAAGGCAGGGTAAGAGGCACACAGAGGGCAGAGAGGTCGTCACTCGGCATAGCGGCAACAACAGTGACGGGGTTAAGAAAGGTCACGGAGGGCTTCCTCCTCAGAGCATCAAGACAGAGAGAATACAGGAGGAAGAATAGAATGCACTGTCTTTGACCCGAGAGGCTGGCAACAGTACGGCACAACAGGGATGGGCACTGGCACCGGCACCATCCACATGCTGGTGAAATATGCAGGGTTCACAAAAAGTTATGGATATTTGGCTTTCGGTAAAAATATACGAAAATGTGAACGAATAGAGAAGAAGTGAATTATTAGTATGCTTGCCATGCGGCAAGCATACTATTGTTATTCCCCCGTTTAATCTTATTATATTTTTTAATTCTACCAGACATCATAATGGCAAGAAATCTTCGAAATAGAGAGTCCGTTCCGATGCCAAACTGTTCGGTTCGGTCCGAGGATGTGTGCTTGTACTCAGTTTTTGGATAACTCGAACTCTCTAGCGCCACCATCAGGAAAACGGTAACTTTTGAACCGTAGGTCCAATTTTCAAAAACTTGGTATCCCTGGAATCCTTGGACCAAGACGAATCCAACGCACCCTATGACGTCATTTTCCGCCTGGATAGTTTTCCCGCCATTTTGAATTTTGTAAAAATCAATAAAAATGGCGCCCCGCCCACAATTCTTGGCGGATCGTCCCGAAATTTTACACACGGCATCTTCAGACGAAGATACATCGACCCTGAAAGTGGCGGAACAATTTATTGAACCGTCTTTGAACAGGAGCCAATCGAATTTGGCGACGAAGACTCCAAACAGGAAGTGAGGTCATATCTCAGCAACGCCTACTTGTATCACAATAAAAATTGATACACAATATCTTCCCTATAGCCAAAGGCTACATACCAATTGTCGTGCACATTGGACACTGAAGGGCGCCACAATTAGTGAAAATGTCTTTTAGCTGAAATTGAAGTCGCCAAACAGGAAGTGAGCTAATATCTCAGCAATGGCTACTTGTATCAAAACCCAATTGCATACATATAATCAGCACTATCTCCAGAGGACACATAACGATTTTCGTGCAAATGCGCCACTAGGGGGCGCTACAATAAGCACAAATGTGTTTTTGTCCATATTGGCCCGTATTGACCTCAATTCATCAAACGCTTGGTATCGCTGAAATCCTTGGGTCAACCCGAATCCAACGCATACTATGATGTCATATTTGCAATCATGAATTTCCCGCCATTTTGACATATTGAAAAATCAATAAAAATGAAGCTCCGCCCACAATTTTTTTCTGCTTGTCCTACAATTTTTATCAGACCACCATTGGACTATACTGCACCTATGCTGAAATTTACAGAGCAATAGCTGAAAGCATCGGCGCACAGCAGCCAATCAAAATTGACAACAAAGACAAACGCACCGTCCAAACAGGAAGTTAACTCATACCTCAGCAACGCCTTGACAGATCTTAACAAAATTTGTCACACATGATCTCCAGTACACCCAGAGGGTACCTACCAAATTCAGTGCAATACGGTCACTGGGGGGCGCTAACGTTAGTAAAAATGTGTTTTTGCCAATATGGTACAAACAGGAAGTTAGCTCATAGATGGTTAACTGTATGTTGTGTATGCATGAAGGGCAGCATATGCATGAAGGGCAGCATTTGCATGAAGGGCAATTCATGCATGAAAGGCAAGGCATGCATGAAGGGCAACGAATGCAAGGCGGGCAAGCATACTCCAGCATTTTCTGTGAGGAAATGCAATCTAGTTGTAACAGCTGTGTCTCTACTGGAAATTGAGGTTGAGGATGAGGATCTGTGCGTGGATATTTCTTAGGTTCATCCTGACATTTCACCCGGCACCCAAATGGCCCTGACTTCTAGCACATGCCGTACGAATGTGTAAAAGTGGCTGGCAAATTTAGACAGGGGATTGATAGTAGATTTTATTTCAAGCACGAAATAATGATTCCCTTGGCAGTGGCTGGTGAATTTCACCTCTTCCATTTGTCAGTGGCTGCTTGGTACAGGCTCACATTTCGGCAAAAAAGAAAGTAATTTCGAGTCCTAACCACACGTTGTCTTCAGTAATGTGCTTTTCAGACAAGGCCCATTAATCTTTGGGACGGTAGCACGTTTTCACCAGGTGCATTAACTATGAACCTCCCCCTTAGTGTTGCTATTCATCACGCGGACACACAGAGGAAGGACAGAGCTGCTCGTGTAATACGCATCAATATTGGAATACAGTATAGTCAGGTCTTTATATTTTAAAAATGTGTATGAAAGACAAAACCTATATTAGGCTATTTAAGATATAGTAGAGTAGAGTAACTTATCATTTATTGACCCCGAGGGAAATTTGTCATATCATGAGTTTTATTCGTCAAAGAAATACTATGACGTGTAACTTACAGTGAGTCTAGCTGCACGCCTAGGCTGAGCATAATGTTGTAATGCACAAACGGGGGGCTGTAGAGGAAACTTAGGCGGGTCTCTGAGTGAAGGGAATTTGCATGAAAGCGTGAAAATCACAGGTTAACTGTGAACACAATGGCAAATATTTGTCTTCTTCTAAATCAACCCATTTTATTTGTGTGTTGCTATTGGTGTTGTTAATCTTTCAATCCCATTGAGCTTCATGTCTTGTATGAATTGTGCTACAGTTATTATTATTATAAATCCATGGATAGGTTCGTCACAGACTCAAAGTATTCATTTTGTATGTTCCTGTGAATATGAATGTGTTTGTATGTCTGTAACTGTAACAATGCCTCCAGAACCACTGAAGTGCTCTTGTGCTGTGTTTTTTCCCATACGTCAGCACTTAACACACCACAACAATAAAGTCAACAGTTGTACCCTTGGATGCTGAGATGGTAAACCCAAACACCCACACCCTAAACCCAAATACATGCCCAAGGACCTCTGGATGCTGAGACACCACACAAGCAAAAACCCTAAACACGCACACACACTCACAGACACCCACATACACAATCACAAACATTTGATTCATCTCAAGCAACACGGAAAAACCACGGCGGGTTGTTGTAGAGCCCTGTACCCCACAGCCAGGGGGCGCTGTGGGGTATATGGCATCACATGATATCGTTATGGCAGACTTACCCTACTGGTGGGGCGCCAGCCCACCTTGGCCAGGGGCTTGAGTGTGGCGAGGGGCAGGATGTAGTAGAGGAACGCCAGGGGCCACGAGCGTAGCCGCACCCCCCGACGGGACATGCAGCTCAGCAGGCCCAGGCGCCGCCGCAGGGCCAACTGGGGGAACTGCAGCCTGCGCAACACAGCCCACACGTGGAGGGACGGATGGACGGACATCCACACACACACGCACATACGAGGACGAAAGTGTGCACAAGCGTGCACACAAGCACACGCACACGCACACACACACACACACACACACACACACACACACACACACACACACACACACACACACACACACACACACACACACACACACACACACACACACACACACACACACACACAGAAGAGGGGCAAGAAAAGGGACCGTCATGCCAGGGGGCTCCAAGCCATGAAGAGATATACCCAAAGAAGAACAGATATATTTACACAAAGATAAGGCAATACGGTACAGTATTACCGCAACATACAGAATTATCCTTACAGATACATATAATGACATATAGAGGGATGTCCTGACACATATATAAAAAAATTACTACACACACACACATTTACAAAGACTTAAACACCAGGAGTATGCCCAGACTGACGGTTTACAGACAGACAAAATACACGCACACACGCACACACACTGATATATTAATCAGACAGACCAAAGGCAGGAGAGAAAAAATAAGGTAGAAGTAACAGACCGACATTACATAACTGAGGAAAATGGAGAGAGAGAGAGAAAAGATAGAGAATAACACTACTGGAAACTTATAAATAATTCACACATATGCTCGCCCACACACACACACACACACACACACACACACACACACACACACACACACACACACACACACACACACACACACACACACACACACACACACACACACACACACACACACACACACACACACACACACACACACACACACACACAGCAAGAGAGAAGCAGGCAGTCCCAGTTGCTGTACTGAGTCGATGGGCAGGCCAGGGCATTTCTTTCTCATCTGTCCTCCTAGCTGTATTGTACACCCCTCATCAGTCCCTACACACACACACACACACACACACACACGCACGCACGCACGCACGCACGCACGCACGCACGCACGCACGCACGCACGCACGCACGCACGCACGCACACACACGCAGCTCTGTAGCGAAGGCGACTGGTCTCATGAGCCCTGAACCCTCCTACCACATACAGTCCTGGAAGACAAATAATATCCAGAAATACAGACGCAAGCACGCACGCACGCAATCACACATACAGGAGATGAACAGAGAGAGTAGCCACTCACGCTAACAGGGGCAGGCTTACTCAGACTCGGACCCCTTCCTGTGTTGCCAGATGTGTCTGATCAAATCCCACCCAAAAGGTTCTGAAAATCCGCCAAAATGCGCTAAATTCCGCCCAATTTCAACAAATTGCATTGACTTCTATGGGCCAAAAAAACTGCAGAAAAAAACGCCAAATGGCCAATTTTTCCCGTTTTTACCCGCAGACGGCCATCCTAAGTAGCCCAATTCCCCTTCCCCCCTCTCTGCATCTGTTTCACAGAACTACGATTGGCAATAAGGAGCAAGAACAACTGCCGCTCATCTCTTCTCTCACTTTCGAGACTGACCAGGGAAATGTTTTCGCAACCCTCAAAGTCTACAAACTTTGACACTGACACGAGGGGAGACCCTAAAACTTCATTACAGCCGATATGGTATAATGCCATTTTATGGTCATGTGTAGGAAGTACACAGTGAAATTGCTGAATCTTTATCATAATGTCTCTGTTTACATGAGACATTTAATTCAGAATGAACTCACTTTAATTCTGAATAAAGCTTAATTCCGCTTTTAAAACATCATGTTAACACTTAACAATTCGGAATTAAATGAAAGATCAAAGTAAACTTAGAATTATCAACTCAGAATTAAAAATGTCATGCAAATGTAGCAATTGTTATTCCATCTCAACTACGGCTCACACTGCACTCTCACTGTACTAGGGATCAGTGGCCAGACGTATTTCATTACAGTGTTGAAACAAATGAAAACAGTTGGATACATTTAGCTGCATTTCTCGCAGTGCATAGTATACAGGACGCATTCAAGGGGTCAAAAGAAGCCGTTTTGCCGATAAGGTCCTAAGACAGTTGGATGGTCTACGTTCCTTCAACGTCACAACAGTGCAATCTGCCGGCTCTCGGGATAGTGGTGTTTGACACATTGTGGTGAAAAAGGACCCTGGTTTTAGATAAACAACCTCAGAGTAGCACTTCAAGTCTGTGTGCGGAATGTTGAACGCTAACTCATTCTCTACACATTTGAACTCGATGGGGCGGGAGTTCCGTTGCCTTCGTAGCCAGAATTAGAATCAGCTTGATTGTCCAAGTACATATTGCATGAGAGGAATTTAGCCCCGGCAGATGTTAGCTCTCTACACATTGTAGTACCATAGTTAACATAGAACGAGTAGGTATTCGGAATGAGCATTCTGGATTTTGGTGTCTGAGCTGAGATGGATAGAGGCTGATGGACTCCATCATTCATGCATGCACAAACCCACACTCCTCTCTCCCTTGCATGAAGCCAGGGTTTTCCACACCACGTTATTAAATTGGCCATCTTGAAAAACAAAACACCTCCCACTATTAGTAAGTCATCTGAAAAGATTTTTTTTTAAATTGTATTGTAATGTACTGTCACGGACAATTTTGCCATTTTTGCTCGGCATGTACAGTCAGTGTTCCTGATATACCTCCGGTCATCCACTTCAAGATGATTGATATGACATTTCACATTTACGTTTCTGGTAAGGCCCACTTGAGATCAAATTGTCTGTACAGTATGTGGCCGCTGAACCAAAATGAGTTTGACACACAGCCTTTCCAGTCATGATGGCCACGCGTCTCTGAAGCAGGCCAAACCCCTACCCGCCACTCTGACAAGCAAAATGTTAATCGGGAAACGCTGCAATCTACGGATCATGCCAATAGGGGTGATGCAATCAGCCAATCAGCCAGCCTCTTATCTTCCTGGCAGTGTCAGGCCAGGTTTGTTGCCTGGGAGCTGACCAACGCGCCTTTCCGTTTTCTCCAAATGCAAACACACACACACACACACAGGAAGGTAGTATTACTATCAGATGTAGTGTTGTGGTGATAAAGAATCAAGAGAATGATTCATGAGCAGGGAGAGGAGATATGAAAGAAAAAAAGAGTGAGAGTGAATGTGTGCACGAGGGTAGGTGTGCAACGGGCACGTTTATGTGTGCATGAGAGAGAGACCAAGAGAGAGAGGGCGAAATAGTAAAGCTGTGTGTGTGTGTGTGTGTGTGTGTGTGTGTGTGTGTGTGTGTGTGTGTGTGTGTGTGTGTGTGTGTGTGTGTGTGTGTGTGTGTGTGTGTGTGTGTGTGTGTGTGTGTGTGTGTGTGTGTGTGTGTGTGTGTATTACTGTGTACTTTTGCAGTGACAGATTGAGAGTGGTGGAGCAGAGGAAAGGGCAAATCCACGGCTGTTTTAATGGTGGAATACGTACAGTATTATGCTGGACTGCTTCTAGAAAGTCCGATGGGTGAAGCCAGGCTTCAGTGTCCGTGCTCAGCGTGCTGCGCTGGCTGGGTGGGCATTCAGCAGGACAAAGGGAGACGGGCGGGCACAATTGGGGCACCGCTGACCCCTGGACAGACTGGCAACACTCGCTCGGGACAAAAGACTAGACTGGTCCACAGTGTCAGTGGCGGTTCTACCCACTTGGGGGCCCTAGACAAAATAAAGACATGGGGCCCTCATAAATTACTTTTCCTGGCATTTTCCATGGCTGGGCTGACCGCTGAGGGCCCCTATAGAAGTTAGAGTTTAGTTTAGTGAGGCCCTAGGCAATTGCCTAGTCTGCCGATTGGCAAAAACCGGCTCTGGGTCCACCCACTGCACCCCATCCCTCCGCCGGCAGCCCAGGCCAGGCCAGGCCAAGCCAGCCCAGCCCAGACAGAACGCAACACAACCAACCAAGCACATCTATTGTGCTGATAAGTCCCTGAGTGTCCAAAGCAAATTTCTCTCTAGAAGAGACAATATAGGCTCATCCTATCCCATCCCATCCTATCCTATCCTATCCCATCCTATCCCAGGCAATCTTGAAGAGCAAAAGGGAGTTGGTGATTCTGTACACCTGGCACAATCCAGTCAACTCACTCAATACCCCTGACACGACCCAGTCAACTCACTACTAACGTCTTCTAACTCATGCCATCCCTTCCTATCCTATCCCTGCTCAGCCGAGGTTTGGTAAGCATAGTGAAGGGAGGTTGCTTTGGACAATGGCTGGCTATGCAGCCGCGTATTAGCCTTGTACAGTACAGTCCGACTAACTGTACCCTGTGTAGTGCTGAACTACTTTGTCCTGCCCTGCCCTGCCCAGCTCATCTTTTACTACCATATTGCTAAATTACATTACACTTGGCTGCCTCGCGCTTGAATTACAGTTATGTACAGGGTATTGGTTTTACAGTCCCTGGAGTAGTGTAGGGTTAGGTGCCTTGCTCAAGGGCACTTGACTTCAGCCATGGATGGAGGTGTAGGGGCCTCATTGCAGAAGGTGGGATTCAAACCTGCAAACAGAGGGCCAAACTCTTAACCTATGAGCCCAAGCCTGCCCCTCCGCATGCTAACTTTCCACACACACACACACACGCACAAACACATACACTAACGCTACACAGTCCAGTGCCCTTTAGCTAACCACCAGCAACCATCAAGCCAGCCAGGCATCACTTCCAGTGTAGAATCAGCTGGGTTGACTGATTTGCTTTCTACTAGTGGGGAAGAGCCACTTTACTATGCCCCCCTCCACTCCTCCTCTCTCCCCCTCCACTCCTCCTCTCTCCCCCTCCACTCCTCCTTGCTCCCCCCTTTACACCTCCTCTCTCCCCCTCCACTCCTCCTCTCTCCCCCTCCACTCCTCCTCTCTCACCCTCCACTACCCCTCCTCTCTCCTCACTCTCCTCTCCACAATCCCCTCTCCACACTCCTTCCTCCCCCTCCCCACTCCTCGCTTCCCTCTCAACAATCCTCCCCCCCCTCCACCATCCTCCTCCATTCACACTCCTCCTCTCTCACCCTCCACTACTCCTCCTCCTCGCTCCACAACGTCACACAACTACGCGGTGCTATTTATAGCATCTGCAGTGGCCGAGACAGCAGGAGGGATCCAGGGACTAGACAGCCGGCGATGGGGAATTGTGGTGTGTGTGTGTGTGTGTGTGTGTGTGTGTGTGTGTGTGTGTGTGTGTGTGTGTGTGTGTGTGTGTGTGTGACTGTGTGTGACTGTGTGTGACTGTGTGTGACTGTGTGTGACTGTGACTGAGTGAGTGAGTGAGTGAGTGAGTGAGTGAGTGAGTGAGTGAGTGAGTGAGTGAGTGAGTGAGTGAGTGAGTGAGTGAGTGAGTGAGTGAGTGAGTGTGTGTGTGTGTGTGTGTGTGTGTGTGTGTGTGTGTGTGTGTGTGTGTGTGTGTGTGAAGATGAGGGGAAATTGGATGCAAGATGTTGTGATGGCAAACACTGATGTACTGTACTTTATGAATATTTTGAGCGTGTGTGAACGAGACAAAGGGGAGAGAGAGAAGTGGATGATGGAGTGAGAGAAACAGGAGAGAGACAGAGACCGAATTAATGCAGAGTGTGAATGAGTGAATGAGTGTCACAGGAAACGGACCCTGCTCTGTCTAGGAGCAATAGGTGAACGGTTCAAGCAAACACTCACTTACATTGAGCCAATTGCACACAACGGAGGCTAAATCAACAACAGAGGCTAGTGCAGCTAAATCAGCTAACACCAGATTAGCCGTTGCTGTGTGTGTGTGTGTGTGTGTGTGTGTGTGTGTGTGTGTGTGTGTGTGTGTGTGTGTGTGTGTGTGTGTGTGTGTGTGTGTGTGTGTGTGAGTGTGTGTGTGTGAGTGTGTGAGTGTGTGTGTGTGTGTGTGTGTGTGGAATGTGGGTCAGACTGAGAGCCTAGCATGATGAGTCAGCAGCAGTGTGTTCTGACCTAATGGAGGCCACTGCCGGCCTAACCATTTGACCCCTGACCCCTGATTAACCCCTCCCCCTCCCTCTGATAAGCCACGCCCCATTTCTCCAATAAGAATCTAGCCCCTCAGTCAGCAAGCTCCTCATCATCACCCCGCTCAGCTCCCCTCCTCCTCATCTTTACGTTCCTGCACCTTCAGCAACGCTCCTTAGCCTTTCTAATGTTCAATTTCTTATCTCCTCAGCCGAGTTTCTTGTCTTCTTAGCCAAGTTGTATTTTACTTTAGTTGTAGGCAACTGTACAACTATGTGAAGCTTAGGAGCTGTTTAACTCTTTTTTTTGAGTAAGATGCCTTGAATGAATGGCACGTCCTCTCATCCACTGAAACTTTTTCTAACAGTATCCCTATAGTAATTGTTCAGCTACTTACATACACCAACCACCCCACACCCCCATCCCACTGATCTTCATAGAATACCGACTTTCCTGGTCCAACGATTCCCAACTATGTGGCCCACAAGTAGTAGTCCAGCCCCCTGTTCCACCATGTCTCCCTTCTTCTTCATGAATATTTAACATGTGGCCTACTGTCATATTCAAGCCCTAAGGCTGGGGCTACACGGGATGCGTTAAGTCAAAGACTTATCTAGCGAAAGATTTAGCTTCCATCAATGGAACTGGCAACACCAGACATGGCAACGCAGCAATTCTTTTCCATGAATTTGCCCTAGAAAGCAAAAAGGCGGCAACTGCACAGAGCTCCCAACTGAGTAAAATTACTTTAAAATGATCCTGTATTCCAGTGAAAGTAGTTTAGGGTAGGTTTGGGTAGGTAGGTAGGACATGTAGCAGTTTTCATATTACCACATTTTTTTGCAGATAAACCATTTTATATTTTATATTTTGATATACAATATGCCATTAAAGTAATAGTAACTCATTTTCAGCAACAATACAGACTGTCTTTTTGCTTTGTAGGGCAGTATGAATAAACACTAGCCCCTCCTTCCCCCTGCCCCATCATTCTTAAGTAAGTGTTCTACTGTAGCGGTCCAGCCTGTACCTATTGTGTTCCAACCTGCCCGCTTTCCCAACAAGTGACTAGAACGTATCCTGTTGTACCGGGGGCTAACTTTAGCACGTAGGGCCTGTTAGCACTAATAAGGATGAGACCTAGCTCACAAGACAACACTCTCAGGCAGGGCTTACCAACCCACTGCTAGCCGACAAGACAACAACACCTGACAACGCCACTAGCCAATCACAATGGAGGTCTTACTGACAGATACACACACATGCACTTAAATATACATCACAATACAAACACACATACTCTATCTCTTTCCAGTGTTTCTTTAGCTCACACCAAAAAAACAAGCTTAGTCTGTAGCAAGCTACCCAAGCCACAAAGACATGATAGAACTCCACACAACTTCACACACACAATATTGTGCCCCTTCCATGGTCCATTTTTGGTTCTCTGATGCCCAACACCTGCTGTTTTCAACTGCACTGTGTTTTGACCTTCAGGTATAATTCTATTCTATTCTATTCTATTCTATTCTACTCTATTCTACCATGTTCACTTCAACATCAGGCTATATCAACTTCTACACATGAGCCTTTGCGCTTTCTATCCCTTTCCCTTGATTCTACTCTACTCTACTCTACTCTACTCTACTCTACTCTACTATTGTGGATGATTGACAGCTGGCTGCTCTGTCAGGTGTACAGTAGCTTTCTCCTCTCCGCTCTGCTCCAACCCTGGCAGGAGCTAAAGGGATTTCGTAGTGCTAATCAACCTAGCCTCTACTTACAGCCGCTGATCTCTCCTCGCTGACGTTTGAATACCTGAGCCTTTGTGTTACTCAAACATGACGCACGCACGCGCGCGCGCACGCACGCACGCACGCACGCACGCACGCACGCACACACGCACACACGCACACACACACACACACACACGCACGCACGCACACGCACACGCCACACTCCTCTGTTTTGTTTGGGTAACGTGTGTCCCTAATGTGTAGCATTATAAGGAAGGTACACAAACACACACAGACAGTCACCATACAGTATGCAAAGCCTTACACTCAAGCAGCTGATGGCGCTAACGAGCCCTGCGTCTGA
>NC_085867.1:25678922-25733922 GCF_034702125.1 Engraulis encrasicolus | reverse complement strand
CGGAGGTAGGTGTGGAGGGTGGGTTGGAGGGTTAAGGGTTAGGATGCTGGCTGGTGGTGGGTTGAGGAGTTGTTGCAGGGTTGTTCTCTGCTCTGGTCCGGTGAGGATCTGGTCCTGTGTTGGTCCGTTTCGGTTTTTGGTCCACTCACCTCTTCCCCCTACTCCTCTTCCTCTCCCACACGCTCTCTCTCTCTCTCTCTCTCTCCCCCTTCTCTCTTCCTCCGTCTCCGTGTGTCGCTTCGTTTCTTCCGGGCCTCTGAGTCCGCCGCTGTGTGCGTAGCGTGTATTAATTCTCACACGGTTTTGTCCGTCGTTCCGTCGTTCACTTTGGCACAGATTTCCCCTTACTCGTTTTCTCTCTCTCTCTCTCTCTCTTTCTCTTTGGTGTGGGTACAGACGCTCACACACACACACACACACTCACACGCACTTCTCTTGTCTTCTGTGGCGTGTGTTCTTCTGCTCCTTGTATGCGGTGTGTTGCGATGCTCTGCCTCTGTGCCTCTGTGTGCCGTGCTGCTGAACGCTCCCGCACTCCAGCGTTGGCTCTCCTCCACGCCCCCTTCCCCTCAGCTGCCTTTTCCGATTGGTGGGGGCTGCCCGGTGATGCGGCTAATCTGTGCTGCTAGCTCCACCCTCCCTTCCTTCTTCTCTTTTCCTCCTCCTCCTCCTCTTGCTCTCCGTGCCTCTCCTGCGTTCCTGACTGTCCACCTGCTGCTGCTCCTGCTGCTGCTGCTGCTGCTGGGAATGTGTGTGTGTGGGAACAGTTACTTCTGGGATTTTTTTTTCTCCCTTAGCCGTTAGGAACTGATGATGTTAGAGTGTTCTTTTTAATGCATCGTCTTCTTCTTTACTCTGTGTAGGACAATGCTATCAGTGTTGCAACTGTACACTGTGCCTTACCCTGTTCTTGTTTAAATTTCTCCTTGTAAGTCGCTTTGGCCAAAGGCGTCTGCTAAATGCTAATGTAATGTAATGCCAGTAATACCAGTAATGCCACTGTTACTGTAGGTTGCTGGTTGGTGTATGACTGGCTGGCTGTAGGCGGGAGGAGGAGATGTGGGATCGGGTCTGGTGGTGTGCTGGTGTGCTGGGTGGGCCACGGCGATGGGGGTGGGGGTAGGAGAGAGTCACTGGTGCTGCTGAGTAGTGGTGGTGGTGGTGGTGTTGGGGGATGGGAGCTTTGTGAGGAGAGAGACAATCTGGTCAGCACGTGGACGCTAGTACATAGACTGCATACATGCATCCTCCCCCGACCAACTACTGCTACTACTACTACCCCCTGCCCCCCCCCCCCCCCAATACCTCCCCTCCACTCAAACTACTAACCCCCACTTCCAAACATTCACTGCCCTAAAGACAAACTACTATTCCATGCAACCCCCACCTCCCCCCGCCACCCAACACACACACCCACACATACACACATCCTATCCTCCTACCCTCCGAGAGAGACAAACCTCTATTCTACTTTCAGACAAACCTCAACAGCTCCCAAGCCAACTACCAAGCCTCAAACCTTGTCTCCTCTCCCATGACACAAAACGCCCTGCCTGAACTCCCCCATCCCCAACCATCATTACATTACACTAGCACCCCCTGCAATGCTTGTAATTTATTCCACTCCACAGCCATCCCCCTCTCAGTGTGGCCTGAGCCAAGCGATAATTACAGGCCAACTTCCCCTCCTCCTCCTCCTCCTCCCCCCAAAAAAAGAAAATCTATATATCTTTGCTGTCCTGACCTCATTTTCGGTACCATTTGAAAACACCTACACACTACGCACAACATCACCCATAAAGAGCCCTAATTTGCCATCATTAAAAAAAAAAAAAAATTTCCTCCAATTTATTAATTTAGACAAATTAGGCAATCTTGCATTGGACAATTTGCCTAATCGACAGTTGTACATATTCTTGGCCTTTCAAAGTAGTGTTAAATGCCTAAAAAGCTGTTGATTAACTGCAGTAAGACATTAAGGAAAACAAACATGACTGTTCGCTCAATCTCAAGAGAAAAACTGATTGAAGTGCTCGTTTAAGGGCTGTCACAAAAATGACCCTTTCCACAACTGTCTGCTCTTGTAACACATTGCTCCACTGCCGATTGCATCTAAGGGGGGCTGTGGCTGTGGAGAGAATATCACACCAGGCAAGTACCACTCCCTACTCTTTCAGCTTCACAAAAACAACCAGCTCATCGTGCAGACCAGTAGGCAATTTAAAATAAACTAATGTGAAATAAATGAGATGACCACATGAAACAGAATCGGAATAAAAAGGTAGATACACTATACAATTGGTTAGTTAAAGGAAAGGACGTTACGAGTGGTATTAAACATGAGTCTCGTTGTTCTTGAGGGAGAGAAACATGAAATGATGACATTTGAACAGGGGTGTGTAGAGTTTTTATCTCCACTGTGTATAATATAATCTAAATAACCCAATATAACCAATATCACCTGGATCTGGATTCAACTAGTGATGTCTCCACCATAAGAAGATACCGTGTGGTATTGGAGGGCTGCTCTGCTTTTCACTTCAGCAGTTTTTGTGCTGAGTCACACCAGTGATAATTTCAAAAGCAGGACGATTGGACGTAATAAAAAGCTAACAATAGATAAATCACATTGAGGGCTTTGTCAATATTATGGTCTTGGACGGACAAATTGTTAAGATAAAAATCTGTTCGAACACATCACTTGTTTAGAAGGAAGACTTATTTGTAGAACAAAAAAAGCCACAAAAACCTTTTAAACAAATTACGAATTCAGTCCACCATTAGGCAGTAGTCTTTTGCCTCCTCGTCCTCGGCCAAATGAGGCTTTTCAAACGCAGCATTCTGGAGATGACCTGGCGTCGCCCTGAGTTAGCAGCTAGAGACAGGAAACAGGATGTTTGCGGCTTCCTTGGTATAGTCGCCACTTACTGACATCCCTCCCTCTCCGTCACAAACGCTGATCTGATATCATTTCAAAATCATCAATCAGATGATTAAAAAGCCTTTATTCAGTCACGAGGAACAGAGAAGAACTACAAAAATGGAAGCGTCCACCATTAAAAACCCCACACCCTAAAAACATGTCGATCAGAGAGAAGACAGTAAATGACAAAAAACAACAAAGGTGGAGACATTGAGAATGAGCTGGGTCCGAAACGTCTCTTGCTCCAGTTAACCTCTGACTTCTGTTGTAAACTTTCGGCTACAATATACATTCTTCACACAAGCCTTGTGTGCATCTCCTTTTTTCATGATCAGAGAGAAGACAGAATATCCTCAGCTGATGTTCATTGTTCTAACTGTCAGGTCTCCCACACAGCTACGAGTGTGACAGACATATCAGCTAACATCACTCTTTAAAAACAAATCTAAGAATGCAAAGAAAGACACGACCAAAGAGATGGTATCCTCCCCACCCAGTAATATGCTATCGGTCATTCTCAAGCAGATGTTCACTGTTCTTCCTGAGGTAAAAAAAAAGAACCTCACCACATGTCAGTTAGCTTCCTGCACCAATCAGTTTCTCTGCCACAAGAACAAAGCAGCCAAATGTAGCCTAACCAACGAACACAGGTAACTCCTAAGTCTGTAACAAAACAACCAACATACTAAAAAATACTAAAACAGTAAAAGGTTTGTGTAAAAGTAATAACAAGTCTCACTCACTCTGGTCAGAGATGACGGTGTGCTGTGTAAGCGCTCGTGATGCTCCCGGCACAAATGAGGAAGTGAGTGAGTGAGTCTGTGTGTGTGTGTGTGTTTCTCTTTTCCTCCACAGACCGTTAAAGCTGAAGCCCAGCGTGACTCAGAACTCTGGTTATACGCTCCAGGCTACACACACACACACACACACACACCCACGGCCATTTAAGGAGAGTCTGCGTAAGTATGTGGAAGTAGAGCATGTGTGTGAGAGAGAGAAATGTGTATTTTAGAGTGTGTGTGCATAAGAGTGAGAGTAAAAGAGAGAGAGAGAGAGAGAGAGAGAGAGAGAGAGAGAGAGAGAGAGAGAGAGAGAGAGAGAGAGAGAGAGAGAGAGAGAGAGAGAGAGAGAGAGAGAGAGAGAGAGAGTGTGTGTGGGGAGGTGGTTCATGAAAAAAGTGTGTGTGTGTGTGTGTGCGTGTGTGTGTGTGTGTGTGTGCGTGTGTGCGTGTTTGTGTGTGTGTGTGTGTGGTGTGGTGTGTTACATGTCACAGTGCAGCCCGGACACAGTGTGTGTTCCGGGTAACGTGATATGACCATTTGTCTGGGTAGCAGTCGAGACATCCTATTGGCAGGGTTACTCTGAGCAGGGCTGTTCTACCCAGACACTGAGTCTAATGCAACAGATACTTAGTGACAGAGAAGAGAAGAGCAGAGCAGAGCAGAGCAGAGCAGAGCAGAGCAGAGCAGAGAAGAGAAGAGAAGAGAAGAGAAGAGAAGAGAAGAGAAGAGAAGAGAAGAGAAGAGAAGAGAAGAGAAGAGAACCTGAGATTTGAGAAGACCAGAGCTGAGCTGGTTACTCGGACTTACACACATATTGATTATGCACACAGAAACAAGCGTTTGGTTGCATAGTAGCAGCACTGTCTACAAACAAAGACAAGCATATCTGTCCAGTTTTCACACACGCGCACGTGCGCACAAACACACGCACGCACACACGCACGCACGCACGCACGCACGCACGCACACACACACCACAAGTGGCCATTTCCGTTAGAAATGGTGAAGTTTTGGCAAACATTATTGACAAATGAATGCTAAAATTGTCCAGCCACTCAGCAGTAAATTGCTATATTTTGTCCAACATTTACCAGCCACTTTCACCAGCAGCTGCAAATTTCCATAACCGCCTCCACACACACACACACACACACACACACACACACACACACACACACACACACACACACACACACACACACACACACACACACACACACGCACACACGCACACACGCACACACGCACACACACACTAACGTGATGATCTAAAAGTGCATTATTTGTGGCTGTGCTGCTGTGCGACCGTTGAAAAGCTTTTGAGGGGTCTTGCCGCGGCTCTCCAGCAATCCTATCCCACAATGCACGAGAGGACACATAGATTTCAGTAAGCCATTTAGCTAATGGCCTTCAGAGATTTGCAGCTACTGCTGCTGTTACTAGGACATGATACGACACAACACAGCACAAAGCTACATGGCCAGCTCATGGTGTGTGTGTGTGTGTGTGTGTGTGTGTGTGTGTGTGTGTGTGTGTGTGTGTGTGTGTGTGTGTGTGTGTGTGTGTGTGTGTGTGTGTGTGTGTGTGTGTGTGTGTGTGTTTTCCACCCCCATATTGGTAACACAACACAACATAAAGCCATGGCCACTTCACTGTCTCATTCTAGGCGATATAATATAACGGTGTATTTGCGTGTCTTCAACCTCCATATTGGTAACATAACAATAACACACAATAACGTGACACAATATGACATGACAACACAACACAGCGCAGCCCAACACAATGCAAAAATATCACAACACAAAACCATGGCCACCTCACGACCTGATCCTAGTGTGTAGGTGTGTGTGTGTGTGTGTGTGTGTGTTCCACCCCCATATTGGTATTAGTGTTACGCAACAGTACAGTATGTATGATGGGGGGTGGGTGTGGACAGCCATCAGGTCATGCCAAAGAGGATTTCAGGACGGAAAAATGAAATATTAAAAATGACATGACACGAAACAAACCACACACAAAAGCGTCAGTGGCCTACTAGCTAGAGTATGTTACAGCAGCCATGAAGTGGTGATAAACAACATGTTCCGTTGCCGCTACGGTACACACGCATGTTCTATCCAGCTGAGAACAAATAGTGTGCACATCCCGGGTCAGGGTGCGGAACAAAGGCGGATGGGTGGTTGACGTTTAAGGGCGTAACGCAAAAAAGTTTTCCCAATTCCTGAAAAAAAAAACAATGGGAAAAATTGGAAAAAATTTGAAAAAAATAAAGCTCATAGCCATTTTTGGGAAAATGTGGCCTGCGGTGTGACATCCTTTGTGTGACATTTCTGTAAGATACAATAAAAGTATTAATATTCTGCACAAACATATCCCCCATGCTCTTTGTACTATTGTTCCTTTAACCCCCACCCCACACACACACTACTACCCACCCGCACCCGCACCCCCACCCACACACGCCTATGCATTGTACAGGCAGATTACTGTGATTTCACTGCATGGTTTCACTGTATTACTTGTAATAATTGTGTGAATGTGACAAATAAATCTCCTGGTATCCTTATATCCTTGCATGATACATGAAAAACAAGTAAGGATTGAGTAACACATTGCATAAGCATGTCACACTAAATGACATTAAATCACACCACAGGAAATTCACTGCATTGTGGCCATTTTAACCCTTTTGTATACATGACTGACCTCTGAGATCATGCTAACTAGATAATGATATTGTGTTTAATCATAATATGTGTTTTCATTTATAAAAAAAAACTTTTTCCCCTTTTATAAGAGCAGTCACACCACAGGACACCATAAAATGAACCTAAGCATTGCGTGACAGAAACATTGCAATATGTAGACATATTAAGAGGTGAAGAGTCACCTTAAACTTCCAGACCACTCTCCAATAGCTGAGGTACTGACTGGTTAGGAGGCTGTCTTTAAGACCCTTGTAGTTGGCCTTGCAGCTGCCCGTTCACCAACATTGACATACATGTCACCCCACAGGACACAATTTGTGTTACGAAATGGAAGAATTTTTTTCACATTCACATATCTTAATATCAAGTTAATATTTATGCAATCATGCCAAATGCTTCATACATTATTCAAAATGCTGGTTAATTTATATATATTATATTCCAGGTAGAGTCACACCGCAGGATATTTGACATATAAACCTTTACATAAATCTTAACAAAAATGTTTCTTCTCATCTAAGACTAATATGAAACATAATGTACCACATCTTCTTTATTGACATTTGTTCTTAAGAGGAAAATAACAGTTTTGTAGGTTTTTAGATGCGTCCCACGCATCTCTATAAGAGGCTTTGTCTGTCCGTTGGTCCGTCCGTCCGTCCGCCCGTGACACTTTTTGTCAGCCATCTTTGTCCCATAGAACCAGAGTGGGGTAAACCGGCTGTGCTAATACAGCCGTGATGCGTTTCCCAATCATTGGAAACCGCTTCGAAATGATAATAAACAACTAAAATATGATTTTAGTGTTTTTAGAAAGTTACCGCTGTTTTTTTTTAAGTGCATGCAGTGACACTAATAAGCGTTTATTACTGCCATTTTGCGATTATCACCGCTGCATACTGACGATGGACCCTTCGCTTCACAAATAGTGCAGTCTAGGAACAAAGACCGGTTTATTTTCGTTCCGCCTGGAAGCGGTCCGGAGCAACGGGCCAAAACATCAAGGGGTCGACGGAGACATTAGTGGACTAAACGGTTGTCTGTTTAATATTTACTATGATGTTCTGCGATGTTTCGTTTTAAACCTCACGTGGGCAAACTGTTTTGGAAATAAGGTCTAATGTCTCACTGATGCATGACAGTCTGTGTTGTGTTTATTTTGTCTTGTATGTTAGCCTCCATGTTTGAATGTAAGAATGGTGCTGACCACCTTCTGGCCTGTGTTGTCTGAGTCCTGACTCCTGTCTGACTCTAGTCTAGCCTTTGATCTCACATGGTTTAAGCATTTTGATGCTTTGTTATGTGTTTATTTTTATTTTTGTACATATTCTCTTCCTTAAAATAACAAACAGAACAAAAAATGACATTGTAATTTCAACATCTTTTGGCTAGATAGCCACCGAGCATTTAAAACAAAAAAATTGCTTGGAATTTTTTTTTTGGGGGGGGGGGAGGGAGAGAACCACTGGCATAGATGGACACATCTGTTGTCCGCCTGTCGGACTTGTTAACCAATGTTACGAAAAAACTAGGCGTCACGTCGTCGTCTCCCACCCGGATACAGGTTTTTCACTGAGAGATCACTAGAAATCCATGTTTTGTCATTTATTCCATGCTATGAAAACCCCTTAATGAAAAAGCTGTTCCGTGTTATACGCCTGGAGTCTCTTAACTGGTGTGAGGTCTGCCAACTAATGCTGACTTGAGAACTGCAGAACGAGACTCTTTCAGCTTTTGGTCCCCCCTGTGACTAGACTGGGCCCCCTTCTGACTTAGAGAGAGAGAGAGAGAGAGAGAGAGAGAGAGAGTGAGAGAGAGAGAGTGAGAGAGAGAGACAGAGAGAGGAAAGAGAGAGAGACACAGAGTGAGAGAGAGAGAGGGAGAGAGAAACAGAGAGAGAGAAAGATAGAGGGGAGAGAGAAAGAGTGAGAGAGTGAGTGAGAAAGAGAAAGAATAGAGAGAGTGAGAGAGAGAGAGGGAGAGAGAAACAGAGAGAGAGACAGATGGACAGAGAGAGATGGACAGACAGAGAGAGAAATGGACAGACAGAGAGAGAGTCTAGTGTCGGCTGGCTCATTACCATGCTAGGCCCAGCGCGGCCCACATTCAACTGGGAGAAGAAGCTGCTCCATTGTGCACACATCTGTGTGTGTGTGTGTGTGTGTTCTGTCGGAGTGGGCGAGTGCATATATACATGCGAGTGTGCTTCCTTCCTACAAGTGTGCGTTTCAATGCGTGTGTGAGCTTGCGTGTGTGGATTAATTTCGGCATGCAACTGCAGAAAGCCCATGCAAGAATCTGCTGTGTGCATCTAAGCATTAATGCTGTATCTAACATTGTGTGCGTCTGTGTGTATGAGTGTGTTGTATTCAGACGTAAGGACACTATTTGCATAAATGTATCCAAGTAATAGTTGTACTTTAGCTGTACGCTTTTGTGTGCTAGGGGCAGAGACTGAAGTATGTGTTTGTGTGTGTGTGTGTGTGTGTGTGTGTGTGTGTGTGTGTGTGTGTGTGTGTGTGTGTGTGTGTGTGTGTGTGTGTGTGTGTGTGTGTTTGTGTGTGTGTGTGTGTGTATTTGGGTTAAAATCATAATCACTATTATTTATCACGATTATAGATTTTTTATATATATACGGGATGAGCAAAATAAAATGAATTATGATAATTATGTAAAAGGCAATAGCACGAGGCTTAGGTGGACAGATTTCTGCCCAGAAACACCAACCCGTCAGTATGTTCTGACTTCAAGGAGACTCTAGAACAGGGGTCCCCAACCTTTCTGGGTCTGTGGGCTACCAATGGCTACCCGAGGGCTACTGAGGATTTTGTTCAAAATCCTCTATCGATGTCTTGGTATCATTCTCAAATCACTGTTATTGAATGATAATTTGCTTATAGGTTATAAAGAATAAATAATCTCATATTTAAATTAAGAAAAATATTAACTGTGACTAAAATCTTGTAGTCATCACTGGTTACTAACATCCTTGGTGGGCACATCAGAAGCTCCTGTAGGGCTACCTGGCGCCCGCGGGCACAATGTTGGTGACACCTGCTCTAGAAGGTAGGTCACTTTTGCTACGATTAAATCACGATTTCGATATCACAATTTATCACGATTTTCGATTATTTTCGATTAATTGTGCAGCCCTACTGTGGCACCACACAATGCTACTATGGAAATACTGAGGAAGGCAGCACCAGACCACACATTGATACTACCACCAGCCAAATAAGACAGCAAAATAGGAAGTGAAAGCTGAAAATGGCTGGTAGATTTCAGACACAGAATGATGGCTTACTGATGATTCAGGCCTCATTCAGATATACTGCGTCCAAGACGCAGTAAAAGAAACAGTCTAGGGTGTTTGCATTGTCTCAAGCTGTTTGTTCAGGTCTGCCTTTCAAAACAGGCAGTCCACATGTGAGTGTGTTTATGCCATTCACTTCACCTTTTGAGGAATAAGCATTTTTTTCAAAATCGCTTTTGTAATGTCCCTGCAGAGTGTGAAACAACAAGCCTGGACGGAAGTGGCATTCTGTCAACATTTGTCACTGACTGATGAATGTCCCTTTTTTCAAAACGTAATATCCACCCACCATAGATTAAGTAGATCAATGGGCCAAGGCCCCTGGGACCTTAATAGTCTGATGCTCCTCCACGCAGGCAGGCGGCAGGGGACAGGTCAAGGTTTAAAGGACCTCCGCTCCAGGGCCACGTTGAAATACCTGGAGCAGTGTTTGCCCACGCGATGATGTGTCAGCCATCTTGCGTTATGAGCAAACACAGAGAAATTCCTCTACATTACAGTCATATCAGGCTGACATGATCTGCAGGGGGAAAAACCCTTTCTCTACTGTGGGCCCGCCTCCCTGCCAGGAGACAGCCAATGAAAGACGTCCACTACTATGAAATAGCCAGTAAGATATGGGCTCTACTAGTGACATTGTGTCAGCCCACACTCAGGTCATTCCAACACCTACAGTAGTGTGTGTGTGTTTGTGTGTGTGTGTGTCAGAGAGAGAGAGAGAGAGAGAGAGAGAGAGAGAGAGAGAGAGAGAGAGAGAGAGAGAGAGAGAGAGAGAGAGAGAGAGAGAGAGCAAGAGAGATTGAGAGCAAGAGAAAGAGAAAGAGGGTCAGCCAAATAGAAGAGTTTGATTGGGAGTTTGAACTCAACTGGACTCCATAGCTAGCTACCTTGGGCCTCTATTGGCAGTCTGCCTACTGAACAGGGACGAAAAGGGCACAAAGCGTCCGTCCGTCAGGCAGGATCTTTTGTCACACAGACAGCCACACAGTCTGCTAGCCGTTGCTACACTCAGGACCGCCAACAGCTTTGGCCAGGCCCGGGACAAAATCCACTAAATGGGCCCCTGACCCAATATATATAATGTAATAAAGACCCAATTCTGGGCCCCCTACTCCCCTGGGCGCGGGACAACATACCCCTTTGTCCCTCCATGTCAGCTTCCCTGGCTACACTGTACATCTCATTAATTAGGAGCTGGTGGACAGACTTGCTGTGGTGCTGGACTGGAACTATGCGGGTCTTTCTTGTGTGCTTAGTGAGCTTTTCAATGTTGGGTGATTAGAAGGATACTTTTCCCTCCAAAACTTTCTGAAGGGAAAGTCACTCTGCGAGCTTTTATTAGCGTTCGGCTGATGGATGGATGGTGCTATTTTTTTTTATTTCACACACACACAGGCACACACACACTACAGGAGTGCTATCCGTAAGATCAGTGTTTCTCAACCCTTTTTAAAAAAACGCCCCATTATCTCATCATAAGCCACCCAATGCCCCCCTTAGTGTTGAAAAACAAAATGGACCAATCCGCCCCGGCCCCGGCCCAACTCAACTGCAATCATCTCAACGCCCCCATAGGGCCCCCCAACGCCCCCCTGGGGGGCTGTACTGCCCCCGTTGAGAAACACTACGTTTGATGCATGTGCAGCAAGAGATTGTCCTGAACAGGCTGGTTAATGTGAAATTAGCTCTGGAATGTCTGTCTGTTGAAATCATGCTCTGCAAATTATGAAAGCAGTTTCTCAAAACCAATTGGCCAAGATGTCCACCCCATAAGCCATCTGTACTGTAAGAAACAGGTCAGAGTTTTCACCACATAACCTTCAGTTAAAAAAAGAGCAGTGTGTGTGGACAAAAAGCTTAAAAACGGCTTGAACCTTGTTTCCATTACATTCCTAGCCTAGTAAACCAGCGCCACCCGCTGGACGCCAAACATTTTTGGCTGGCGAGTGGGTCTGGCCTTGGATCGAAAACATTTTTGCCCTGGCAAAACCAATCAAAACGCAGAGATTTGTTTTGAATCAAAGCGGGCAGGCTTTTGAGGGAGTGACGATGAAGCTTGCAGCACCGTTGGGAAAGCACATTAACGGCAAAGATCGCTGATTGGTTAGAGCGCCGGTAGAGCTGGTTTATCAGGCTGTTACATTCCAAGAAAACTCTCAGAATCGGTTTTGTGTCCTTAGGCTTTGAAGTAAAGATGTGCGCATTTCTATGGACTATGAATACATGCTGTTTATCCAGGTCTTGACTTGCCATTATACGCTTGTTGCTACCTACTAGGGATGCAAACGATTAATCGACTTTAGTCGATCAATGCATTAATAGATTAAAAAACATTAATCACAATTAATTGACAATTCAACTCATAAGAGACCCAGGTGAAATGGGCATGTGAAGAGTGTGTGTGAAGAGGGCTGTGAATAGTGGGAATATTTAAATCACTTTACACGCTGCTTATCAATTAATCTTAAGTCGATCGATAAGGCTATCAACTAATGATTAATGAATTAATCGATAATTTGCATCTCTACAACCTACACGGTAATGATCAAGTCTTAATCTGTTACTAAAGAGTCTCTGTGATGTCATAGCAATGCTGTTATAATGTAGCTGAGGTTTTTCAGTTGAACCTTTTTACATGGAGTCAAATTGCCGGTGAGTCCATCTGCATGAAAAGGCTCCAACTAGAGCCGCCACAGTAGGTCAAGATCTTCGTCACTGCTTCTGATCTTTCTGAGTAAGGCCAGTTGCACACCAGAGCGTGGCGTGGCAGCAGCGAGAGGACGGAGGACGGAGGTCCAAATCCAGTGCGGTACTGAGCCATCTCCTGTGCCGCTACCGCCCAACGTCTGCCGTGTTGGTGTGGAAAATCTAACTTGTTTCCATGCATTTTCGCTGCCACCGATAAAAATTGCTTCAGTCCCACCGATGGCGGCTGGTGTGAAATGGCCCTAATGTTGACCTTCGGCTAGTCAACATCTTTATTTACAAACAAACAATACTGTAACATTCATTCCATTATTAGAAATTATTATGTTCTGTAAGTCCATCAGCAATTGGTCATAAACTACCTGACTATACTATATTTACTGTATTCCATAAATATTTTCATAAGTTACTTAGGAAGACCTTTCAATTTCATTAGATCTCTGTATACATGGATTTATCGACATGGATAAAGTATGCAAATTCGGAGCAGAAGGCAGTATGGTTCTACTCTTATGTGCTCCAATGCTTCTGGAGTCACTTGTGCATGTTATGCTTGTTTTTGTTTTGATGGTAGCTCAGTATAGCAGAAGTTTGGTGACCTCGTCTTGCCGAGTGGCATGATGGGTCACTCTGCCCCATAGCCCTCTGGAGAGATAGGAAAACTCACTGGACAAAAGAAGACCTCTTTCCAGCCACTGACAAATACATATTAATTAAGATCACCAGCCACTAAATAATATAGGATTATTTTGTATTTAGAGACATTATCACCCACCTTCCTATAGTAATTAGCAATATTTTGACGGTGGCTATCGTGAGCATTTTCACCAGTTACGAAGCATGATGGCATGATGCAGTGACCTAGCCTAGCTGGTCACAAGGTCAGGCTGTCAACTGCCTCATACCCAAACCTTGGTGACCGTGACCTGACCACTGATGGAAAGTGTTTGAGTGTTGCGCTGCTGCGCAATTAGCCAAGAAGACTAAAAATAAAATCAAACACAAACAAAAATAGAGACACACGCCTGTGTGCGTCACCTCAGAGGTCCAAAGTCTTAAATCCACAACAGAACCCAACCAACAGCCTCTGTCTGATGTAACATTTGCATCAGAAAATACAGTATGCTCAGTCTTGCACTCAATGTGTCTGTATGGGTATTGTATAGGTACTCTAGGTGTAATGTATGCTTACTGTCTATGTCTAATTGTCTATGCCTAATTGTCTATTTCCACACCTTAAGTCTATGTCTATGGCCGCATGGGAAAGTAAGAGACGCAATTTCAAATTCTTTGTATGACCAGTGCATGTAAAGAAATTGACAATAAAGCCGACTTGACTTGACTGTCATGAATGTAGTAGATGCAACAACAACTGAAACATATTTCAAATGACAACTTTCTCTTAAATGTGGAGTACACACGTTTAAGCAGTCGGTAAAAAAACCAGAGATACACTTACCAGCTCATCTTCATCCTCCTCTATCTGGCAGCACATTCCTTTTTCCTTCAGCTTCAGTCATTGAGCCTTCATTAAAACCCAACACCCTGGACCTCTCACAGCAGTGGCAATGCTGATATATTCAAACCGATACGAAACTACTGCCACAATGTTTAAAAGTGGGTGTCTGCTGCGCTCTCGACGCAGCCCTTTTGCAATGGCTACATTACCTTAAACATTTGTGTTTTATGGCTACCTCAATCCTCCTGAACACATAATTATGCGCGACTGTCGACAGGCTAAAAAGTGAAGTTCTTGGAGTGTCAGCTGTATGCCACTCATCGTCATTATCTCGCCTGTATTATCTCATTTGCTGGCCACCACATTTATGGAGAATGCAAAATACCATTAGGCGTGCAGTTTGGTACCGTCAGCAGAACACATTAGAACAGGCAGTTTAAGGGCAGTGACGGTATTGATATATTCAAATGAATGAATGTAACTGCCCTGAGTTGCCTTGCCCTGAGACACAGCTGGCAGAAACACGGCACGTTGGAGCCTTTCACCTTTGACACAGCCCAGTAGCTGTGACTGAATTGCCTTCAGACAAGATGCAACACTAAGTTATGTCATGAGTGGTGCTCAAAGCTGGAAACATTTTGTGTGTAGTAGGCCTATGGGTGCGAGTTCACCCTGAGAAATAAAGTTATTTTTTATTTTTTTTATTTTTTAAAGATTTGCTTTGAGCTTTTATAGTGTTCTCTCAACAGAACAGTGAGGAGTAGACAAGAAATGATGTGGAAAGGGAGAGATGGGGTAGGGTTGGGAAATGATACACTACAGATTCGAACTCTTAGGAGTACTGCGCAACAGCAAATCCCAGAAATGAGCTGTGAGGATACCGCACCACTCTACTGGGCAACACATAACTAAAGCCATAGCACTGTATCACCTCCAGTAGAAACTACAAAATTAACACAGTACAATAACATACTAGTAGCTTCTGGTATGACACATCGTGTGCATTGCAGCAGTAGACATGTCTCAAGCTGTTTGTTCAGGTCTGCATTTCACCCCAGACAGTCCACATGTGAGTATGTTCATTTAACCCTTTGAGGAGTAAAACATTTTTTCCCAGCTCTTCTAGAATTTCACTCAAACATTCTACAGCTGCCATTAAAGCAGATAGACTGGATGTAATACTCCTAGAATCTCTGATTAAAGCCTGTGCTAAAAATCCCACAAAGGGGTTGTGACATCAGTGTGAGAACTCAGAATTTTGCTAAAATTCTAATCACATACATGTGAAGTCACTCCTCAAAGGACAAACCTATGAATAGGTTTCATTACTTAGTATCGCATGATGAGTTCATACAGAAAAGCCATCTATTTACATCATAACTAGGCTTTTAGCACACAATTTAACATGCGGCAGGTGATTTCAGGAGAGAGAGAGAGAGAGAGAGAGAGAGAGAGAGAGAGAGAGAGAGAGAGAGAGAGAGAGAGAGAGAGAGAGAAAGAGACATATCACTGATAGAAAACACAACATAGCTGCTGGTTCATCTGGGGCAAACACAGATAAGATGAGCAGAGGAAAGATGATGACAGACAAGGGCAACATCACACACACACACACACACACACACACACACACACACACACACACACACACACACACACACACACACACACACACACACACACACACACACACACACACACACACACACACACACACACACACACACACACACACACACACAGCAGTTTCCATCCATGGAGCAGAGTGCCTAAGCCATTCAAAGCCAAAGCACTGGCACGTGCACACAACTTCAATCAGCAAATCAACAGGTCAGCCACACACACACTCATCGCTTTGTAGCAGAACATCACTCTGTCCATTACACTCAACTCCCTCTCATTCACACACAATCTCTCTCTCTCTCTCTCTCTCTCTCTCTCTCTCTCTCTCTCTCTCTCTCTCTCTCTCTCTCTCTCTCTCTCTCTCTCTCTCTCTCTCCGTCTCACTCACTCACTAGTACACTCTCTCACACTCTCTAATTTCATCCCTCGGCCATTTTGCCAAGCCACAGGGACTTCACACACAGATCTCAGCATCCAGAGGTGTCTCTTGGGCATCCCAGCTAGCCTAATGTAGACGTGTGAGATTAAGGGGTGTGAGGCAGATGCGATGGATGGATGGATTGTGTTAGTATGCATGGATGAGAAGAATGTGTGTGTATGAATGGTAGGTTAAAAGCAGAAGAGCATGTGGTAGTGGCACAGTACACCACCAGACATTCAGAAAGAAGCACAGCGGCTTTTTATATCCTTCTGCATTATAAAGAGCACACACTGCACCTCACACCCACTGCATAACGCACAGTGACAGTTGACAGTGAGTACACCCACTGAGGCCATGCATTGTATTCTGTGCAGTGACAATTGCTATGTTTACATGAGACATTTAATTCAGAATGAACTGACTTTAAGTCTGAATAAAGATTAATTCCGCTTTGAAAACGTCATGTAAACAAACACATCTTCATTCGGAATTAAAGGAAAGATCAAAGTAAACTTGACGGAACTATTTAATTCGGAATTATTAATTCGGAATTAAAAACAACATGTAAACGTAGTGAATGAACCACCAACGTTCTGCGCTACGCACAGCAATAATAATGCTCCGTTGCTGGGAAGGTGAGCAGTGAATGTGGTGGTGGCAATTATGTATGGCCAGTAGACATTCTTAAAATTTCACTCGTACGATAGAATTTAGAAGGGATTCTACAAACTTATGATACACACCGAGGTCCCAGGCGAGTATGTGTGTGTTTGTGTGTGTGTGTGTGTGTGTGTGTGTGTGTTTGTGTGTGTGTGTGTGTGTGTGTGTGCCTCATGTGCAGCAGTAATACTGACCATACGAGCGCAGTGAAAGCAACAAGAGCCCATTCAAACGTGCCAAAGGCTGACACTGTATGGTATTCGGTGGTCCTACCTGAGCCTCATTGGCGATACGGGGCGGCACCTCGAAGCCCTTCCTCTCCAGCTCGCGGTCCTTGTAGCGCCCGTACTGGTCGTAGCCCAGGTAACCGCTGCCCGTGGCAACCAGCAGGGTCAGAGGTCGCACACGAGACTGGAGCCCCAGAGAGGCCGGGTTCAGGCGGAAACCGCTCCCTGTGGAGAGACAAACACACACGTTACAGACGTCTCTCACACACACACACACACACGCACACACACACGCAAGCACACACACACGCACACACACACACAAGCCATGCTGTCATTAGTCCCCCTCTCTGCGGAGAGATGCACACGCACACACGTCACACATGATACACACATCCGTCACATTGCATACGTGACACATGCACGTGTAATACACAAACACACAACCACACGCATCACACTCTCTCAGACACTGAGGTAATATCCATGTTCAGACCCATTCCCTGCAGTGAGATGCACACACACAAACATACACACGTCACACACACACACACGTCATACACATTTGTCAATTTGTCCTTAATGTCCACATTCAGGCGTGTCCTCTTCTACATATACACACACGTCACACTCTCTCCGTAATGTCCTTTTCAGATGAATAATGATATCTGAATTACTACAGCATAGGCTGAAGACAAACATATAAATCT
Organism: Engraulis encrasicolus; assembly: GCF_034702125.1. Lineage (NCBI taxonomy): Eukaryota > Metazoa > Chordata > Actinopteri > Clupeiformes > Engraulidae > Engraulis > Engraulis encrasicolus. The sequence continues at coordinate 25,716,387 of NC_085867.1, read as the reverse complement.
CAATAAGCAACACATGTTCCTCTTCCCAGCAGACACGCACGCACGCACGCACGTACGCACGCACGCACACACACTCCTCCTTAATGTCCTTTTGGAATGGATAGAGGAACAGTATGTGTTCCACCTAAATAGACACATGTTGCAATACTGATATACTGTATTCAAAAACAGGCATGTCGTTATTAATGAAGGCATGTCAGAATAGGCCGCGGACCCCAACATACTGTACATTACACCGAGGCTGAAAAATAAATCTGGGGGAAAAATGACCTTTAAATCTCTCCAACAACGTACCTCAGTCCATGTAGATACCTTCATGCCAAAAATGATGCTGTCTGTTGTTGAGGAAAGCTCAACTTCTCATAACATGAACTCTACAGTAGCTTGACAGTCTAGCTAGCATATCTATCCCACATCCTGAAGTCCCTCTCTAATAAAGACAGAGTGTCTGCTCTGCTGTGTAAAAGGCTCTTGGTGGTGATGAAAGTGCTATTTCAGCTGCCTTTGATATTGGCTAATGTGTATGTGCTCAGATGTAACCTATTCCCCACTCCATTCCAGAACACTGGGAGTTAGGGGAATTCAGCTTCAGCTTGCCTTTGATCAGGGGGCTCCATGGGATATGACAGACCTATCTCTCACACACAATTTGACCTACTTGGCAGAACATTTTTAAGGCTTTATATTTTATAAGTACGGTTATCATAGGGAGGTTTGTTCAATATTATTGGAATTAGACTCCAACAGTTGAAGATTTGACAATCATGGTGACTGTCATTTATACTGACTACATATTCCTTAAAACTAGCTTATGACTAGTTATATGCTAGCTTATTACGCAGTTAAAAAAAAAAAACACACACAAATCATCATTTTTATTTCGCTTGTGAAATGGATTTCTAAGCACATTGCCATCAAGTATTGCTCACATTCAAACTCACACTTTCTCAAGCCAGTAAATGCGCCTCGGCTACACAGTACAGTTCAGCGCGCTGTACAGAGCAGTACAGTACAGTGCACGAGGTGGATTGTACAGTTTGTGAGAGGTCAGCTGGATATGGCTGAAGTACGCAACATCTCCAAGGTTGACCTTTAACCTAAGCCTATAGGTTTCATCTGATGTGGGGCCTACAGAGCAGTTGACTGACGGATGAGAATAGCAAGAGGCAAAGGGAGACTGGATCAGGCGCTGTCGTTGTTGAGGTTTGGTTTGGATCCTCTTTCCTCTTAAAACATTTCTTGGTCAACACCTTTTCGTTGGCTCAGTGGTACAACCGCAGCTAATGCCCATAAAGCAATTAGTAATTGACAATTCATGTACTGCAGTGAACATGCTCCTTAGATAAGCCACTCAAAAAAATATTTTTAATCCATACAATAGTGAAAATAGCTGTGGTTGCACCACCCTGACGTGTGCTACTGCTAAAACGCCATTGAGCCATCTATGTGGAAGCTCTGAGGTAGACTGACAACATAAACTACTCCTCCACATCACAAAACTGTAAGAAGAATGGTTAGTGGGTTTGCTTTGGCATTGGCACCAAAGCTGTAGCCTACATACAGTATGACAGAAAAAGGCAAGCGGGGAAGAAAACAATGTGCTTAGAAAGTCAGTGTGTGTGTGTGTGTGTGTGTGTGTGTGTGTGTGTGTGTGTGTGTGTGTGTGTGTGTGTGTGTGTGTGTGTGTGTGTGTGTGTGTGTGTGTGTGTGTGCACTCACTCGTTTCTATCCAACATTGACAGACACACTGCAATAGCTTTCGCTTTTCCCTTATTTGCCTTCATCCCACAGGAGTAAACTGCTTTAAAAGTCTGCACTAGATCTGACAGAACCAATCTCCTCCATTCCATTAACGTCCTGTATAGTCAGTGAGCAACCACTTCCTGAAACAACACTGCCCTCTTATGGTATGAAAAGGCATTGTGACTGTGGCCAAGTCTGGTACTGCAGTACAAGTCGGACCACCAGAGGCTTGAAGGACCAGTTCAGTCAATTTCAACATGCAGTTGTAATGCTCACACTACCCTGGACTTCTCAGTACCTGAGATTATTTTTTCTTCCTCTTCAGCCGTTTCCGCGATCCTGGTCATTGTAATGGGGGCAGCGCTTTGTTTACATTTCAAAAAAACATTTTTATTTATTCCCAAAAACATCCAAAAGGTTATACAACATCAGCAGACAACTAGCAAACAGCGGTACCGTTTGGGAAAATATTTGGAGTAGGCCTATGTTAATTTTTGTATGTAAACAAACGCTGCCCCCATTAGAATAGCTCATATCTCGGGAAGGGCTGAGCCGAAAAATGTGGCATCACCAGGTACTGACAAGTCAAGGGTAGCGTGACCAATACAACAGCATGTTGAAATTGACTGAACTGGTCCTTTAACACAACACAACAACATTTCTAGGAACAGTATTTGTGTGCAGAAAATAAAGTTCTAAAATGTGAATATTCTGCATGTACTATTGCTGCAAGTGAATATGCTACTTCAAGTTCAAATGTTTCCTCAATCTCAGGCCCACCACACACAATACTTTTATCATTTCTCGCCGTAACCGTTGTGCATATAATGAAGAAGCTTAAGATGAAACTCATTTTACTGTCCTCTAATCTCATTCCAGGACCTTCAGCATGGGGTTTCAGCAATATTTCAAAGTGAACCGTATGATTTAGTCTGGACTGACAATTATGCCAATGAGTCTGTCTGTCTGTCTGTCTGTCTGTCTGTCTGTCTGTCTCTCTCTCTCTCTCTCTCGCACGCACGCACGCACGCACGCACACACACACACACACACACACACACACACACACACACACACACACACACACACACACACACACACACACACACACACTTGTTCCTGATTATTTATTACAGTTGGCAGAAGTCGGAACAGTTCTGCTACATGCATTGAAAACATTGAAAACAAGTGGCAATATTTTTCTGCACTCAAACGTTTTGACCTTCCTATAACAGAAGGTAGTAGCGTAACTTACAATTATCTAGCGAGGGCTTTTTTATTGTTACTCAGCACATAATGTTATTATGCATTACTATTTATTAAAAATGTAGAGGTGACCAAAGAAAAAGTAAATGTATGGTGTGAGTCTTACACCATAAAAGTATAACACTAGCACAGGATGTTACATACCGGTCACACCAGTTATTTCATTATACCTAATGATGTTGCTAGACATTGTTGTTACTGAGAGAAAAAAACTAGAAAGGGATTTGATCTTGTAATAGACCCATTGCAGATGAAAACAAAGCATGCCAATGAATTCTGCACTGTGTTGCTGTTTTATAGCTACCTCGGCTCGATTAAAACATTTCAGTGGTAGCTACTGCAAATCTAATGATATCAATGTTCAAATTAATTAAGTAAAACACAATAATAATAGTAGAAGTACTTAGTAGTAGTAGTAACAATAATAATACAACTAAACACAAGTTCAGGGGCAGCTTGTCAGCATACCAGTCTCACACCCAACTCGTCATCAGCTTGAATTGTGCATTGCAACTAACACAGCGGCACAAACTTGACATTACCTTTGAAGAAGGTCCGCTGAGAGCCTTCCTGAGACCATCGTATTCCCTGCTTTCTCAACAGTAACCAGCAACTGTAAACAGGGAAAACATACACACTGATGTTTAACAGCCACGCGAGCTCAACATTCAGCATAACCGCATTTCAACAAACGTGATGGTTATTTGATTTTGATTTGTGTGTTTATTTTCATGGTGACGATAATTGAACAGGCTTAATTAATTGATTAATTGCTGAACATTAATATCTACTTCCGTGTATATGTAAACGTTACTATGCTAAGAGCTATGTGGTAAATTAAAACAACCGCTTCTCTATTAGAATTTGACAAGTAATACCAGCGTTGCAGTCTACAAGATAAGACTCTCATGTCTCTCAACAAATAATGATCAACGAGTTATGCGAATAATGTGGACATCCATTTGAACGATGTCAAGTTGAGGGCATCACAGCGTAATCGAAAGAGGGTGTTGCAAAACCATGGAACTGTCAGGTAAGACGTCCGTGATAACGTTAGCAAAGAAGACAACTGAAGGGCTTTCGGTGAATTGTTCTTCGTATGTCATAGACGGGCACTCCAGCTTGTCTGAGGAATAAACCTGTCTATTTATGCGCGGATGTACTTATTTACCTGTTCGTGCTGTTCAGACGAGCACAACACACTTTCATCAAGGGTGCTGACATCTTGCAAGACTGCATACCAGCATGACAAGTCTCCTTCGTTTTTGTTGGTGGATTAGTTGAAAGTCACTGTCGCCATCTGCTGTTCTGGAGCGCACGCGCACAACACCTTGCCCTTTCATATTTTTCCTTGGGTAGGCCCTTTCATATTTCATGATAGATTATCATTGGCAGATAATGATGACAGCTAATGAGTTAAAAATGTGCGACTATAATTAAGTCCTAACTTTTTTCCACCCCAGAGATGATCAAAGTCACACTCCAAAGTTTCAAATTGGCCCGAAGTGCCACCGCCTACAACTAGGCTCAACATTTTGACACCCTAGGCCCACCAGTACAAAGCATCTTAATGCCCCGTGTACATCGGGAGCGACCAACGCGAATGAAGCGACGGAAGTCATTCATTCTCTATGGAGGGTGCGCGACCAGCGCTACCGGAGCGAATTCGCCAAGGGCGAAGCTTCTTGAGCGACCAGGGCGACTTTTGACGATTAAACTCAAGCTAATCTTAAGCGAATTCGCTATGACGCTGTTCGGCGAAAACCAATCGGAACGTTCATATCGAGGAATGTCCCAGGCTGTCAAGACAGAGCCGTTATGTGATTAGCTGAATCAAACATGTCAGTGCAGCGTCCAAAACAAATACAACGAATTCATGGCGAAACTTCTTCAACTACCCCAGCTACCCGGTCGCGTTGGTAGCGCTTGATGTACACGGGGCATTACCGTTCAATAAAACAGCCCTCTAAAGTTTTCATATCTTGCATATACTGTTAACGCTACATTAAAAAAAATATTACAAATGAAGACAGTATTTTGGAACGCCAAAAATACTAATTTCAGGAAACAGTTATTCACTTTTTATTGCACCGACTGATTTTTCAATACAGCAAAACAGGATAATCACTTCTTGCACTACACTGTGTGTGTATGTGTGGGAGACTGAGTGTGAAGAGGGGTGTGCCCACACATAGTGGAAAACTTGTGAATTCCCAGCTATTCAAGTGATACTTCATCCCAATTTCTTCCTGGACTATGTATAGTGACATAGTGACTTCTTTGAGACACCTGGACACTTTTCCAGTTATTGACTCTTTTCGATGCTTTTGCTATGTACCACTCAGCTACGGCACATGTGATGAACAACTCTTATTCTTTTCATCACAACCACAGCTGTGTGTGTGTGTGTGCGCGTGAGAGAGAGAGATTTGACTTTGGCTAAATGTACAAGCTTGTGCTGTATGGTGAATATACAATACGTGTGTAATGTCTGTGTTTTCTTCTGTATTCATGTGCTATTGAACACCTTAATTTCACTTCACTTAATTTCCCTTGGGATTAATGAATTAAACTCTACTCTACTCTCCGCACAAAATTTGCTCATTAAGCAATGCACTTAACATTGTTTTGCATAAAAGAACAACCTGTGCTCTTAAGGTAAAGGAGAAAAAAAACACCCCACATCAAGTCAAATATCAACACTATTTTTTATTCATAAAATATATATATTCAAATCAAAATCACAACCATTGAAGTTTACCCATTTTTAGTGTTGGTCTCTTAGTTGATAACCAAAATAAAAATTTCACTGTGTGCACAATTTCTAATACTGTGAGGGGTGGGAGCACTAGAGTTTAATAGTTAAGGATCAATCGAACGCAGGATCAATGCCATTGTGTCCCCCCTTCCCATCAATAAAAAGGCAGGGATCCGCACGTCATTTTAAACCACCGGTATAGGCCGTACAATTACACTGTTACAGCATGTGGGATTTGGAACAAGGGTGTGGTGGAGGCAGGGGTGAGACATTCACATCACTCACTTAGTCACTTTGTACATGGGAGGGTAAAAAAATGTCACATTTTCTCTAGTAGTAGTAGTAGTAACCCCTCTCCTACCTAATCATGGTGCAAACTGTGAGACTATACACTTTCAACAGGGGAAGTGACTCTTTGGGGGAGGGGGGGGGAAGTGCAGTCTTTTGCCACTTACATAGGCGACTATGGTTCTATAGGTCCAGACTAGAGGAAAACAAGAAGAAACTCATTAGGAAAAAAAACATGGCAGTCCTTGGAGTGCTTACATATAAAAACAGTTTTAAACAAAACAAATGACAGTACACCAAACAAAAACACAAATCTTCACATTTTAAAGTTTTATGATAATGCTCAGGCTCTGAGACCTGAAATAGCATTTGAAAAATGTTTAAAACCACTACGCTTGTGTGCGCGCCAATTCACTCCAATTTATTTCAAACTGGTTTAAAAAATATAGTAAATTCACATCGTCTGGAAAGACCTTTCAGGTGAGATGGCAGAAATTGTTACAGATAGCCTATACAAACGATCTAAGAAATAAAACAGCATGAGCAAAAAAAAAAGCACAATTCGTCATAGTCGTTTCAAGAATAGGCTACTCATGTACTTAAGTGTGTTCATCCCTTCAACATCCTCAGGTGCAACTGCCCATCTCACAACCAAATCAAGCGTTACACTACAAGTGCAAGGTGAAGCACGCAATAGGTTAGGACACAATTAATTAAGGACAGAGGAAATGTTCACTTTTTAAATGGGTTTAATAACAATATTTACCAAAAAAGGGGCATACATGGCTGAATAAGCCTCCCTACTTAATTCAATTGGGAAGTGCTACTGTCCCTTTTGAGCAACAAATCAGGAAATACTCTGAAAGGAAAATGGGCTGTGGCATGCATTCACCACAGCGTTTAACGGCTGGACTTATTGCACACACTCCACATGATTTACTATGAATGACAAAAGACAACGGACACAGCAGCAACCTCCCATGTTCCTGCCTCTAATGGTCTGGATGAGTACCCATAATTTTTTAAAAAAAGTAAAAGTGATCTGTCCATGACATCTAGTCATGTGAGTGTAAATGGGTTTGTGTGTACATATGAAGTGACATAGCAGCTTTTGTGAACTAGCAGGAAGTGAGGCGACATGCGATGTTGAAAAAGAAAAAAAAGAAGAGAGTAAAAAGCTTGCTTCCTCTCAAAATGCCAAAGGCGGGAGGGAGAGGGAGATCACAGGCAAACCGGGTGCGGAAAACAAGGAAACCCTTCAAAGGGGGTTCCAGAGGTCTCTCCTCTTTCCAGAAGTCTCCACACTCACTGAGACCTGAAGAGGCATGCCACTGCTGGCAAAAATAAAATGTATACATACCATCGCATTCATCATGGTGGACGTACAGAATAGCATATGTACAGAATAGCAAAACAGGACGAATACAACAAATACAAAAGCACAAAACAAAGACATGGAAAAACAAAGAAAACAAAAAAAATCTAAACAATGCATACTTTACCTGACCAAAGCCAATTGTAGAAGAATAAAAAGCGCACCACAACAGAGCAGCGCACGAGGCCCTTAGAAGATCAGACTAAAGTCTGATCAATTTCCAGCTGAAGATGAGCTGCCCTCAACGTGGGATGCTGGAAAACTCTTCATTTAGGCCAAAATCGGTACCTGCACATGTTTCAGAGTCAGGGATATGATTTCCTTTTCATTCAAATCACTAAAGCCTAAAAGCTCAGCAAACAAATCCATATAAAACAAGGGGGTGCGGGTGATTAAAAATGAGGGAATGAGGGATTGGGCAAGTGAACGTGAATTGCAACACAACTTCATAATGACAAACACTGGTACATACAGTATAAAGACAGGCTCAGCATGATACAAAAGTGCTACCTTTTATGGTAAGAACGGAGGCGGCCATGTTGGATTTTTGCAAATTACATTATGTTGAGAATGAGATGTAGTAGACAGATGAGAAACAGTGTTCAATGAGAGATTGTTTAGCCAGTAAGCCCTTGACCACTCCTCAACACGCACACGCACACGCACACGCACACGCACACACCCTAGCAGCCAGCATTCAGTAAGAAAGAGTAGGGAGAAAAAAAAAAAAAACAGGTGATGGAAAAGCACATAAAAAACCCCAAACACATGCTCTTCAAATAAAATCTTACGAGTCAAGGAAAGACTAATACCTTTCGATGAAAGCAGACCACTTTTTTCTACAGTAAAAGAGTATAGCACATCAGCCAAAGCAACGGGTGTTCTCTAAGTCAATGTTTCTCAACTGGTGGGTCGCGACCCAAATGTGGATCGCAGAGGGGTCATGGGTGGGTCGCTGAGCCGTGGTGTAAAAAAATCGTAATTCATTCATTCGCTGAAAAAAAAACTTTTCCTGCAACAATTAACGTTTATTTTTATAGCCGATTGAACTTGTGTCATCTGTCGTCATAGATAAAATCAGAATGTTTATGCGAGATAGAAGCGTGCAATCGGTCATTCGAGTGTCGCTAAAAAAATTGGGTCGCGACCGAATGAGAGTGGAAAATGGTGGGTCCCAAGACTGTTCCAGTTGAGAACCACTGCTCTAAGTCACCATAAGCAGATGGCAGCGGATGGGAGATTAACCGGGCTTGGCTGTGCTGGTTAAAGGGGGTGAAGGTGCGAAGACGTGAGGTTTTTTTTCTCCCTTTACATGTGCTCGGGAAGTTGTGGGGATTAGTTCAGGGGTCTTTTCCCTTCATATGAAGTCATCATTGGCTGATGATGACGAGCAGGGCGATTCACTAAGGTGTGCGTGTGCTTTGTGGTGGAAAGGTCTTCCCACGACTCACTCTTGCCTCTCATACAGAAACAATCTCTCCCATCATGCGCGCACACACACACACACACACACACACACACACACACACACACACACACGCCAAAAGGACAACAGAGGCACAGCCAATAATAAATTATGCCGTGGCTAATGCTAGTTTGGGTGCACAACACAGGACACCAGAGAAGGTGGGGGGCCATCTAGGGGGCCTCCGCACAGAACCAGTGGGACACCCACACCCATCCCCACCTCTCTGTAACAGCATTGGCACTGTTAGGGTTACTACCACACCATACCTTTGGTACTGTTTCACAGTTGAATACATAGTATTGATCCAGAAAAAAAGAGAGACTAAAAAAATTGGGACTTTGACCATGATTGAGTCCCTCCACCTACTGACTGAGGTTGCTGTGTATAAGAGTGCCTAAACACAAGAGACTACGCACCAGGACTCGGACCGTCAGTTAATGAGTGCGGGTGCCTACTAGTAGCACTCCAGACAGGGTCCCTCCATCTGCTGTAACTCAGGTCCCTGTATAGTAGGGCCTAGAGCAGGGATGGGCAACTGGAGGCCCGGGGGCCACATGCGGCCCGCCTCCTCACTCTGTGTGCTCCATAGATAAAACATAATTTAAAAAAGACCATATTTTTTTTAAATCACTACTAAATCAATCCATTGTAATTTTACTGTTGGCCACTGCTGTTCCTTCCAAACAATATTGGCCATTGGTGAGCAACCAACTGCATCTCAAACTCTGCGAGTTAGAGTCAGATTCGTGGTCATGTGGCCCTCCGATGGTATCGTTGAAAAAATGTGGCCCTCCTGATAATAAAAGTTGCCCACCCCTGGCCTACACACTAAAGAGAGACTATAAACTGGGATTTTTGAATCACGTGTGGAAAGCCTACAGTAGACACATATGATGACTCTTGTGTATTACAGGCCTAGTCCAACTGTGGTTCCTGTGAAAGCCTTCAGTAAGGCCTGTAATACAGGCCAATTGTTGCTCCTGTGTTTTAGAGAATAGTCTTATTTTGGCTCTTGTGTATGGAAGGCCTAGTCCAATTGTGGCTCTTGTGAAGAAGGCCAACAGTAGGCCGACCGTGACTCCTGTGTTTGAGAACCTGGTCCTGTTGTGGCTCCTGTGTAGTAGAACATAGGCCTAATCATTTCGGTCCTTTGTATAGTCCTACTGTGGATCCTGTGTGAAAACCTACAGTAGGCCTATTGCAGTTACCGTACTATGTTTTAGAGCCTAGTCCTATTGTTGCTTTTGTGAAAGCCAACAGTACGCTGATTTCGACTCTTGTGTTTTAGAGGCCTAGTTCAATTGTAGGTCCTGTGTGTAAGCCTACAGTAGGCCTATTGTGGCTCCTGTGTTTTAGAACCTAGGCCTATTGTGGCTCCTGTGTTTTAGAACCTAGGCCCAATGTGGCTCCTGTGTTTTAGAACCTAGGCCTATTGTGGCTCCTGTGTTTTAGAACCTAGTCCTATTGTGGTCACCATGTTTGACGGCCTAGTTCTCCAGGCCTTCTCGAGAGAAGAAGTCCTCCAGCTCGGTGAGCCTCTCGATGAGCATGACGTCCAGGTCCGTGTCGTCGCCGCGTCCCCGCCGGGCCCTGCCCTTGGTGCGCATCAGCCCCACCAGGTTGGGCCGCGCCTTGCGTTTCCGCGGCAACGTGAAGTCGGGGAAGTCGAGCACGCGCTTGCGCTTCTGGTGGCCGATGCAGACCAGCGAGCCGTTCCTCTCCTTGGGCTCCTCGAAAATGGTCTCCAGTGACCTGAAGAGAGACGCCGCACAAAACGCACAGCACATGAGACATCACAAAACAACAATAAGAAAATACACATTATATTACATCAAACAACAATAAACAAGTCAAAGATGACAAGGACCTGGCTCAGACGTAAACCTAAGTTAATAACCTGAGATTGTGGGAAGCCATCTAATAGATGGCTAAACGATATCTGGTGGCAATTTATGAGCAAGTTCAGCGTAGCCAGGTTTCTCACTTAACAGTGCTCTTGGACCAGCGCGATCATGTGACGCATAGATAGACGTGTTTGACGTCAAATTGTAATAAAGGTTTAATCCATTCTCCCATATGGGCATACAAAGCAAATACGCTAAAAAAAATGGAGCCATTAATGATGGAACTATTGACCATTCAATTGACAAGCGCACACAAACAACAAATGACAGACAACAGTGGGGCCAGGTAACAAACAACACACATTTGTTCATGTGATAGAGGGCCGTGAGTGGCAAAGGCCAAAGGAGCAGCAGGACAATACCCAGACAATACACTACAGTCCCTCCCCCAGGCTCTTGGCATAGACAGCAAACACACAGCATGGCGCACAAAACAACTACTGTATGAACAAACAAACAAAGGACAGGGCACCCATGTTGTTATTGCGATTCAGGGCTGGAAGTGACAACAAAAAAAAGACAAAAAGTAGAACAATGTACAGTCAAAGGAGTCAAGTTAAAGCACCAGACAGCTGGATTTTTTTGGGATCTTGAAACAACTAAACTCTTTTGACGAAGATAACTTGAATGAATGCAAATCATTGACAGCACGGAGAATACATTGTGCAATGTTTTCTGGTGAAAGTGCTGTTTTTATACGCCCATATCAGTCTGGAAAATCAGGAAGTCCTGATCACAAGTATTAGTGCATACAATTAAATGGACTATGTTTTAGACCTCACACAAGTGCACACAGGGCATCTTTAATACAATTACAAGAACAAAGTCCCCAAAAAACACCATTACTCATGCTCATGAAGTAATTTCAATTGTTCAATGTTGCTGCTCCCATTCTTTGGAACAATCTGCCCGACCACATCCAGAATGCCCCTTCACTGGCCATGTGTAAGCAACACCTTAAGACACATCTCTTCCTGGAGGCTTATGGCTGCTAGTTCCACAAGCACTTTCACTTACATGCTTTCACACACACGCTCACACACTGACGCGCACACACACTCACACTTTCCAACACAACACTCTGTGAAGCGTCCTTAGGTGTTTTGAAAAGCGCTATATAAAACGAAAGTATTATTATTATTATTAATTGTTACTTTTCCAGCACCCAAATACGTATATATAAAATTTTATTAAATGGACTTTTCTACTACTACTCCAGTGCTCTGACCTGTTGGGTGTGGGCGACTTGTAGTTTTTGTTTGTGTAGATCTCTTCCAGGCTGAACTCCTTCTTCTTCAATCTGTTGGGAGAACAAAAATACAGGATGGAACTTCAGCCACAAATCATTAACAGTGCATCACAGTGCCCATAATTGGCATTCACCGCCACTGCGTTGTACTATATACAGTGCATGCATCCAGACACACATCTCTCACAGTATAACGATGATGGACGGTGAGGAGGGTGCAGTTTATTCATAAGCTTCTTTCACAGTACCCAAAGCCCACAAAGGAACAATTACAGCTGTGCTGTATTGTGTAGAATGTATTTATTGCAGTATGAATCATCTCATTTTCAAAAGGAGTCCTTAAATTAACATACACAAGAAAACAATAAAATGGTATGTATACCAAGGGTCTCGTTGTGCAGGAAGACTTAATGGCAACTCACGACTGACATCCTTAGCAGTATAGTGATAATACACTTTATGTATGAAATCGACTCACAGCACCCAAGGAGACGCACCGCACTTCATTAAAACTGTTCTGCAACCAAGGGGTTGAATAATCTTATCCTAGTGCTGCAGCGTATGGTGAGTGGCACACATGCGTTAAGTAGCTGCTTACCTCTTTGGTTTAGGGAAGCACAATATCTAAGAGGTTGTAAAAGTTATTAGCATACGTCCATTGAGTACATAGTTTTGTTCTTTCCAATGGGGTCTTTAGACTGACAACCATTAACAATACCAGGGCCCTGCTTCTTATGTTACTGGGGTACAGAGCAATGCAAAATTTTATTTTTGCATTTTTTTTTACTTTATTTGACAGGAAAGCTTGAGAGGTGGACAGGAAACAAATGGGGAGAGAGACGGGGAGGGGTCGGCAAATGACCCAGGCCGGGAATCGAACCCAGGGCAGCCGTATGGCAGATGAGTGCCCTACCGGTTGGCCACGGCAGGGCCAGCAATGCAAATTTTGTTATAGGTTAGGTCACGTGATGGGGAAAGCACTGACTTAGAGCTTCTGTGATGTCAATACCTGTGGATAATTAATTGATGTATTTGCATCACATAGGGCTATGGGTAGGTGTGGGCCGTAGGCCTTTTGTTTGTTACATCGCAGCTGAGATAATGTCGTGATTTAACCCATTTTATCCTAAGCCCTTTTTGGGAAAAGGTGCCCTCTGCCTATCAAAACCTAAATATCTCCGCCTCTGAAGCACAAAAAATATTAAATAAGTTGCATTTAAAAGCTAGGACCCTCATTACGCATTGGAATGTGTTCATTCAACTCTAACATACTCACATTGTTAATAAAAAACTCAAACCTCAAGAGCCTGCATGCAGCGTATATGTCGCTCCAGGACAAAATGGGTTATAGCCCTAGACATCCTGCATGCTTTGCTAGCTGGGCCTGCGGTTGTTTCCTAACATGCTGGCTCACCTCTTTGGTTTGGGGAGCCCCATGGGGGTGAGGTTGTTGTCTGGTTTGGGGACAGTCTTGCGGATGCGGATCTGGGAGACCCGCTCGGAACGCCGACCTGTCTCAGCCACCACATTCCCATCATACAGTGCGGCCTTCAAGATAAACAAACAAAATCAAGTTGCATCAGAATCAGAACTGGTGTACTAATACAGTGTGGACCTAGTGGGCTCATTACTGCTTTGCAGCACTGTTAAAGGGACACTGTGCAGGAAATGGTCAAAAAAGGTACTGCAACTATGCTACTCATTGAAACTAGGCTCCCTATTGCCAAATTTGATCTTTACATGAAAGTTTACTAAGTAATAAACAAATATTAACTAGCATGGTCCAATTACAGTCATTTTTGCAGCTTAAAATGGCTATTTTAGGAAATTCAAAATGGCAGACCATGGAGAAGATCCCCCTTTTCATGTATGAAAAGTGCAATTTTTGCAGTCATAATGAATACTTAGAATTTCATGGTGGTGGTAAAAATTCATGAAAAAGGTAACATTAGTGAATGGGTAGCATGAATTCTGGAAATAAACAACTAAAAATCTCACACAGTGCCCCTTTAAAGGATAACTTCTGCCAATTTCAATATGCTGTATTGCTCACGCTACCCTTGACTTGTCAGTGCCCGGTGATGCTGCATTTTTTGACCCTTTCCAAGATCTGAGCTATTCTAATGGGGGCAGACTTTGTTTACATTAACAACTTTTTTTTAACATAGGCCTACTTCAAATATTATCCCAAAAGGTATCGTTGATTGATAGTTGTCTGCTGATGTTGCATAACCTTTTGGATGCTTTTGGAAATAAAATCAAGATGTTTTTTTGAAAGGCTGAAGAAAAAAAAAAAAACTCAGGTACTGACAAGTCCAGGGTAGCGTGAGCATTACAACTGCATGAAATTGGCAGAAGTTACCCTTTGACTTTGTGGAAAATTTAATGTGATACTTCCCTTAACTCACTTGATGCCAATGAGGCTTAAAGCAGTTTCGGATCCTAACATTCAGTACTAATGATGCTGAGGCGTGTCAATTCAGTTTTTACAGTGTGGTGCAGACAGAGATAGAATTCAATTTTCTGTGAGTTGAAAAAAACAAATGCTGAAAAGGCTCAAGTTTGTCTATCAAGAGTCTTCAGAATGCTATCCATGCTATAAAATTACCATCACTACTGTAGCGTAGTAGATGTCAGAATTTCACTATTTTTTCTGTGGCAAAGGGGTGTGGAGTTACTAAATGCTTGCCAAATTCTGAAAATTCTTAAAATGGCCATTAATATTGGCCAACAGGCTGGTCCACTTGAGGCATGAAACTTTCCACACTAAAATGACAGGTGTCTCAGTTGTTTTGTCCAACCCCTGTAAATCCTGAGATCTTATCTGCTCTGCTGCATCCACCAAGGGGAAGTCCTTCACATTCACCAAATAACTAACTAACTAACTAACTAACTAACTAAATGCAGAGATCGGATGTACTCTACTGCACGCACCTCTCTGGTAGGCCCTCTGCCGTGCAGCCCTGGGTACTTGACGTTGGCACTGACTTTGGCGAAGTTGGGCTCTGTGGGCGCCACATCCAGGCGCAGCATCCTGACGGAGGGCGAGTGGCGAGGGGGGACATCCTGACTGCGTTCTGGTGTCAACTTGGACTTGCTCCGCCTCCTGATGGGTCAAGTGAGACGCAGGACAGTAGCGGAGAGCGGAGCGAAGACAGAGACATACGATTACTATGCAAATACATGACTGGATAGGGTACAACAAATTGGAGGTATACACACGGCAAGACAAAAAAATAGTGAATACAAAAAAGGTGTTCGAAATACAAACACAGATGACTTATATGGTCTTGTGAACATACAGTACAATTGAAAAAAATACAGATATCAAATATGATAGAAGGCTTACAAAACAGTACAAGTTTAAAAAGAAAAGTGCTTTGTGTCCTCATTAACACAAACTGTTAATAGTTGGGTTTACATGGGCACTTTTAAATCAGACTTAACATATGAACTGGTTACATACTGTATGCATCATGTAAACAGTCAAATAGCCTTATTACACATAAGTGGCTTCAATATTTACATAGATATTTGGTAGTTTAGATTGTTCATATAAATCGAGGAAACTGCCCATGTAAACGGTTTGTTTAAACTGGTTACATTTAATCAGTTTAAACAAAAAGTGCTCATGAAAAAAAGGTGAATAAAGATTTCAGTGGCAAACTGAAGTGTATTTCAGTAAGCACTAATCTGCCCAGAGAGCAGAGTAGAGCTTTGTGTGCAGCGAAGATTAACCCCTTAGCGCAGAGCCTATGTTATAACCTTACTGTCACCAACATTGTAATGCCCATGTCTTAATCTGTTACTTAAAGCTCTCTGTAGTGCCATAACAATGTTATGATGTAGTTGAATATTTTCAGAAAATAGTGAATAGGTCCGCCGGCGACCCCATCTGCAGTAGGCCTAAGAGGTTAATCAGGGGTGTAAAGGTGTGTGTGTGTGTGGATGGAAATCCCTGGGAGACTGGCTCTCACACTCACCTGTGTCAATCACCTTAGACTTGTTTCAAGGGCAGGTAATGTGTTAAAGCACACCTATTCTTTGTAAGTTGCCAATGGGAAATTGCATTACAACCAAGTAAGTTGCTAACTTGCTGTCGAGAAACACACCCTAGTTGATGTTGGCTTTAGTCCTAGCAAACTCCTAGTTTCTCTTGTCCTAGCAAAGTTTGTATCGACACTGCACTGCCTCCATCCTGCTGTGGCGCTGAGGAAGATATAGGAAGACTTTATAACATACCTATATTGCCATGACACTTGTGACATATGACAGAATAAAGTTAGCGTAAGCAATTCTATTATCGGGCAGCTATTAGAATAGGGATTTGGAAGCAATCCTACATCACACAATCACACATTTTCACTATGGAAATTGGAAAACCTTATTTTAAGCACTAAAGCGGTGAATAATGAAAACGTCTGGCAGTAACGGTCACTATGGCGACAGCTGACAATAATCACTACACTAGGCGACAACAAGATCACTTCCGCTACAGACAGCTACAATAACAATAGCATCATTTGCAGTGGTAGTAGCTAGGTACTGCCCTGTGCGTCTCTTCCGTTCTCTGCACTGCTTTGGCCTACTGTCCTCTTGCTCTATATGCAGGGTATAAATGTTAGCATTAGCATCAGGTTACTGTGCTGTGCGACTGGCTGGGAGTGTTTATGCCCACCGTGTTGTGGCTCTCGTCCTGATGGGAGAGGAGGCCTCGGGACAGGAGCGATGAGCGTAGCTATAGCAACGCAATACAGAAACAACAAGGTCAAAGGTCAGCGAGATCCATTTAGAACCGTGACATAGCAGTGATAATGCATTATAACACGCATACATTTGTATAGTATGTGTAGTCACGTAGCTTGCATTGTAAT
The DNA here is from genome assembly GCF_034702125.1 of Engraulis encrasicolus. Lineage (NCBI taxonomy): Eukaryota > Metazoa > Chordata > Actinopteri > Clupeiformes > Engraulidae > Engraulis > Engraulis encrasicolus. The sequence goes on along the minus strand of NC_085867.1, from coordinate 25,699,462 downwards.
TAAAGAACTTGTTGGTCTCAGCATCTGTATGTGACTATGCGTTGTAGGTTGTAGTTGTAAGTTTACACTTAAATAGCATAAACAAATACATACTCAATGTGCAATTGCGTACCGTTTTAAATATTATCTTTGAAATGTACATGTACAAATGGTGATAACAGAAATCAGATGATTAAAACCCTGTAAAAGGTGCTAAAGCGTGTACGTCTTGAGGGTGTGTGGGGGTGGATGCTTGGCCTTACCTGTGGTCGTTGGCAAGGCCCGGTGGCCCGGTGTAGTCGGCGAGTGGCCGCAGGGGCGGGTACTGGTCTCGGTGGAGCGCCACGCGGGTCACCACCGTGTCGAGCGCGGAGGGCGAGAGGTGCGCGAAGGGCGAGAGGCGGCGGTGGCGCAGCCAGAGGCGGAAGCGGCCCGGCGCCGAGATGGCCAACACCGTCTGGATGCCCGGCTTGGGGAAGACGCCATGCCGCAGCAGCTCCGCCGGCGACAGCAGAGCCTTCCGGAACAGCTGAGCCAGGCTGGGCTGGTGGCGGCACGTGTCCCCGCCGCGGGCAAGCAGACGACCGGGGGACGCGCATGAGGAGAAGGTGGAGGTGGAGAAACAGAATGACGCTGATGTGGATGAGAGGGAGGAGGTGCTGTGGCAAAGCGTACCCACCACGCTGGGTTTCACCCCCAGGCTGGTGACGGCGCCCACTAGAGGCGGGGAGAGGGTGTCGCTGAGGCTCATGAGGGGTCCGAGCGGGTCAATGACTGTGCCGTGGTCCTGGTTGTGCAGCCCGCCGACGCGTTTCAGGGCGGCGCCGCGCCCCCTCCGCACAGCTGGCTCCTTGTCCCACAAGTGCTTCAGCTTGGCGCCGACGGGTCGCTGCAGACTGGCCAGTCCGCCGAACGCACCGCCCTCCAAGGCCGGGAAGGAGGAGGAGGAGATGGCAGAAGGGGTCGTGAGGCGGCTGGCCGTGTCAGACAGCTGTTGCAGCAACACCGCGTCACCGTCCTCTGATGACCTCGATGACTTGATGCCAAGGAGCAGGGGCTTGGACGAGCCGTTTTTGGGCATGTTGGCGAGCTTGGAGTTGGCGCGTGCCACACTGGTGGAGTGAAAGGGCAACAGCGTCTGTTTCGTACCCCTGATGCCCCCCAGTTTCGTCTCCACACACACGGCGACCGAGTGCATGTTTGAGGTGCCCTGGGTGAATGTCGGCAGACCAGGCCCTGGAGGACCCCTTCGGTTTGGGGATGCCAGGCTAACGTGCGACCCTGCAGTGGGCGACATGGGACCGTCACTGTTCAGGGACAAGGACAGCGCATTAGTAGAGCCGGACCCGGAATCGCCAGGCTCCTGTTTGAACTGTCCGCCTGAGCCCGAGCTCTGCGTTCTGCCTTCAGAGTGAGGGCGGCCATCTTGCGGTCTGCTGCTGACATCGCCCTCAGGCCTCTGTGGACCTCTCTGCGGCTGCTGTGCGGCGGCGGGGGAGGGGCTGTGCGAGGCCGAGGAGGTCTTGACGGTGGAGCTTGTAGTCTTGAACAGAGCGGCGTAGGCCAAGGCTGCCTCGCTCTTCCTCTGCCTCTTCTTAGGCTCCGGCTTCTCAGCCTTGACCACGGTGGTGGTGGTGGAGGAAGAGGAGGAGGAGGAGGAGGAGGAGGAGGAGCAGGAGTCCCCCTGCAGCTTAGGGCTATGCAGCGATGGAGACGCAGGGCCCGGGGACCCCAAGGGGGAGCCCAGGGGGGAGGCAATAGGGGAGGCGAATGCGAGCAATGCCGGTTGTGCTTTCGTGGGCCCGGCCACTGGCGAAAGCACCTGCTGCTGCTGCTGCTGCCTGGGATGCTTGCTGCTGGCTCCAACCACCGTGATGGAATGTGTCGACGTCAGGGCTCCACCGATGGGGCTCAATTTGATTGGCTGAGACGAGGCAGCACAGAGAAGCCCCTCCCTCCTGTCCACCAGCCTGCCCTCCGCCACAGACACCAACGACGACGACGATGAGTGCGTCCCCGACTGCACCTTCTCCGCCGGAATCTGGACGCTGATGGAAGGCACCTGGAGCACCGGGCCAGAAACTGGGCCACGGTGTGAACCGTGTGGGGCTCCCCCTGGTGTTTTGGAGGGCGACCGCATGCCCTGAGCCCCAGCACCAGTCCCAGCCCTGGCCGCAGTCTGTGGGTGTGCATGTGCATGTGGTAAGCAGGAGCGCGCCTGCTCCTTACCCCAGCTGGAGGAGGAGGAGCCACCGCTAACGTCCGTGCTAGCCAACACCGTGTCCACCAACAGGCTCAGGGCGTTCTGCCCGTTCTCCATCTCCAGCTCCGTGTCGGCGTCCTCAAAGTCCGACACCGGGGAGTAGTTACCCTGTAGGCAGCGCTCTGGCTGCCCCCCAACAGCTGAGAAAGAGGTTGTGCTGCCTCCTGAAGAGGAGGCCATTGGGGTACGCGCAGTACCCGTCGTCCCAGGACCACAAGAGGGGTCTTTGGTCACAGCGTGGTGGCCGCGGGTTGGGGACGTGACGGCGGCCACCTTCCATGAACACACTGGCTCTGAGGTCTTCCTGGTCCTCTCCGGTGACAGTGGCGTCGGCTTCTGAGCAAAGCTTTTTGTGGCACTAGAGTCCTCATCTACCACCATGGGTTGGTGGCGACCTGGAAAAACAACACACAAAGACCTTGTTATAGGCGCATAAAATATCACAACGTGCACAAACATATCTTAGCTAAAGAGCAAAACTCTGCTCGCCTGTTGTTTTAAAATGTTTCCTAGATAATATAACAAGGGTTCAACTTTGGCCCACCTCTGCATATACTCAGACAAATTGTAGTTGACTACTTCACGGGATACATTCGCTGAATACATTCACGATAAGTAGAAGAGCAAGGCACTTCACACATCTCCACACAACGCACAACTTATTCACTTTTGCTCTGCTTTCAACATGCTTGTTTGCAACCTACGTTCCATGCTAATTTTATCAACTACTGTAATGGCAATTTTAAAATCAACCACACCCGTCCCACTTCGCATCTCACCTTGTCTGGATGTTGGGGACAGGAGCAGGGTGGAGGTATGGGGTGGGCTCATTGGGGACGGTGATCCCAGCCCTTTAGTCACGTGAGGGGGCAGGTTGAGAGGTGAATGGGGGGGCAGGATGAGCGGCGAGGGAGCTCCAAATCCCCTGATCATGTGAGGAGAAGGAGGGGGCGAGCTCACTGGTGACGCCGAGGCCGACGCCAGGCCTCTGGTTGTGTGCGTGGGGGAGCCCAGAGGTGACACTGTCCCAGGTCCCCTGGTTGAATTGGGCGGTGGGCTCAGCGGGCAGAGAGATCCGGGAGCCCTGGTTGTTGTGGCGGGGGGTGGGCTAAGCGAACAGACCAGTCCGAGGCCTCTGGTCGAGGGATGAGGAGGGCTGAGAGGTGAAGCAAAACCAGCCACCCTGGTTGTGTGTGTGTGGTGGGGTGGGCTCAGATGGGAGACGCCGGACTCGAGGCCTCTAAATGTGGGGTGGGGTGGGGAGCCGAGCGGAGAGGTGCATGTTCCAACCCCTCTGCTGCAGTGGTGAGGGGGAGAGGCGAGAGGTGATGAAGCCTGTCCACCAACACCACCACCACCAGGAGCCCTGCCGCCCCCACCCCCCAGCTGTGCCAGGCGTCCATGGATCAAGGCCAGGCTGCCGGCGTGCGCGGTGCTCTGCTCGCACAGAAGGTCCATGCGGTGCTCCAGGAGCTCCAGGCGCTGGCCCAGCGAGCCCAGGCACCCCGACAGCAGGCTCCGCATCTCAGCCTGGTGGGCCGCCAACACCCGCTCCAGGGCGCCCAGCTGGGCCACACTGAAGGAGGAGGATGGGGATGGGGATGGGGAGGCGGAGGGGCCCTGGGGAGGAGGATGGGGAGAGGAGACCAAGGTCTGGGTCGGGGGAGACGTGACTGGGACAGAGCTGGAGGTCTGGGGAGAGGAGACCGAGACGCCCCGGGAAGTCGATACCGATCCCGAGACCAGGCCTGTGGTCTGGGTAGACGAGCCCGAGGTCTTCTTGGGAGATGAGGGGTGGGGAGATGGGGTGCCGGTGGAGGAAGGTGGGTGGCTCCACATGGACTGTTGTCTCTGCATTGAGTCCTCTGACATGAAACACAAGGAAAACGCACAATAGATCAGCATTCAGGTACAATGTTGCTTTATGTGCAAATAAATGTAAAAATGACTATGCAACGTCTGTGATCTCTGTTGTGTGTTCTGTATACATAAATAAATTCAATCATTTGTTACAGTAAGTGCACAGCACTGTCATAGTTGCTACATGTTATCATGCTACACTGATCATGACAGCTTCACAGCTCCAGTAGACAGAGGGTTTTTGGGCAATTTACAACTGAATTGCATAGATCACATGGGTGTTATGCATGATTTGTTTTGCACTACAGCTGGAACACAGTGCGGTCATTACCTTCTTCGTAATAATCGCTGTGTGGTCTTCCCTTGGTCTGTCTGTACGTGACAAAAACCTGCCAAGGAGAAAAGGGGAACAAAAAACAAGGCAATGAAAAAAACAACGCAGCACAAATCATCTGGAGTGATCAACTGATTTTAGTACGTCACACGTAGGCTACAACCCATACAAGGGAATGGAAATTCTGTTTCTCAATAGCCCATGTGTTGACAGGACAAGACAGGGCAAGCACAGTGTAGTGTACTGGTGGCTATTTAGCATTCCACCTCTGACTGCCATACCTTAGCGTCAGGGTCGCTTTCGGCCTGTCGCCCAAAGCCTCTGCCGGCATCCACATTGACATTGGTGGTGGTGGTGGTGGTGGCCCTGTTCACACCGAAACCAGCTGCCGCCTTTCCACCTCGGCTCATCTCCGCCGATGCTGCCCCACCACCACCACTCTGCCTCCTCTGGGGAACCCCTGCCTGGCTGAACCCCGCCCCCGCCGCCTGTCCGAACCCCCCCTCTACCAGGTGGCAGGCGGCCTTGGTCTCCGGAGTCCAGCGCAGCTCGGCAGCCTTGGTCTTACTCTTGCCCCCCATGCTGTTGGGTTCCCTGCCCAGCCGGTCGGGGTGGAAGCCTGGGGCTGGGGCCGGGGCTGGGGCTGGAACAGGGGGTGGTGTTGCTGGAGATGGGGCCAGGGGGCAAGGGCCCGATGTGGACCCACGGCCCTGTGCAGGGTTCCTGGGGTCAGTGGAGAGCATCATATCCACTTGGCTGTTGGGAAGGAACATGGAGGTATGCAGTTATGCATTAATATGCACTGTGTTCCTCTCCGTGTGGCTTGTTTATGTCCTGTGGCTGTGGCTGCTACATGTATGTATGTGTGTGTGTGTGTGCGCGCGCGTGTGTGTGTGTGCGTGCGTGCGTGCGTGTGTGTGAGAGAGAGAGAGAGAGATGCCTTGGCAAAATGTATGCAACAGTAAGCTATATATGATTATTTTATGTGTAAATATGTGTGTTATGTCTTGTGGGCAATGTCTTTATTTATGTGTGTATGCTACTTGACACCTTAATTTCCCCCTGGGATCAATAAACGATACTCTACTCTACTCTACTCTACATTTTGCGCAATAAAGATATTTGACTGTTTCTGTTTAGATGATGATGGGAGAAAGGGAGTTAGGAAGAATAAAATGCAAAGCTAAAAAGGAGCTGATAAACAAAGTCAAATGCCAATTTGAATGGGCATTGTCTTACCTACTGAATTATTTTGCATGATAATAATGTCCACCATGTCCCTTGGGCTTTATGATAGGAAGACGTTAGGGGCAATCTCGGTTGTGTTGAAATTTAACAAGGTCTGTGATGAACCTAGCAGACTGCCAGGTCTCCTCAGGGACACTGATAAGGCTGGTAGTAGACCAATAACTGTCTTTATACTGGTAGTGGTAGGTCTTGTATAGCTTGAGCGATGAAGCTCAGTCGAAATGGTCCCCCATAGCTCCTAACGTCTAAAACCGGCGTTTTGGACAATCGATATCCAGATGGCCAAATACTTTCTATTCCATCACGATTCACAATGAGATATCATTTACCATCTAAGTCACATGACGACTATGTTTTGTATATCTGATTTACACAAACCATGTTCTTACAAACGAACGTCTTCCAAATGTCAAACTATTTTGGTTCACGATGTGACTGCGCTTTTACGCATAGCCTACAGGGGAAACAATTAAAATATTGCCACGGTTTGGAAAATAATCCATCCGAATTTGTAACCTTGTAACGAGGAGTTGATGCTTTCCTGCGTACCAACTCGTGTAAAGAGAAGAGAGCAGGGGCGTTCAGGCCACCACAAATAGCATGTCGGGAACTTAACGTTCTTTCGCCGGTGTTTGGAATTAAAAATTGCATAGCTTACCTGAACACGCAGCCCCCGACCACTGCTGTTCGTGGAACAGCAAGGTGGATGCGGGAATTGGTGGAACAGCTCAAAGTATAATTTCGTGCAACTCCATCCCGATGTCCCGTGTTGAGTGAGAAATTATATCTAAAAGCTTACTGCAGTCGCTTCCGGCGCAGACACACCATCCATGACCCAGATTGAAAATGAGTTAGAGCATGAAAAAGACCCAAATATGTTAGATTGACTACCGGCGACCATAAAAGTCACATCCTGTAATGGAACATTTGAAGAGCTACTCAAAAACACATGGGGTCTTGAACTGTTTTTAGATTGAAATAAAACAAACTAGCTAGCTTAATGACAAGTATTGTGCACGGCATCAGCTTCCGTTCTGTGTAGTAGGGGAGTGACTGCCCTTTCCATTGGCTGTACAGAACTATACTACTGTTTCATTGGTGAATAGCAAAAGTTTCCTACTGCATCATGGGATATCTACGGTACATTGAAGCATGATTTCAATCTAATATGTAATGTATAATGACTGGGGATTATGCGCTCACGGTATCTTCGGCAAAGTCTTGGACACAATGTAGCCAAACGCACGGTCCATCCTAATAGGAAGTGGTGTCATTTAGTAGTTAGCTATTTCTTTCTTAAGCATCATAACACAATTCAATAAAGCCAGATCCATATTTATATCACTTCTTTACTTAAATAAATTATGTCTAAACTGCGGCAGCTAAACATTAAAGGACAACCATGCTCAATATTCTACTTGGTGTGGTGTGAGGTGGGGGTGGGAAGGGTCTGTCCACTCGTCCCCATCTCTCCCCCGCTTTGTGCAGATGTTGTATTGTTTGATGACCTTATTCTTGCCTGTGCCGCCCTCCGCTGGCTGTCAGGGTATTGACACTGAAGACTTCATGAGCCAATGATATCTTATCTCACCTGTCCTTCAGTCACTCGGACGAGGAAGAATGCGCTCCTGTTGCGTTCACTAGAACTTGTCGCCAAAAGACTTGATGGAAGTCGCTCACGTGAAACAAACAACTTTTCATTCTGTCTGATCATCACACGACACCAAGTCTGTCTTTGCGCTTCTGGATTGATTGGCACAAACAACGGCACAATGGTAAGAACTTTGGAACCTTTGCCAGTAGGCTGTGGTTGCTTTCTTTTTCATATAGGCAAGTGTATATGTCGTTATAGGCGGTTGTGGCCGAATTACATGTCAACAGCTTTTCTGAAGTTATTATTTTTTACATGGCACTTTCTAAGTCTATACATTTCACTGTAAGTGTACGACCTACAATCTCTTCCGCCTATTTCCTTTCACTTTCTATGCGCAAGTTGTCGGTGGGCTGTAGCCTACAGTGTGTAGCAACTCTCCGGAAACAGAGAGGTTCCGATTGGGACAAAAAGTACTGGACCAACAGTGGTAGCTTGTCACTGATCATGTGAATGCAAATTATTGTTACAAAATGTACTTGGACGCTCAGTAGAAGGGGACGTCGCTGTGAGCCGCTTTTGAGCCCTCACGCTGGTTTCGCCAGGAAATTCCCCAAAAGTCCCATCTGTGTTCTATCAAGGTCATCGCGCCACATCTACCCAAATGTTTAATATGTTGACTGACTACTTGTACCTGATTCTGATCAGATCTGAATCTGATTCTAATCTTTTACAACAGGTTAAGTGGTGCCCGCGTCTTTGAGTTTTGGAGCGTTGCGCTCTGTGCGTAATTGCACAAATAAACGGCAGAAATCAAGAACATTTGTCGCAATGCTACAAGAGCTCAATGCGAAACAGGAAAAAATATTTTTGTTTATTTATGAAAGCCGAGAAAGCTGGAGACAGCCCCGGGATGCAGCCGTTTAGGGACTCTACCCCTTCATCAGTGTTCCCAGGCCCAGTTTGAACAGTTCAGAGATCACATGGTGTTGGTAATGATTGATTGACTCAGATCTCAGTTTGGCCTAATGCTCTAATAGAAGCCCCATGGGTTCAAACGAACAAATAAACAAACAACACCCCACCTCTCTGTCATTGCCATTGTTTTACTATTGTTTGTTATTGTGTTTACTAATTTGTGTACTATTGTTGCTTAGCTGTGCTATTTCCACCTTTAGCCAACAACAGTGTGCAGCTCTTGTCTGTGCTTTATGGGTTTGAGGTGCATTCAGATTAATGCTTCTCCGCACTTCGCAGGCCGACAAGAAACTGAAGCAAACTCAGGAGGATGTGGAGGAGATCAAAATTCTGATGGTGAATAATGTGAACAAAGTGGACGAACGTGGTGAGAAGTTGGACGATTTGGATAAACGCGCCGAGGAGCTTCGCTTCAAAGTATGTAGCCACATGGCCATGTCTCCATCACTTGCTTGTTTCTCTGCAGCCATCCTAATGTTCAAATGCACACATCTCCATCACTCCATCCGTGGTGTTATGTTAATAACAATCCATGTCTCCATCTGTGTCACCACATTGCCATGGGATACATCTTAGTTTGTTCCTCAGAGATGAGGTGTCAAAAGTAGAAGTAAACAAAGAATTGCAATAAAAACCTTTTCAACACAAGTGACTTCACCAAGCAACTTGATGTACAATTGATGTAGACCGGTGTACCTGTCTTACAATCAGCTGATTCTGAGCTTGTTCAATTAAATGTATAGCTGGGTGAGTCTTACCTTTTTTTCGGCAACATTTCATTTTCACGGGTCAACGTTACAGTGTATACAGGGGTTGGGCAATGAAACTGAAACATCTGTCAGTGTGGGAGGTTTCATGGTTTAGTTGGACCAGCCTGGTGGTCAAGCTTCATTAATTGCACCAGTAAGAGCAGAGTATGAAGGTTCAATTTGCAGGGTAAGAGCACAGTTTTGCAATGCACACACCATTATGGATGGCATATCAGAGTTTAAAGGGACACTGTGCAGGAAATGGTCAAAAAATGTACTGCAACTATGCTGCTTATTGAAATTGGGCTGCCTATTGCTAAATTTGATCTTTACATGAAAGTTTACTAAGTATTAGACACATATTTTCTAGTATGGTCCAAGTACAGTCATTTTTGCAGCTAAAAATGGCTATTTTTGTAAATACAAAATGGCGGACCATGGAGAAGATCCCCCTTTTCATGTATGAAAAGTGCAATTTTTCCAGTCATAATGAATACTTAGAATTTGATGCTGGTGGTAAGTATTCATGAAAAAGGTAACATTAGTGAATGAGCAGCATGAATTCTGCAAATAAACAACTAAAAATCTCACACAGTGTCCCTTTCAAAGAGGTTGTTGGTGGACGTCTTGCTGGCGCTGTCAGCATACCACCAAGAAGATCGGGACGAACCACATCCAACAGGATTAACCATGGACGCAAGAGTAAGCTGTTTGAAAGGGATGTTCAGGTGCTAAGACTGTATAAAAAAACAAAAAAACAAAAACACAGCTGCCCAAATCACAGCAGAATTAAATGTGAACATCAACTCTCCTGTTTCCACCAGAACTGTGCATCAGGAGGTCCTCAGGGTCAATATACACGGCCGGGCTGCTATAGCCAAACCTGTCTAAAACCAGGTGTTTCAATTTCATTGTCCCACCCCTGTACCTCACCAGGTGCAGTGGACTGTACCTGGTGTAACATCTATGCAGGATTTCAGGCTTGACCGAGTTTGTTTGCAAGAATAATACTATAGGTTTTTTCTCATTTCAAAAACTGTTAACGTTTCAGGCTCAAGACTTGCCTCTACTATCAGACCTGACTATGTAATAATGGGTAATAATGGGTAATAATGTAATGGGTCAAGCTCTGGTGTCACTTTTATGTCTAATTGCACTTTACTTGAAAACCTGCTGCTTCTAAGCATTGTACCCCAAACACAATTTCGTTGCCTTTTTGACAATGACAATAAACTCTTGAATTTTGAATCTGAATCTAGAGCCAGGCCTTCCAGAAGCAGTCCACGAAGATCAAGGTGAAACAGGAGAAGGCCAACAGGAAAATCAACGTCAAGCTGATCGCCATAGTGGCGGTGCTCTTCCTCATCTTGGTCATAGTGGTGGCCGTCATGATTGGCACGTCGAGCAGCGATGACTCCTCCTCAGGCACCCCGTCAGACAGAGCCGACTATCAGCCACCTCCACCGCCACCTGTCACCTCCCCACCTGCAGGGGTGAGCTCGGGGCCAAACTAGGGGTGCCTTTCTCAAAACCAAAGTTGCTTACTACATTAGCTACTTTTTTGTTTTCAATGCATTTTCCCATTGGCAACTACCGAAGTTGCTAACAAGCTAACAACTTCTCTTTTGAGAAATGCAAACAAGGAGAGGTCACCTGCTGAAGGTGAAAAGCTCATATACTGAAAGGTCTGCAACACTCTTCCAAAAGTTTAAAGGTGCACTGTGTGGTATTTTTTTTAGTTCTTTGCAGAACTCACACTACGCATTCACAAATGTTCCATATTACACAAATACTTACCACCACCATCAATTTTTAAGTATTCGTTATGACTGGGAAAATTGCACTTTTCATACATGAACAGGTGGATCTTCTTCATGTCCACCATTTTGAATTTCCAGAGATTACAGATATGGACCTTTTTAGCTGCAAAACGTACTGTACTTTCGCCATACTCATAAATTTTAGTTCATTACTTAGTAAATATTCATGAAAAGCTCAAATTTGGCAATAGGCTGCTCACTTCCAATGAGGAGCATAGTTGCAATACCCGGTCTGTCAGGCCACAATCCTACACAGTGCATCTTGAATAGCACATTGGGAGCTGAGCATAGATCAGTGTTGCAGACCTTAATTATTTCTTTTCAGTTCTCATCTGTTTGGGCCAGCGTTACTGATGTCTACATTCTCTGCCTTTCAAGTCGAAAAGGTCGCCTGGTGAAGGACACAAAGACATTTTTTTCCATTTGTGTGTTCATGGAAATGCGTATCACCTGTGTTGCCTTGTTATTACCAGTTTATTATTCCACTACCGAGAAGGAAGGCGGAAGGAAGGTGGATCACCATGACTTGTATCTTGTTGGGAGTGCACTGACATGGTTTGTGGTGCTGATGGCTGGAAAGCTGCCTGATTTCACCATTAGCAGTTGTATTGTCTTTGTGCTGCCTTGATGTCCATACCAGACGCTTTGTCTATGAAGACACTTTTATAATCAGGTCATGTACATAGTATACCAGTTCGTTAGATTGTAAGCGACGGCAACAGGACTTTTGTTGTTGGATTTTAAAGCCATTTTACCTTTTTATGCAGCAAGCAAGGTGCTTTGATCTCTGAAGAAGGCACATATACATGACGTTTGCCTATCCTCCAAACTATAGCATTAAGGCTTAAACAAAAGGCTCCTTCTTATAAGTGTTAGCTTACAAATCTGAGGCACACTGACTTTGGTGAAAAAAGTTTAAAAAAAACCCCTCAATTGCATGGGATAACTTCTACTTGTTTAGACAGCAAACAAGTCTCAGGCAGCGCAAAAGAGGCAAGGCTTTTTCATAAAAGGTGAAATGACTTCAGGCTCCTAAAATAAGTCCAGTTGCTTACATGTAAACTCCTCCGGCGTAGGAGTTTATGCCAGTGTTGCCAGATGTGTCTGATCAAATCCTGCACAAAAGGTTCTCAAAAACCGCCAAAATGCGCTAAATTCCACCCAATTTCAACAAATTACATTGATTTCTATGGGCATATAACGGCAGAAAAAAATCGCCAAATTACCAATTTTTCCCGTTTTTACCCGCAGACGGCCATCCCAAGTAGCCCAATTGGGCGGGTAACTACCCAATCTGGCAACACCTGGTTTATGCTGCTGCCGATGCAACAAGTCACAGTCAGGACAAAGCCACCATGTTCAGCCTTTGTGTATTTACCCAACAGTAGGGGAAAACACACACACACACACACACACACACACAAATGCAGTGTTATTGCCACTCTCAGAGTCGATTGAACATCTTATAGTGTATTTGGTCCCAGAGGACTCTCTGAGTGTTGAATTAACCCTACATTATCACATTATCACTAAATTGAATTAACACTACATTATTTACTGCGTAGAAAATATCCAATAGCTGTATTGCAGCTTGAGGCCATACAGGCAGGGGCACACAGGTACAGACAGCATGTATTTAAGAGATGAAAGATGAGATGTAAGACATTATTATTGCCCATTATTTCTGTTTTTTAAATGTAAGTTAACCATGGGTTCATGTGGTGTTCGCAGGGAAACAGCTTTGTCGGGTCCCTTTTGTACACAAAATACTCAAATACTCAATTATGGTGGAAACACTCTCAAATGTTTTAAAATCCACAAGGTACTCAATTTATATGTTATGTTCCTTTGTCTTTGTTCTGTCTCATCAAAATCGAGCTGTAAATTAATGTTATTGTAAATATGTTATTACTGTATAATAAAAATAGGATAAATCCAGTATAAATTAGTAGTGTAAGTCCCTTTATCCTTCATATCTTCAGTGTGTTACTTATGCCACCTTTTAACACTATGCACTGTTGTTATATTAGGAACAGCTTCTGTGGAAGAGAGAATAAACTATGTGTTTGCATAAGAATATAGAAAAACTCACAGTCTCTGTCTACTTTCCCTTGCAGTATAGAACTTGTACTGTACACCAGGGCTATTCAAATGGAGGCCCTGGGGCCAGATGCGGCCCTTGGATGGGGAGGTTCTGGCCCCTCTGTCTAGAAAGCTATCCGCTTGTTTCACACCGTAAGTTTGGACACCGTGCTGCTTGCAGTTATACAAATTATATATTCGGCCCCTTCAGTGGAGGGAATTTGAAAAACTAGCCCTCATTGACTTTTAAAGGGAGACTGTGTGAGATTTTTAGTTGTTTATTTCCAGAATTCATGCTACCCATTCACTAATGTTACCTTTTTCGTGAATACTTACCACCAGCATCAAATTTTAAGTATTCATTATGACTGGAAAAATTTCACTTTTCATACATGAAAAGGGGGATCTTCTCCATGGTCCGCCATTTTGAATTTCCAAAAATAGCCATTTTTAGATGCAAAAATGACTGTACTTGGACCATACTAGAAATATTTGTTTATTACTTAGTAAACTTTCATATAAAGATAAAATTTGGCAATAGGCAGCCCCGTTTCAATGAGCAGCAGAGTTGCAGTACCTTTTTTGACCATTTCTTGCACAGTGTCCCTTTAATTGAATTCCCCTGCTGTATACAGTATTGTTGTGAGTGTGTACACGCTCACATACGATGGACTACCCCGTTAGCTCTCAAGACTTTGGGCCATAGTGATCAGTATTTGCATCGCCACTGGCCCAGAATCCCCCTCCAGCTTTATTCACTTCAGACAGTTTCAGGTATTTGTCTTATAAAAAGGGCTTCAATTTTCTTTTTTTTCACACAACACTGAGAGTCTTCAGTGAAGTTTTAGGGGAACATAAGGTGATGTGCTATAGTAGTAATACAAAGTTGGAAATTCTCTTCACCTGAAGACGTCAGCGTGTTATAACATGCCCAGTTTCAGCATTTTTGACTGGCATGCAAGATTTAGGTTGTAGGCAACTGGAGTGTGATAATGTTATACCTTTTTTTCAAACCGGTTCATCAGTTCGGAACTTGATGAAAGATAAAACAGTGTTTGTTGCAGAACATTTGTCAGTCAAGGTGGGTAGGGAGATATCCGCTATCACACGCATGATCGGTTATACACAGGCAGGGCCGGATTAAGGTGGCCTGGGGCCCCTAGGCTACAGGTTTCTGTGGGGCCCCACACAAGGCAAGTTTTGTGACAAATTTACAGACAGTGTAAAAATTACGAGGCAAGAATTAAGGATAACATGTCTACCAACTGTGCTCGACACACAGGAAGATTTTTTTTTCTATACTGCATGTTGTTGCAATTCTGCAATTTTTCACTTTTGGCCAATCAGGGGCCCCGTGGCAGGTGGGGGCCCCTAGGCTGCAGCCCACTGACTTGTACACTATAACGTAACTTCTTATAGTATACAAGTCTGTGCTGCAGCCATATCTAGCCTGTACACAGCACAGCTAAGACAAAAACATGATCTGAAATCCTGAAATGTCCTGATGTAGACAATGTGTCGAAATGTGTAGGCATGTAGCCAGAGATTAACACTAAAGAAACAACTAAAGACATTCCTCTTTCGAGAGAATCTACTAGACTAATGCTTGAACTGGCCTTGCCCCAGGGCAGACTCCTGACATGATGTTTAGTTTAGTTTAGTTTGTGAGTGTGTGTTTGTGTACTCGTTATTTCCTCTTTATTTAAAAAAAAAAAAAAACCTAACCCCTCTTTGCAATTGCACTTGTTGTTCTGTATATCTCCTGTGCACTTTGTATTTGCTTGTGATGTTGGCTTGATTATGTCCTCTTTTGAAAGTCGCCTTGGTTATAAAGCGTCTGCCAAATGCAATGTAATGTAATTAACAAATAGCCTAGAAATCTAGACGTCCCTAGCTAGCTGTACGGGTCTGGCTCGCCAGGCTAATTAACAAAGGCTTTTTTCTTGAGTAAGGAGTGCATCAAAACTTGTTTTTCATCTTTTCATGGCTGTTTGGACGCCCACGTTTTTTTTTTGCCCTTTTTTTTATTTATTTTTTAACTAGACTTAACTAGATAAGTGACCCAGTGATTCATTCCCTGAGATTGCATTTACAATGAATATCTTAATCTTCCCAGGGAATCTAGTCAAGGAGGGAGTTCTCAGGGAGGTTGCCTTCTTCACTATGAAGTGCTTGGAGGAAGCACTGCTGAAGTGACCACGTCTTCTTTTTCACATTTAGTTTTCACGCTTGTGACCCCCTTTCCACCCCTCAGCTTCCACAGAGAGACTTCACACATAATCAAACAAGGACAGTGGTAAATAGTCATTTATTACCTCTTTTCAGTTTGTGTCTGAATAGAATAGAATAGAATAGAAATCTCATACAACAAAAATAATCCTAAAACAATGGTAAAATGACAAAGGAAAACTTTCCTTGTTATTATAAATGTTGTTATTATTATTACTAAAGCCTTCCCTGCGATCCCTATAACTACATGTTTTGTGAGAGTTACAGTGGTTAGATGACTAACGCCAGGCTAAACATGCTTGTTTGACGTCCAAACAAGACATCCTTGTGCGTTCTGTTAAGATGAGGATACACAGGCCAATTTTTGAGCAAATGTTTCCGGACAACGATGCTATAAGATTGTTGTTGTTTCGACTCTTTATCACCACCACCTTTCTTCAAGTGAACTTGGATCAGCAGACGACAACGTTTTGAAAACCATTCCATCACAAGATTAAGAACCAATCGTGTTGTTGCCCAGCAACATTGATCTAAATGCTGCCCTGTGTATCATCAGTGCCTTTACAGATGCCCCACAGAGGTTAATGCAATGGCTACCAGCGATGGGGATTCAAAAGGGATTCGTTAGTTAAAATCTAAATCTTCCAAATTACTTGGTTTTTACCTGTCCAATTCAGCCTGGTGAATGGCTGGTTGAATGATCATCTGGTTGAGTTGGACAGGTGAAACAAGGCCATTTGCAATATGTGGCACTGGATTGTATCTAATGAATCCATTCTGCCCATCACTGATGGCCACACAGTCTCACACCCACCTCCTCAGTATATAACACCTTGACCAAGGCCAGGGCTGGACTGGTAATTTGACATGCAGGGCGTTTCCCCAGTGGAACAACAGTCCTCTGGAGTCGATGTTACTTTTTTCGCTTAGAGACCAGCCCATTATTTAGATGGCAAGGCCCATTGGTGCATCTTTAATATATAGAGAGTGGGCTGCCATACGTATTCTAGTGTATCAGAGTGGTGGGGGTGTGGGACCCCATGCGGGGGGCTGGTCTGTGCCTAAGGTGCCCAGGCCATTTTCATATCTCAGGCCAGCCCTGACCAAGCCTCAAAATGACATTAAAAGAGTCCCCACTTTTGTCTTTTGCGTCACAATGCTATGAAAAAGGCCGTCACTGTGACAAGTGTGTTTCAATGAGTGACGGTTAAGTTGCTGTGCAGCCTGGCCTTTTGCGTCATGCAACGCAATGCAAAAGGGGGACCTTTGGCATCTTATAATGAGGCCTCGTGGTCAAGAATATACATCTGGCGTCATATACTGACATGTTGGATGTGACACTGGGTTGGCTATGGTGTATTGCATTGACAGTGAAATGCTTTTTTCCATGTATTGCAATGCTTTCACGGTATGGGGCTCTTCCTAAAAAACAAAACAAAACAAAAAACAATAAAAAAAACCAACTAAAGCATAATAGATAAAAACAGACAGAAATGTAACAGTGGTTGTCAACAAAATTCATCAATGGGTGTTCTCACAGCCTCGCATTATACAACACAAAAATATTTCAGTTTTCAAACCATATAATCACTTTTTTTTCCTCGGTAAAAAAAAACAACAAGTGAATAAAAGTGTCCTCCAGTGTTGTTTTTCTATTGCATTGTGTCTCAGAGGTTGTGACAGTTTGGCTGTGATGCATTCATGACATGACACCTGGCTAGCCTGTTTCGGTCGTTCGTAGCAAACAGACGACTATGCGAAGCCCATATCCCTTCACCTACACGACGTTACACATACAGTAGAACACTACAGACTTACAGACTCAGAGGTGGGATCGGCGAAGCTAAAGCAAAACACGTTTAGTAGCAGTTGGAAAAATTAGTACATTTCGACATGCTATTTTGACACCATAGGCTCCAGAGAGGGAAAAAACCCAAGTGCCTATGACAGGCTCTGTTATTTAAAAAAAAACGAACAAAGAAAAAAAAAAACACACACATCAATCCTCAGGTGAGCAAACTGAACCAGTTTAGAAAGGTGATGGTCTTTCTGGCACAGGCAACCTATGAAGGCCACAGACATGGATTGCGTGTGTGTGCGTGTGTGTGTGTGTGTGTGTGTGTGTGTGTGTGTGTGTGTGTGTGTGTGTGTGTGTGTGTGTGTGTGTGTGTGTGTGTGTGTTGAAAGGGAGGGTTGTCTTGAGTAAACACTGAGAAAGGGATTTGGTTGCTGCTCATTCAATATACAAAATTGAACCATCAAGTAACCAAGGTGAAAATGTGAGTATAGAAGGAGTGTGTAGAAACGGTCTTGTGTGAGAGAGGGAGAGAGTGCGAAAGTTCAAGACAGTAGTTTACGTCGAGTGAGAAAGACATAGAGCAAGACGGACAAATGGACAGACAGAGAAAACTGGCCTGTGGGTAACTGTTTCCAGCTCAGGGGGGTTCTGCCAAATGAGATAGCAGAAAATGCAAAGAATAAGGGTTCACACTGCAGTGAATTAGTATGCTACAAGCTATAGTTCAACTACGCACACGTCAGCCAGTCATCAACAGAGGATCCCAGCACACACTCCAGGGGTGCATTTCTCGAAACCAAAGTTGCTTACTACATTAGCTACTCTGTTGTTTTCAATGCATTTTCCCATTGGCAACAACCGAAGTTGCTAACAAGCTATCAACTTCCCTTTTGAGAAATGCACCCAAGGTTTAGTTAGAGGTGCAATGTTTCTGCCAGAGAATTTGTTTGCACCTGGGGGGCATTCTGTCAAGACGGTTGAGTGATAAATCTGTCTAACTGGAAGGGGTAAACCTCCAATTAGATAGCCTGCAGTTGTTATTATAAACAGGGCCTCTAGGCTCTTCTATTAGCTGATTTAACACTACCTCCAGGTTAATCTAATCTGGTTAACTACTGAGTCACTTTCATGAAATACCCCCCTGGTATCATAGACGTACGTGTATATGAATGAACAAACGTATATGTCTATGGTTGGTATGCTGCCTAAATCAACCAGCCAATTAGTCTCACTTCCTGTCACATGACGCCTATGGCTGCGGCTCATGCTTTCACTACAGTAAATGCCTTCAAGAGTAGTCAACAGATGCCATTCTTCACAGCAGCCATTTTATAAGCTTCTACATATAGATAAGTCGACAAACGGTGTTCAGGCTCGAGGTAACAAAGCTAGCTTGTGTAACGCAAGCCGGCTCGTTGTAAAAATGTATAGTAATAGTCAGGCTCTTAGCTCACACATAAGAAGACCGAGGAAGACTTGCCTACTGTGGCCTACACATGTCCCTGACAGATGGATACTTGTAGATAAAAACAAAACAAACATTTTGGTTGCTGAGCAACAACTTATAAAATGGCTGCTGTGAAAAATGTACAGTACAATTAAATGCATGGCCCTGCAGAATTAAGACAGAGTTGGACAAACACAGACCCCATCATCCTTCAACACTTCACCATCCCCGCACAGTCTCTTCACATGGACAATACTTTACTTTGACTCCTCTGTTGTCTCTCATGCACAACCACTTCTGTTAGGATTACAACGATAGTCATCATTTTCCTCAGGTATTGCATGAGATACTTTCACAGACTGGATATTGCTCTTTAGGATTGACTTCACATTGGCAAGATTACATACAGTACGTACAGTACACTCAAATATTGCTGCCGTCTCTTTACCCCTCCCCCCACCACGCCCTCCCTCCCTCCCTGTACATCCTGCAAAGCGCGCATAAGGAGTATGGATGATGGGAAGGAATCTACAAAGGGCATACAGTATATTCACATATCCAGGAGCTGAGGTAGTGTTCACCATTCCATCGCCGCGGAGACGATTGAGTGATGGCACACTGAGCATGCTTAACATCCTGTGTGTGTGTGTGTTCGTCTGTATGAAAGAGATGCACAAAGTGTTTCAAAGTGTTCATGTGTGTATGACAGATAGACACACGCACAGTGTATCTATGTGTGTGTGTGTGTGTGTGTGTGTGTGTGTGTGTGTGTGTGTGTGTGTATGTGAGTGTGTTGGTGGGTAACAAAAATGCAAAGGAATATCTTTTCTCACCTGTCATAGCTGAGGTACAGGCCAAACCCCATTCCACGCCTATTTCATTGCTACGACCCTTCCAGGACCTCGGCCAGCTAATATACTTATGCTCCTTTCGGGACCTTGGCCAACTTTTATGTCCCTTTCACATTCATCCAAAAAGCCAAGACACAGAGCGCCATGGCCACATGCTTTCATCAACTGGCGACATGTGAGACAGACGAAGACAAAAGGAGACGAGTGAGATGAGGTGTTGTAGAGGTGTCGGGTGTGTTAGGGGACTCAAGCACAGCGTAAATACTACGGTTACTATATACCTACTACTTCTCAGTCCAGTTGGCTTGTTTGTTTGTGTTTGTTTGTTTGTTGGTGTTTGTGGTACGAAAAGAGGAGAGAGCCTTTAAGAGTAGCAGACAGTGCTACGCTGAGGGCAGTGCTGGGTACTCTGTGAAGGTGTGTGACTCGTGATGATGTCGTTTTCTTTTCTTTTGGCGGAAACGGAACAGGCACGCGTTTCTCGAAAGCGTCCTCGCTTAACTAGGTTAGCAATTTTAGCGGCTTGTTTTGATGTAATAATTTCCCATTGGCCACATAGTTAAGAAAGTTGCTAACTAGTTAGCAAACAACGTTTTCGAGAAACGCTGTTCCGAACCAGAGCCAGTGTTTGCCGTCATGGACACGGTGGCCATAGCTACAGCACGGCGGAGCCCTCTGGGTTGCAGGTGAGGTGTGTGGCAGTCCCCCCACCGCCTACACACCCCCCCCCAACCATCCCCCCGCCGACAGCCGCCCCTACCCCTACCCCTACTCCAACACCTCCGCCAGGCGACTTCAGCCCGATTGCGGCGCTACTGTGACACCCCATGGCTTCTGCGCTCTTGCCCCCTAGCCCGCCAATACCCGCCATCCCGCCCATGCCGGCCATCCCTCCCATGCCGCCCACCAGGATGGCGCCTCCTGCTGGCTGGTGGTGGTGGTGCAGCTGGAGCTGCAGGCTGTGGCTGTGGGTGCTGTGTGCCCCGCGGGCGCTGTGGTGTGCCAGCACCGCCATCATGGTGTCCGTGGTGACGGTGCCAAACTCGTAGGTGAAGGTTCCGTAGTAGACCAGCACGATGACCGTGAAGACCCACTCGCAGATGGCCGCCGCGTGCTGCAGCACGAAGCTCTCGTGGATGAAGAACACGCCACCTGGTGGAGGGGAGTTGAGGAAACTACATACATAGTTTGCTGTTGTTTGTTTGTTGTTGTTTTGGTATACAGGTGCACATTCTAGTGGAAAGAAGGAAAGTTCAAGGATATTATGGTGTTGTTACAGGGGAGAATGGACGTTATATTGACATGCAGAAC
>NC_085867.1:25666422-25673922 GCF_034702125.1 Engraulis encrasicolus | reverse complement strand
GATCAAACACCGACTTGAACCGTCTATCCCGTTTGTGCACCACAACTTTGCATTTTAATTTGTGCTCCACCACGCCCTGTGACAGGTTAGGTTTAGGCATGGTTTTGGGGTGACAAAAGTGCTTTACTGACGTTGAGGAGCATGACTTTACGACTTTAAGGCATTGCTCCTCATTGCAGAATGCACTGGCATTCAATACAAACACCTTTGTATGATGCCAGTCTGACATACCGCAGAAGCAGCAGGAAGGAGTGGGTGGAGACTGAGAGGGGGATGAGAGAGTGGGAGATGAAGAGGAAGACGGAAGAGGAAGATGCAGGGGGGTGGCAGAGAGAGATTGTGGTGGGGAGAGAGAGGAGGAGGAGAGAGAGGGAGAGAAAGGCACTAAAGAGAGGCAGTAGAGGAGAGAGGGGGAGAGTAGGAGAGAGGGGGTAGTGGAGAGAGAGAGAGAGAGGGAGGGATAGAGGGAGTAAGACAGTGGGAGCGATAGCAGTTTCATGAACTAGAAATTTGACATACAGTAAGTTAGAGGGAGCTTACATTAGAAAAGAGAACGCAGACAATCTGATGAGCTACAATCATATTACAGAATACAACAAATAGTCCAGGATCCATAGGCCTACACCTGGAACAAATTAGTAACAAGCCGGAATGTTCAGAATACCTTCTGGAAACCCCCCTTGTGCTCTCTGAGGAATTCAAGATACTCAAGCATGTTACTACCCGTTGTTCCGGGTTTGACTCAATTTTGAGCTAATGCTCTTGGACGAAAAAGGCAGATCACACTTATCAAAATCAAAGCGCTGCCTTTAATTCACCAGTTCGTACTTCATCAGCAAAGGGAAAGTTGCTCAACAACACAACAAGAGAGATTGAATCGGAACATTGTTTCTGTACACCAGTGGGAAAGGTGTATATGTTACACACAGGAAAATAACTTCCGCAGCAAAGTAAGAATGTGAATACTGTACTGTGTTTCGAGTGTAAAGAAATCCTGCACACTGTCCATTCCACCAACAAACTTTAATACAACGTTTTTCTTTACGCTTGAATGACAACCCCACTGGGATAATATCATACGCACCTGCCCAACTACAGAGGTGTGCAAAAGCGTCTTTTTGAACAATACTGTACTGTATAAAACAGCAATGACAATGTATAGTGTGAATTGACCTTCGATAATTGGTGGTGAACTGCTTGTTAATCAGGGCTACTGCTTTTTACATGTTAGATTACAACAAGTCAGTACGACCACCCGGCTATTTTTGGTTCGCTGGGGGGTGCTAGCTCATCTTCAGGGTATATCCTACACCCCAGTTGTCCCTCTATTGGTAATTCGAACTGTGGAGTGGGGTGGAAGATGGCGTATGGGTAGGCTGGACACTTCTGTCTGACAAAAAGCCTGGATATTTTGACAACCAATTCAACCCTTTTTCTTGGTGATCTTCATTCTATGTCCAGGGATTTTTTTTCCGATTAAAACCTGGACCTATCAGGTAAAACCAGAACAAGTGACAACACTCTGTGTGTGTGTGTGTGTGTGTGTGTGTGTGCGCGTGCGTGTGTGTGAACAGAAGATCAGAAACACAAAAATCTGTTCTCTGTGCGCGTGCGTGTGAACAGAAGACCCGACCGGAAACACAAAAATCTTTTTTCTGTGTGTGTGTGTATGTGTGTGTGTGTGTGTGTGTGTGTGTGTGTGTGTGTGTGTGTATGTGTGTGCGTGTGTGTGTGTGTGTGTGTGTATGCGTGTGCGTGTGTGTTACCCATGAAGGCTCCCACGTTGCCGATCAGGCTGAAGAGACAGCTCTCGGGAGGGAACACACCACATTTGCTGAAGGGGGAGGAAGACACACGCAGAGAGGCAGAGTTAGCATAATACACACACAACAACTTTGCACCTTAAGGTAAGTGAAAAGTCATTTTTCGACTACCAGCATTACTAAATAAATGACATATAGACATATTTTGGTTACACTGCATTGTTACATTAACTAATAATTACAAAGCATGCAACAATATTTAACCTGTAGTTGTGCTGTACCCTAGTTAGGGCTAGGGTTACATTATGTGTATTATGTACTTAAACTGTACACAGTGTTGATTCATGTAGTTACAATAAGAGAGAGGCCGTAAAATGAAGTGCTACCCGTAACTAGAGACCCCTGGTATAGCATGTAATCCATGTGTAATATACCATTGCATTTAGCTGACACTTTCATTTAACCAAAACGACTTACAAAGTTATTTTAGGGTATTGGTTACAGTCCCTGGAGCAATGTGGGGTTAGGTTCCTTGCTCAAGGGCACTTCAGCCATGGATAGAGATTAGTGTTGCATCGATACCGATACCAGTATCGGTGGATCGGCACTAAAGCGGTGGTATCGGTATCGGCGAGTACCAACAAATAGGGCACCGATACCATTTACAGGTGGTTGTATGACACTTTAACAGCCTTGAAATTAGTTCTTTCATAGAGGTATTTCAAATGTATAAAAAGTTTTGCTGGATTCACTTTGTATTAGTCTTTTTCCTGTTTCACAAAGGTAGGCAGCAGCCTGACAAAGCCATGCAATGATTTTACATCCAAGTAGTACTATGCACTACAGCCCTTCATATATATACATTTCAAATAGGGTGGTATCGGTATCGTTATGGTATCGGTATCGGCCGATACTGCACAGCCAGGTATCGGTATCGGGGCCAACAAATGGTATCAGTGCAACACTAATAGAGATGTAGGGAGAGGTCAGGGGAATTCGAACGGCAACCCCTAGATTGAAAGACCAACTCTCTAACCACTAGGCCACGGCTGCCCCATATACTGCCGGTGTATACTGTACCTGATAAGGGGGATCTCCTCCAAGGTGCAGCAGGTTTTGGGGAACCCCCTCCGCGCCGTCTCCTCACTACATGTCACATTGTAGGTCCTATGGTACCAAGCAGACAGACAGACAGACAGACAGACAAACAGAACATCAACACCCCACTCAAGACAATAAGTAACTCCAAAAACGTACATGTGTCATTTTCATTTACACATCCAGTCGCCAAGTCCCCCAAGTAGTTAACGCTGGGTGCTTCTTTATTCATACAATTTCATGAAATCAAATGCAGTCAATGTTTTTTTTTACACTTGCGTACGTTTGATGCAAAAATATTTCTTCATATTAACTAGGACAAAAGGGGGGGTTTCTGACGCAAGAGAAGTGACAGAGTGCCTTTACTGTCTAGTATTGGACCTCTCCACTCTCCAGCTACCATTAGGACCACGCCGGATCAATACAGCCAACACAGACACACACACAGATAAGTACCATGTCCACGTGCTAACCATAACTAGTCACTCACCAGTTTTCCACTGGGCAAACATGATGGTTCATCACTGCCATGGCATAGCTGTGGGGAAACAAATGGTAACACTTCATTTTACGATGTCTCAGTGTATGGACATGTATCTATTGGCATGTAATGTCTTGTTCTTACGCTTTAAATACATGTTCTTACATAGTTTGTTACACTGTACCTAACTGATAATGACAGGGTCAGTCAAATAAAGGCAACAAAAATAAATAAACAGAATTAGTTCACATATTACATTAGATTACTTATTGGAATTTCATAAATTCTGTTCCAGAGTCCACCAGAATTCAGTGATGTTTGTACACAGTTTCAAAGTGTAGTGGCAAGCATGCACATTCAGCAGAAAAGCATCAGCAGGTGCCAAATAAAAAAAGCTGGCACATGTAGGAGCGGGAAAGGATCTGCACACTGCTTGCAAAAGACAACGTTTCGATCATAGATCTTCTTGCTCCAAATAAATTAAGTCTTTTGCAAGCAGTGCGCAGATCCTTTCCCGCTCCTACATGTACACAGTTAAATGCCAGGGGGGCATAGTTAGAAAATGATGGACAAACTGCAGGAAAGCTATGCTGCACCACCCACCCTCACCCCACCCCCACCTGACCACACCCTCTGAACCTGACCCATCTCCCCTGGCACCTGGCCTTGCCTGAAGTGCACAACTCCCTTTGGTGCACACACTGTAGGATGGCTCTTTTGAATGTTGTGCCATTTCTATCATAACCAATCCCTATTTTCGGCAGATGTCTTGATAGAGACTTACACTATCCATATTCCTGTAATGGAGAAGGCAGCCAGGCTGACGGGCAGGACAATCCAGGCGGTCATTGGGCAGTCTGTGTGGGACCTGTGACCAGAGCATCGGGGACTGGGAGAGGTGGTGGTCCGGGCGTGAAGTGGCGAGAGGAGGGGAGACGCAGGCAGGTGAAGCCATGCAGTGCGAGGGTAGGGCAGTACCGACGGGGCAACACTGCTGTCCTGAATGCTACATTGGCCGCCGCTTCGTGCAGTCCAAAGCACCAAGCCTGCAACACAGACAGAGCGTGTGCTTCATTGATTGTTGGTGGGACGGGCAGGCAATGTTTTTGCCCTGTCCTGTGTGCGGATGTAATTGCAAATATTATTTTACAAAATGTATGAGAATAGGCGGCATAGACCACATGGTTTGATAATCATAACATATTACACAGATTTTGTGGATGAAACTTTACTCAAAAACTGCTCGATACAAGCTTCGCAACAAGCTCAGTAAAGCCATCTTGCTCAGCAGGAAGGGCCGGATAAACACTATATTATCAGGCGACTGTTGACAACCCATGGGTTTTTAAAACGAACATAGCAATCTACAGTAAATACACCAGAAACTATGCAAAGGAGAACGTGCTTCCGATGTGCTTTGAACGTGTCATCATCATCAAATGTATCCGCATCTCAGATCACCAGTTCTCGGGCTATTAGTTCTAGGGAATGATGCTAGGCGGTTTTACCGGAGGATAACAAATCGGTCATAAAGAGAGCTGCACATAGAGATGGACAAAAATACAAATTTACATGGCCAAACGGTCCTTTTAATTGCATTGCATTGGTTTCATACAATTCCATTACGATGCAGCGTCAGTCAATCAGAATCTGAATATGGAAGAAAAATACTCACCCAAGGTCCTCCAGCGACACCTGTGCGAAAGAGCGAGCTATTTTGCTAGCCGGATAGCCGGATAGCGGAGTAGCGAGCTAGCTGCTGGTGTTGATCGGAGCTCCGCTTGGACACAAGGACGTATGAGGACGTACGCGCAACTGGGTCACGTGTTCAAATTATGGCAATGCAGCACCAGCTGTTTGAAAAACACTTCAGTCAGTGGGCATGTGTTGTGGTACCCAACCGTTGAAAATTGTAATATGTATACTGAATTGTTTATTTATTATTATTAGATGGTTGTTATCATGTTATTACCATGGGGAAGGCAGAGAACAAATGTGGTAAGTCTGAAAAGTCATTCCGTGTTTCTGGTAGGACTACAAGAAAGTAATTTGCTAGAAGAAACATCTCATAGAGCTACTACACACCATTTGTACCATAAATCCAGACACTTTCAAAGTAATTAGGCCTAAATAACGCGTATTGACCGCCTGATTCCTAAAATCAGAAAGTTGATTTAGTGCGCGAGGAGTAGAAAGGGTGTGAGAATTTTTTTTTATCTGACCAGTCATGTGGGCCCTTTGGTTAATTGTGTAAGAGAGAAACAGCTGAAATGCAGAGCCATCTAATAACAGAGTTACGCAAACCGGGGACCAGGAAGTCGGTTGGTGATGTGATTCGCGTAGATTAAAATGTTTCTTAACAGTAAACTTCTGTTCGTTGGAAACTAACACAGAACCATCACATACCAAACAAAGATTAAGTACAAACAAATTACATTATCTTTACCACATTTTCTGTGTTCTACGGCCACCTCCTGGAACTAAGTAACTTCTAATAGAACTAAAGTCAATGGGGATTTCCATGTTAACGCTCCGTGAGGCTCCATGAGAGCCGCCATTGCTGTGGAAAGATTGGTCCATAGAGGTCTATGGGAGTGGCGTAACTCTGATATTAGATGGCTCTGCTGAAATATGTGCAGCCAATTGTTGTTGTTGTTTTCATAAACTTTATTATTACTATTGAACTCAGCTAGCCTTCTAGGACTATGTTCACTGCACACAGGGTAACATTTTCTGAATGTTGGTGCTGGCCACGTCAGCTGAGCTCATTCAAACTTCATTGCAACTCAGTTGGCACAGTTGGTTGACAATTGCAATTGCAATTGCGCCCTCCAATGGCAGTTTTTTGAAAGCGTCATGCGGGTGCAAAAAACACATCCTGAAAACTGGTACAGTACAGAAGCGTATTATTTTTGAAGGCGTGATTTTGCTTACTGATGCAGCAGCATACTTTGCATTAAATATTGGTGGTAGGCTATCAAGTAGACAAATAATGGAAGGTGGCAATTTAAAACACAGATTTACCTCTTCCGAAGACATGGCGCCGCTGGTGTAGTGGTATCATGCAAGATTCCCATTCTTGCGACCCGGGTTCGATTCCCGGGCGGCGCACGACGTTTTGCACTGTATGTCGGAATATGTCCTATAATTAATCGTCATTGCCTGCATTTCGAAGTGTCGTGGCTGAAATCATAATAAAAAATATATTGAACTGACGATAAAATGTTAATGCACCAGCAATACAAGGACAAGCGTCCACAAACTCCACAACAGCTTAGGTCATTGCAACAGCAATTCAGCTGCAGGGATGTGTAGCCTATTGTGGAAAAAGAGGCAGGATATTGTGAACTAATTAAAGCCGTCACATCACCGTCAATGTTGTAATTTTAGGCTACATCAATGACCTCTATAGTGGGTTGTAAGTGTAGTACATTCATTTGTTACTATCAGTTACATGTTTTGTTTGTTTGTTTGTTTTTTTGCAATATCCAAACGTCCGTTTTCAACAGGGTCATTATGCATAACAAAACATAAACAGGCTGAAAGAGTTGAGCTCCCATCAAACCGCATACAAAAGACATGTAGAACATGCCGTTTTTGGGAATTGTGGTCTATAGGGGGCACTGTAATTTAACAAAAGAACATTTTGATTGGGGGCCCTGAAGCCCAAGCCTCTCCACTCCAAAAAAAACAAAACAAAAACAAAAACCCTTCATTATTGGTCTATACTTGTGTTCTCTCATAGTTTATTAAAATTATAGCTACTTTAAACTTTTTTTCAACTTTTCTCTGGGGAGAAACCCCATACAAAGTCTCTCTCGGATCTTGTAAGAGACTTGTTGTTTGGCCCAGGGGTTCATGGAGTCCTAATCTGGTGTCGTGCTCAAAAGCGACTTCCTGCCAGAAAACGACTTGACAGGGCGTTGCAAGAATGTGACTGCCCCCTGTAAGTCAGGATTGCAAAGGGCAAAACTCACCAAAATGTCTGGGTTGACAGTGGAGGGTGCCATGTGTATGTACAGCGACTTTGATGCAGCCTCTGTAGTCCAGAGTTACAGGGGGCAGTCCATACAAAGTCAGCCGTTTTCTGGCAGGGAGTCGCTTTTGAGCATGACACCGTCCCTGGCTATTGGTGATGAATTTGTCTTTTGACATCAA
>NC_085867.1:25633922-25658922 GCF_034702125.1 Engraulis encrasicolus | reverse complement strand
CACTGAAAGTACTCTAGCCACAGCCAAGTTTTACCAGCATTTGACCTGTTGGCTAGTGCCAGTGTCAAGCCCTGGTTTGGATGTCTCTCAACAGGATACCTCAAAAGGTTATGAACAGATTTTGATTAAATTTTGTGGAGTTGTTGGAAATGACAAAAGGAACACATGTTTAAAATGATGATGGTGATCCGGATCACGATTCGGATCCAGGATTTAAAAAAATATATTCTTCACCATTGTGGTACAGGGCGAATTGTGATATTCCAGTTTCTAACTTCACAAAAACAAGGCAGAAAATTAGAATGTAACATGTTCTATCAACCAGCTTCTTTGGCGGAGGTCTGCACTCTCTGAGTGCCTTTCTAGTTGATTACGTAATCCCTCCACATATTACACTTCATTTCTTCCATCGTCTAGTGAGCCCAGTCTGTTGGGTTGTACTAGGGAGTCTATGGGACTGAGCTTAATATAAACAGCATTAAGTGGTGACATAAATAATAACACCAGACACACAGAATGGGGGCACAGTACACACACACCACAGCTGATATGCAAACCCAATAAACCACTATAGCCTATAGTAGGGACTGCAGACTACAGTACTTGCTCAAGGAGAGAGAGAGAGGTTTAAAAAGTCCTTTATTGGACCAAAGATTCAGATTTTTACAAAGCCGTCAAAACATCATCATATTTTAAGCAAAGAAAAGAAAAAACAAAAACAAAAACAAAACCAAACCAGTTCCCTCCTTACAGCCTCAACACCAACCTCTCCTCCTCATCCACCTCACACAACAGTCCTCCCAATCCCCAAATTCCCAAAAAAGAATCCACATCATTCACCAATTTGTAATATGCGAACTCCACCTTGACCCTACACCCCACCATCCCCTTTAAAACGTCCACGGGGTCTGTTGTCCCCTCCCCAAGATTTCTATTTTTTCGGGTTCGCCATATGGCCAACTTGGCTGAGGCCACTAAGAAATTGAAGAGGCACACTTCCCTTTTCACCTTAACCCTGTAAGCAGGACCAGTGACAAAACTGCAGTGTGAGAAAGGCAGCTGCAACACATTTGCCCACCCCTGTAAACAAAAAAAGAGTCCCTCCAGTCTTTTGCAAAAAATAAACAAATGGTCCACAGTCTCCTCCTCCCCACAGAACAGGCATTCCCTCCCCACCGCTGGATTCAGGTGCGCTATGTGCCTATTGGTGTGGAGAGAGAGAGAGAGAGAGAGAGAGAGAGAGAGGGAGAGAGAGAGAGAGTGTGTGTGTGTGTGTGTGTTTGTGTGTGTGTGAGGGTGTGGCTTCACCAAGCAGAGGCAATCTCTGCCTAAATCCCTGGTGTATTATTTTTTTCAACAGAAGAGCGTGAACTCAAGAGAAGTGTGTGTGTGTGTGTGTGTGTGTGTGCGCATGCGTGCATGTGTGTGTGAACAGAAGACCGGAAACACAAAAAAATCTTTTCTCTGTCTGTCTTATGTGCCCAAGGCCACATGCATTTAATACTTTCCAATGCTTAAGAAAAACATCTAGAGAAAGTGTAGGTAAAGTGTAGGTTAAGTGAAATAGAGCATAAGTTACATATACACATATTTATTATTTACGCAATAGACATACTAAAACACAGAAGGCATTAACTTAAACATTGTGGGTAGCAATTGTGGCCTAATGTTATAGGAGATTCACCAAGGAATTCCCATGCTGCTTTGCAAATTCGTTCCCATCTGTAAGACAGCGTGGATGCTGAACTAAAGGGGATGGAAAGTCGGTGACATATACAGTACGGGCCAACTGGAAGCTAGCTTGCAGTTTCTTTGAATACAACTGACACGATTGGCTATGGGCTACGTGCACACCAAATGATCCATTCCAAATGGCCAATGACTGCCGTTAGTAATCGTAAACCGCACCTCCCCTACAAGAAATTCAGTAGGCAGTAGGCCTGATTTTGGTTAATGCTGCAAAATATAGGCCTAGCTGTGCACAAACTATCTTAGACCTGCCCTCTCTGTGGTACTGTACATGTAGACCAGGGGTCCCCAAACTAAGGCTTGGGGGCCGCATGCCTTTGACCGGCCTTCCACCTCTCTGTACCTCACCATTTGAACTGGCCCAAAGAAGCAATCCTTACAGAAAAAAATAATGATGAAATGTATTTTTTAAATATATATTTTTTTAATCAACAGGCCTTCCTACAGTTTCACTAACCTACTGAGAATCACCAAAAGTTCATTGTCTTGATAGTTTGTCATCTCACTGTAATAATATAAACAGGCTTACCATTTCTATTGTATCACTCATAAACTGTCAATCACCATATTTTTCTAACCTTTTCTAACCATTTTTACATGGTTATCAGAAATTAAAAGGAATAGCTGTGGTATTTCAAATTGAAAAACATGTGAAGTACTCACTTCTTTTGCAAATCGCTTGTAATGATGAACTATTTTGTGCTAGAAATTATGGCTATAATTTATGGCTAGGCAGTGGCCTAGTATACAGCCCACATGATTGATCCCGGCCCCTGATCACAGTCAGGAACAATAGTGTGGCCCCCAAAGAGAAACGTTTGGGGACCCCTGATGTAGACTATGCTGACTAAAGATCACAGTCCTCATTTGGAGCTATGCTATGACCTGACTTCATGATTTTGTCTTTGAGTAACTTTTAAAAAAGCTCTTACCTCATTCATGCTTTAATATTTAATGTTTGATTTATGCAGAAGTGAGTGAGTGAGAGAGTAAGCAGGTCCCTAACAAAGTAAAAAAAAAAAAGAAGAAGAGAGAGGAAAAGCAAATCGATACCTGTCAGTGAAATGATGTTTTGATCAAATTCATGCTTGTGTTGCAGAGTCTTGGATTTCAGAGTTGTTGCCAGGCGGGCCCGCTGTTGAATTGGACTCAAAAGGAAATCTGACACACCTGCAGCTTCTCAGATAAGGCCAGGGCAGTTTTAAACAGCTCAGCACTTTGACATAATAGAGAAAGCCTACATCACAACATTACTCTGTGTGTGTGTGTGTGTGTGTGTGTGTGTGTGTGTGTGTGTGTGTGTGTGTGTGTGTGTGTGTGTGTGTGTGTGTGTGTGTGTGTGTGTGTGTGTGTGTTGTGTGTGTCTGTGTGTGTGTGTGTGTTTGTGTGTGTGTTAGCACATTTTCCTAATGCATATATATGCAGAAAGTGTGTGCGTGCGTGTGTGCGTGCGTGCGTGCATGCGTATGTGCGTGCGTGCGTGTGTGATCACCTGGCAGAGCTCCATGGCCTGCCTGCTCCCCATTCTGCCAATGTAATCATATTAGTTTAACATGTTCATGCTTTATGTGCTCTAAACATTTGAACTGATGTTTATGAGTATTTAATGTATGCAGCATATTCACATACACATCTACAGGCCCTAGCCAAGGGATTATTTTCAGCTCTAGCCCCTGTCAGGTTGATGTAACGAACACAACACACACATGCGCACGCACACACACACACACACACAAACTCACACACACACACACACACACACACACACACACACACACACACACACACACACACACACACACACACACACACACACTTTTACTGAAGGCGAGCACTGACACTTGATGTAGTTTATTTGTTTGTTTAGTGCTACTGCCTTGGGACAGAGAAAGCAGACACATCAACCAGACATGCACTCAGTCAGACACGTCAAACACACATTGACACTTATCAGCCTCAGCACATTCAACAGACATCAGACAAAGCACATTCACACAGACAGTCAACTGAGGACACGCATGCACGCACACACGCATGCACGCACGCACGTACGCACACACACACACACACACACACACACACACAATTTTACCCACCCCACCTAGACTGAGCGGCATAGTGATGGTGCATGTTGCCATGGTGATTATTAGCATGGCCTAATCCAATGCATTCAACAGTAGGGGGCACATGCCACTTCCTG
Organism: Engraulis encrasicolus; assembly: GCF_034702125.1. Taxonomy (NCBI): domain Eukaryota; kingdom Metazoa; phylum Chordata; class Actinopteri; order Clupeiformes; family Engraulidae; genus Engraulis; species Engraulis encrasicolus. The sequence continues at coordinate 25,654,973 of NC_085867.1, read as the reverse complement.
TGACTGGCTACCATGGCAACTGACCCTATTAGGTGCCCCACCACGACTGGAGACTGGACTGGGCGTCTACAGCATGTCCGAGTATGGCTGCCTCTCTGGCTTTGTCTATCGGTTGGTCTCTCTCTCTCTGTCTCTCTGTCTCTCTCTCTCTCTCTCTCTCTCTCTCTCTCTCTCTCTCTCTCTCTCCCTCTCTCTCTCTCTCTCTCTGTATCTTTCTTTCACTGAGACCCATGATGCATGATGCTCTCACTGTCATATGCAAAGATCACACGGGTGTGTGTGTGTGTGTGTGTGTGTGTGTGTGTGTGTGTGTGTGTGTGTGTGTGTGTGTGTGTGTGTGTGTGTGTGTGTGTGTTAGCTTATTTGTTTGTATGCATGCAGGAGTGTGGGTCTTCTTACAGTAATGGAAATACCCAGTGATGTGGAACAGTTGGAGTGGAGTCCTTGTGAATATGCTCTCTCTCTCTCTCTCTCTCTCTCTCTCTCTCTCTCTCTCTCTCTCTCTCTCTCTCTCTCTCTCTCTCTCTCTCTATCCATCTCTCTATCCATCTCTTTCTCTTCTCTCTCTCTGTGCGTGTGAGTGTATGTTTGTGTGTGTGTGTGAAAGAGAGATAAATTGAGAGACTGAGAGATATTGAGACTTTACATTACCATTTGCACTATACTGTAGCTAATGCCGTGCACAGCTCTGTATGAGCTGATGAGAGGCACACACCTTGCTGTGATCCTCCTAATCTATAAAGCAGCAGAAGCTGCAACAGTCCTTCCATGACTCCCAATGCTGTAAGCCCCTACTGTACCTATCCAGCTCCATCTATCCAAATAAGTTCACGCCACACCCTTACACAAACAACTCCGCAAAGCATATATCACAAAGAATACTCCCCGGCAGACCACCTTGAAGAATTTGAAGGGGACCTTGAAATTATTTGATAGGCTATGCTATCCAGCTCTTTCTTTCTTTTATTTTTGCTGTTAATGTTGTCTTCGCACTAGTCAAGAAAAGCCATTGCCTTAGTTTGTACGCCCTGTTTGTTTTGTGTTTGCTTCCATATTCCCATTTCAATCTTCCTGTAACTCATTTTCTAATCATAGTGTCTGTTTTTTTACTTGTCTATTCATATATAACTTTGTTGAAAACTTAAACTTAAAAAAAGAATACTCCCTGACATCTCATCTAGCATACACTCTACCCATCTCCTCCTCTATCTCCACAAATACCAACTCCAACCTCCTCCTCCCTCACTTTCTCCTCCTCCTTCCCCTCCTCTTCCTCCTTTGTCTCTCCAGAGTGAATTCCAACCTCTCTGCTTCCCTCTCCATCACGCCAAAGACTACCCCTTCCCAACCTCTCCCCATAGCATACATTCCATGTGTCCACCTCCAAGCTCCCCACAACCACCTCACCAAAGCACACAACCCAACTGTCCATCACAAGCGGGAAACCTCACAAACAGGTCCTCCACTATCTCCATAAGGCCCATCCTCTCCGCCTCCCCTGCCATCTGATCAAAGACCTCCTCCATCTCCATGTCTTCAAAGCCCAAGCCTCAACCTATCTACCCCTCCTCCTCCTCCTCCACCCCTCCCCCAATCTCCATAGCACAAACGCTGTCCTCCTCCACCTCCCTCTTCCATCTCCCCAAAGCCCATCCTCTCCACCTCCTCGTCCATCTCCATTTCCTCAGCCTAAAACCCCATACTCCTCCTCCTCCTCGTCCATGCCCCCAGTGCACAAAAAGCCCAAACCTCCCTGCCTGATCTCCTCTCCTCAAACTACAGTAGAAACGTCAACCTCCTTCTCCATCATCTCCATCATCTCCATCATCTCCCCGAAGTACTGCACTGTATAAACCCCAACCCCCTCAACCACTATCTCCTCAAAGACCAACCTCCCCATGTCGTCCTACAAAGCATGAACTGCAACCCCTCCATCTCCCCAAAGTATCCACCTCCACCTCCTCAATGTATAAACCCTAACCCTATATATGCCTCCACCTCCTCAACATATGCTATGTATCCCAACATATCCACGTCCTTCTTCACAACCACCGCTCCACCCCACCCCATTCCCCACTCCACACCACCCCACCCCCCTCAACCACAGTCTATCCAAAGCCCAAGCCCTCCGCCTCCTCTTACATCTCAACAAAGCATGAACCCCAACCTCTCCATCTGCCCACAGTAGAAACCCTCTCCACCATCCACTCAGTGTATAAACCTTAACACCTGCATACACCTCTGTCTCCCAAAAGCTCAACCCACAACCCCCTCAACCACTCTCTTACTATTACTCACTATCAATCACCATCTATTATAAGCAATAGACCATGATAGACCCTGTGCTGAGTTATTATCAGCCCACCTCACCACAGCGTGAACCCCAAACCTCTCCATCTCTCCTCCCAAAGTGTGAACCCTCTAACATGGCCCCATCTTCACCCTGTCGCCTGCTCACTCACCCCAGCTGATGATTGGCTGTCAGTGTGTCAGCTCGTTACATATTTGATGAGGTGGGTCTGCCACAGCTGCGAGGGGATTCATGATTGACAGGTGCCATCATCCACACACACAGACACGCACGCAGATGCACGCACACACACACACACTCATGCACACGGACGGACACACGCACGGTGCACGCATGCACACAAGCACGCACGCACGCACTCACTCACTCACTCACTCAATCACACACACACACACACACGCACACACACACAGGCACACACACACACACTCACACACACCCTGGAGACAATTGGACGTATGACACATTCAGCTTTGTCTCGACCCCGTCATCCAGCCCAGGGTTATATCAAAACACACAAAGACCAGCAGTGTTAGATTGGCCGAAGTGTACAATGGAAGGCCCATAGTGCTTTACATTTTGGAGTCTACATTGCCAATAGTCTGCATAAGTGGTAGCCTCTTATGATTATACATGTTTTGCTCACAGTGCTCACCACTCTGGCAGTCTGTTGGCCTTTTTTAGCAAATTTCTGAGTAGATTCTGCTTGGGCTGGAAACTTAAACACCAGTTGACATGTATGATGATGAGGAGAATTGATTGTATAGAAAAACACATAAGCCTCTCAATGGTAATTAGCAGTGTTATGGTTCATGATTAAGGAAAAACAGCAAGACTGCCACAGCTGGCAGTTAACAGGATTCTCCTCTTCTTCTGTCCTCTGGGAGGAACAAGCCTCTGCTGTGAGTCTTAAATATTGATGTATATGGGTCTGACACAGCCACCCAACCTCCATCCCCCAACACACACAAACACACATGCATGCATGCGCGAGCACACACACACACACACTTGCATGCACGCACACGCACGCACACACACACACGCATACACACACACACACACACACACACACACACACACACCTGATATTTACTTAATTGTACTCTGTAATTGAGCCCCTGTTCTGTCAGGATTCCAGCTGATTTGTATGCAGTTGTATGCAGTTTGTATGCGGTATGTCTAGAGACACAATTGTTTACAATAACTCGTCGCCATGGGAGCATCTGTAAACATTCCGTCTCTGCCTTTCTACACTTTGCTTGCGCAGCTAGACAAGTGCATCATATCCCCTATGGTCCAAATGCTAAAGACTGCATGCGTGCCAGCTTGCCAACAGATGGGGACCAACGGGGTCACTTGTACCGGGCCCAGGCTGAAGTAGGGTGCTGAATTGGCTCCTCATTACATTACATTGGGGGGAGGGGGATCTTTGATTACTTTATCCCGGACCAGGCCAATGCTCTCTGCGGCCCTGTTTGTGTTCAAGCTTACTCAGATATGTGATGTATCCATACTCTAGTAGACTAATACAGACCGGGTTGGACATGGGCCAAATGTGGGCAAGAAGAGAACAAAATAAGCCACTCTTCAGGAGCTAACACAGCAGTCTTAGAAGTCCCACCAGCCCCTGACAGCAGCATCATCCCTGCACATGGTCCCATGCCAGTGATTGCATCATCAAAGCGAGACACATGAAGGCTGACCTCATCCTTAGTATTCAGGTGGCGCACAGTTAAAACACAGTGTTATTTCAACACTTAAAGACTACTCTGGGGAGACATACACACAAGAAGATGTTAAATCAACTCCAAGTGTTGAGCTAACGCAGCAATGTTGCTTTTATATTTATAAGGGAAGAGGCTCTGTTTCTGTCACCTTCTTGTAAACTGCTGTGATTCTTTGATGCTGACACACATTCAAATCGAAGTGGTCTGTCTGGACGTTGTGTCATGCTTTTTTCTTTAAAAGGACACTGTGTGAGATTATTAGTTGTTTATTTCCAGAATTCATGCTGCCCATTCACTAATGTTACCTTTTTCATGAATACTTACCACCAGCATCAAATTCATTTCATTATGGCTGGAAAAATTGCACTTTTCATACATGAAAAGGGGTATCTTCTCCATGGTCTGCCATTTTGAATTTCCAAAAATAGCCATTTTTAGCAGCAAAAATGACTGTACTTGGACCATACTAGAAAATATTTGTTTATTACTTAGTAAACTTTCATGTAAAGACCAAATTTGGCAATAGGCAGCCCAGCTTCAATGAACAGCATAGTTGCAGTACCTTTTTTGCAGTGTCCCTTTAAGATATTTTTTTGGTCTTATTGATGACAGGTTAGTATGAGAGATGGACAGGAAGCGAATGGGGAGGGGTCGGCAAATGACCCAAGCCGGGAATTGAACCCAGGTCAGACGGATGGTAGACGAGTGCCCTACTGGTTGGCCACGGCAGGGCCTGTGTCATACATTAATGTTGGTTGATTCTTTTGCTGGTGTCTCCGGAAGATGCTTTCCCATCTGACGTTCTCTTTCGGTTCCACAAAGGAAAGTGGTTATCTGTGCCTGAATGAAATGCGTTAACCACAACAGATTCTAAGAATGACTATGGGTTGTGATAGGTGAAACCTTGAAACAGTAGGCTACATATTGAAACAAGAGCAGAACGAGTATTGTACAATACAGGGAGAGGTACCATGTAAATCATAACTTTGGTGGCACATGAGGCAGACACACAGCTATGAGTCATTGTATTATAGACATACTGCATTCACTATTCTATTCTATTCAAATTTATTCTATACAATTTTTGTATTTAACACTCTACGCCACCAACCTGCATATATTCTATCCTTCATTCTCTCTGGTTCTATTCTATTCTATTATATTCTACATAGGCCCCTATTCTTTATATTCTTTTCTATTATATTCCATAATAGTCATATATTCCATTCTAGTCTGAAATCTGCCTATCTTGGCCTACTTCTGTGTCAGCAGTATATCTGGATGGCTCCTTGGAGTGTGTTTACATTAGGCCAATATTGCTGCTCCAATTGTGTTCCCATTGACTACAGTTACAGTAAAGTGCAGGCCTCTTGATACATTCCAAAACACCCGAGAGAGAGAGAGAGAGAGGTGGGGGGGGGGGGGGGGGGGGGGGGGGGGGGGTGGGGGGGGGGGGGGGGGGGGGGGGGGGGGGGGGGGGGGGGGGGGGGGGGGGGGGGGGGGGGGGGGGGGGGGGGGGGGGGGGGGGGGGGGGGGGGGGGGGGGGGGGGGGGGGGGGGGGCGGGGGGGGGGGGGGGGGGGGGGGGGGGGGGGGGGGGGGGGGGGGGGGGGGGGGGGGGGGGGGGGGGGGGGGGGGGGGGGGGGGGGGGGGGGGGTGGGGGGGGGGGGGGGGGGGGGGGGGGGGGGGGGGGGGGGGGGGGGGGGGGGTGGGGGGGGGGGGGGGGGGGGGGGGGGGGGGGGGAGAGAGAGAGGGAGAGAGAGATCATTTCCTTCTCTCTGTGGGGGACCACTTCATTGGCATATAGTGATATATAGGCCTAGAGGTCAGGGATGGACAGAGGAGAGGGTGTGTATTAGGTTAAGTGTTTGTATATGAAAAGTGTTGTTTCCATTGTAGTCTGTTTATAAGTTCATTATTATGTACCATACAGCCACCATCAGAGAAACTGACACTAAACAAAAGACATTTTTTTGTACATTGGTTACATGTTGCATAGCAATAATGACAATACCTTTAAATTGAATGCATGTTGCACTGATATACAGTATAATCTGTTAAACTTGAGTGGTAAAAAGTGTTAAAAAAAATATCCCGCTTAATTTTTCAAACAAATGCTATATCCATCCAAACAATCAGAGAGGTCCAGAGAGGTCCCTTATTCTCTCCTTACATGTAAGATGCATTATCATCATGCACAATGCTCCTGTGTAGTTTGAATGAACTCCATTTCTGTATAGGCTACACTTGATGATATTTACATCTTTGCTATCGTGCTTCAGGAGATTTGGTTTGCCAGTGTTGACATCAATCTAATGACAAGGCAAATGAGTGGATGCACGCACGCACGCCTGTTTCCGTGCGTCTCTGTGTCGCTGAACCTACCCACACAGCAAAAGTACACCGTAATGGATCCGCCCCGGAGTCCACCATCCGGAGGCCATCCTCCGGAACGGATCCGGTAAACGGGGCCGTATCGGCGTCCACTTGCACGCCGCCTATCATCCGACGCGGAGGCGTGGTGCGGAGTCAAAAGGGACCCGTTTGTCACCCGCAACGGGTCCGCGTGCAGAAGCGTACCTCCGCAGTGAGCCCGGTTCGGAGGCGCGACATCCGATGCGGACTCATTACGTGTCCACTTATTGCATCCGTCACGGTTCCACTACTTTTTATCAGTTACGGACCCATTCCGGACTCATAGATGTTCCGGGCCGGGACCATTTTGGATCCGTGCTCATAAAGTTACTTTCTTATTATGCTATAATCCCAATAAACGAACACTAAACCAGTTAACCGTTACAAACAGCATTTAGATTTAATTCTACAGATAACACAGACCTGGCCTAGACACCGTTTAAATAAGATCCCGAAAAAAACACAACCTGACGAAGAACTTCACTCATCATGATTTTTTATTTATCTTGACATTATTTTTCTGTCTCACTGTCATGTTGAACAATCGCGTGTCGTGGCTGCCTTCTCTTCCTTCCCTCATCAGTCGACGGGGAAACATCACATCAGCGCTCCGATCTGAAAAGGCAACACAGAGCTAAACTTAGAGCTTTCATTTACATTTCGTAAGATGACAATCAGACATTGCATTGCATATGGAATGGCCAACGCTCTTTCACATCTCTATCCCGTGACAGTAATGATGTTGAATATTATAAGATGTACAATGTCCTACTTACTCTTGGTCGTAAAAGCCGGGAGGCAGGCGGGCATCACTGTAGCAGGGTGGATTACAGCCGGCTAGCCCTGTCCGACCCAGAGGTATTTCCACCTGTTTACTGTTGCACAAGATTAAGAACAAATTCAGATATGTAGCCCAACCACGGACATCTGTATCAAACTATGATCCCAGCTACTTCATTCATTCACCAATGATGGACAGCATATGGGACGAGGGCGCAGTTCATGGCCATCCATTAATTGCTAATAAATAATTAGCCTGGATTTCGTTAACGTGAGGAAAACATGATGCCACCGCTTTAGGATTTGTGCCGTTAAAAACACAGTTGGTGCCAAACCTGTTGAGAGCATCACCAATCCGTGTAAAAGTGTACCACGAGCCAAATTCAGACCAATATAGCCGTTTCATAAGAGTATTTGAACACTTAGACCTACGTTTAACTTTACAAAAGTTTGCTTCAGTCAACCGGTTTGCTAGTAGCTGGCTAGCAAGCTAACGTAAACAAGGCTGTTAAAATGGGCACAATGTAGATAATTTTTATTCAACTGCACTTCCTCCATGTATCGGATGGCATCATATTTTAACAGCATTTAGGAAATACTACAATAGCCAATGTAGTTCTCCATGTCTTTGAATGAATGAACTAGCTGTCTCGTTTTGAAAACAACTAGGGTTAACATACACTTTTTAAAGTCATAAAACAAAATCCTACGAAATATCAATAAGCATTGATAGTATAAAAGCTTCAGATATACTTTTTGTACCTTTGTGTATCACCTAATATAAATAAATCAATACTTACTGGAGAGCGCTGTTCGGTCGTGTCTGCCCCAACAAAAACTGTACCAACGTCCGTTAGATTTTACAGCGCGTCCGCGTTTGTGAATCAGATATGGATGCGATTATGGTCCGCGTTTTGACAGTAGAATTTGGGGCGGCGCACGGTGGCGACCCTGATCCACCAAGTGGAACCCAAAGGAATGTGACAGTGACACGGATGTGGTGACTTGAACGCGGCTCCGCATCGGAGTCCTCTGCTGTGTGGGTAGTGACACGCGGTGCCTGGCGGTATAAAAGCGCGAGCCACTCCTTCTGAGGCTTTTACTTTACGTGTGGCGGCTTCCATTCTCGTGCCTAGCTCACCGGCGGAGAGTGAGTGAGTGTGTGTGTGCGCTGTGAGTGTGAGTGCGAGAGAGAGAAATAGAGGAGTGCGCGCGCCTTGCGAGGATGGCGACGCTTGTAGAATCCGCAGAAATTACCGAGCCGTTATGCGGCAGTACCTTGAAGATGTCGTCCCAGTCTCCCTCCAGTCTCAACTACCGATTTGATGACAGCAGATTTTATCTGCTGGTGGTGGTCGGCGAGATTGTCAGCGAGGAGCATCTGCGGTGTGCCATTGCGGACATTGAAAAAGGTAAAGCACGCGCTTTGGAATAACTGCTGCTTTTGTTTCGAAACAGGTGAGGGGAAACACATTCGTACTGTCACCCCAGTCCTTATAGGAGTAGTTTCCCAAGGTTTGAACTCAGTACATGGACAGTGTGTCTTCGGGGTTGTGGATATTGTTTCATGTAGCCTATTTGTTTCAATGTTTTGTGGATGTTATTTCTCTCCATCTAGTTTTAAGTGGATGACATTGTGTGTTTGGAGCGTGCCGTGCATCCACCTGGTACATGTCACAGGGGTGTTCTTACTTTGGATTGGGTACTAGCCTTAGTACCAGGAGCTGCTCATTGTTTTGTAATGCCAAGTGATGGAAAGAGCCGCGCAGGCAGGCAGCCCCTCCCTGTTTGATGAGAAGAGAACTCTCTCTCCATCAGCGGGGAGTCCGGCTCAAATCAAACAGATGGCAATCAGCCACACTCGGCAGCAGCGCCTCTTCCTGAACCGGCTCGCCTGCCAGAGTCAATCGTTGCCGTACCAAAAAATGAAAAGCTGTGCCGCCTACCGCGCTTCATAACTATGATTGATTGCTGATACAGATCTCTGGGATTTTGTCTGTCGACCACTCCCAAGCGCGCCTGAGTTTTTGTTTAGCCGAAGAGAATGATTCAGCATCTTAATTACTCATGCGTCAGTGATACGGAGCACCACCGCTCGTTCACTCTGCGTCAGAGAGCAGAGCAACATTCAACCTTTTCTTGGCTGGATGGACGCACCTGTCCTTTGTCTCACATAAGGGGCGTTATCATAACCAAAAATGACAAGGGGGGAAATTGTCCCACTTTTAAAAGAATGAGTTTTGTCCATTTATTAATTTAACTTAGGTTATCGGATCCATTCAACTGATTGTTTACACTACTGGACAATATGAAGGCACATAGATTGTTTCTCAACGTAGCCGACACGTATCCAATGACAACAGCTTTTCGGTAACGATGATGAGGCAAAATGAAGCCGTAAAGTGCAGGTTAAATCTCTAAATCTGATAACACGACATCGATAACACGGCATGCCTCTCGCGCCGCTCAGCATCCACAGTCGTATCGCGTCCCTCTCATCCATCCCGTGTCCGCTAGTAGGCGTGGCCGAGGCCGCACTGCAGTCTCTACGGAAAGTCAGAGGGACCGGTGATGCTTCCAAAGGCAATTTAATTCAGACTTTGGAGGATGACAACTGTCAGGTGTGGACTTTAAGCTAAATAAGCAGGCACAGATTGTTTACTTTGAGTAGCCTATGGGTAGTTTATTTAAGTCTGTGGTCTTCTTACCATGGAGATGTGAAGAGTTCAGATGTAAAACCCCCTAAGTGCCATTTCGGAAAATAATCTTAATTCATTTTTATTTAATACAAAGCTATCAAAATTGCATATTTTTTATTTTATTTATGTAATATAACTATTTATATGTATTATCAAGTACATGAATGTAAACCAAACCAACAACGGGGTTCTCTAAAAATATAGAAGTGTAGGTCTTCAGAAATGGAGTTAGGGGGTTTTGCATCTGAACTCTTCATGTGTTATTCCAGTTCATAGGAGACATTTAAAAGGGCAAAGTAGCCTAATTGCGTAATCCTGGATCATTTCTTAAAAGCCATTAAGTCATAGCACATCTGTAGGCTAGTATGTTTTTCTCAGTGAGTCGTTTTTGTAGGCCTATTAGGCGTCTTAATATAGATATAGGCCACGGTTGCACTACTGTCTTCTCATTGTAATTGGATGTGATGTAGGTAGGTGTAGCTGTCTAGCTGTTTATAAAGGTAGGCTATATATTTGACCTAATGATCACAAAGTGATGTAGGTAGGTGTCTAGCTGTGTATAAAGGTATCTTTTTGACCTAATGATCACAAAGAACAGATCTAGTGTAGCCATTCATGGATGTTATTTCACTTTATGTCAAATTCCTAAACAAAGCATCACAATTTGTAGCAGCATTATTTATCGCAAAACACATGGTTACACTCTCAAAAGAGAAAAAATATGGAAGCTTTTTGTGTTTTCTAAACTAACCTATGTATGTTTAAGTTAATTCTTTGCTTATTGCCAGCTAATACCCAAGTAATACGTGTATATCTCCAGTCCAGACACATGTAATAATGGGGGAAGTGATAAGACGAGAGATCTGTCTTGTGGTCTCAGAAGAGAAAATGACAGATTGGTATCTGTCATCTTGTGGGGCTGGCTATCGACACTGCAGAAAGGAGAAAGTTACAATTTTTGTTAATTTTTTTTTATTTTGAAAAGTGATTTTGGATTATTGGCACTCCTTAAGTGAAGTTTGAACAGAGTCATAGTCACATTCTAAACACGTTGATTGAACTGTGGAAGGAGCTACCTAAACCAGAGACACTGGATATACTGCGTTTTGAACAGATCTGGCCTATTATACTCTAGGGTGGGTAGGCAATACACAACGCAACAAGTTCTATTAGTAATTGCCAATTGTAGACAATCAGTAGTAGTATCTTATTCGTTGTCATATTGTAGTATTGCAGTGCGTTTGTAGGCTATGTGACGTCTTGGGCAGCCTCCAGTAGGCTATTTGAAAGCACTTTGAGTCAACTGTATAGTTGCGATATTGTGCCATATAAATACATGTTGTTGTTGTTGATAATAAGGTAGAAACAATGAGGAGTTTGTTCTGGGATCCAAATGACGTAAGGCTCTAAACTGCAATCCTATTAATGGCAGTCATGCCTCTTTAGGAAACTAAATGGATGTAGTTCAAGGGGAAAGTCGCGCCGATTTAGGAAACCAGAGTTGATCCTAAACCAGGGATGTCAAGCTCAAATTGACAGGGGGCCAAAATTACAATGGGGGAAGAGGTCGGGGGCCGCACTTATTATGTACAAAAAGGGCTAAAATTGTGCATGCATGCACTTAATACTCGAAGGCAAATTTCACAAACACATGGTAGCTTAAATGTCATAAGTGTATTCTGTTGTTTGAGTGGGAGACATTGGCCTCAGCCCCATTATATTCCTATGACATACCAAATTTCATGTTCAATGTTAGGGCCTATACTGCATGTATGTGAGTCAGCTAGCATTTGAATTGATCTCATGGGCCAAACAAAATTACCCCACAATGTTGATTGTCTTCTATTTGCCTGTGCACACACTTCAGTCATTACAATATTTTACCATTTTGACCCCCCCAATGTTGAGCTGAAGTTGCCGCCTTTTGTCTATCACTATCAGCTGAAGTCATGGCTGTATTCCATCATCACTGGATCCCTTATTTCCACTATTTGAGCCCTGTGTCCTCTGTCCTGTTAGTGGGCACATTTATATTGTCACTGATAATTGGCAACAAACAGATAGCTGGAATAATGTTATTGGGTGTTAACATGCATTTAAGAAATCGCATAATAAGATTGATATTGCTTGAGATAGTTTGAAATTGGGTTATTGGCAACATCCCAGCCTATGTTTATTAGTTTTGTCATAGACCTATAACAGAAATAAAGGGATGATGAATATTGGTTTATTCCATTAACATGAACACTGAAATAATCAGCTATCTCCAAAAACCTGATCACAATCTTCAGGATCATTATCCGAATCGTTTGTGCTCTGCACGTTAACACACCCACTGTGTCTCATCATTGCATTCACCGGCCTCGTTCTGCCATGACTAGAGCCCTGTGGATCCCTGTGTTCCATCACTATGTTCCATTCCTGTCCCATCCCTGTGTTGCATGCCTGTGTCCCATCCCTGTGTTGCATGCGTGTGTCCCATCCCTGTGTCCAGTGACTGAAGCCCTGTATCCCATCCCTGTGGTCCCTCCCTGCTTTCCATCACTATGTCCAATCACTGTGTCTCATCATCACACTCACCAGCCCAGTTGTGTCATCACTAGAAGCCGGTGGCCCACCCTAGTTGGTGGTCCAGCTGTGTCATCATGTGGCTAACATGAAGGATTACAGCACAAGGCAGACAGACAGAGAGCAGTGAGACAAAAAGACAGGCAGGCAGACAAGCAGGGAGACAGGCAGGCACGCCAGACAGACAGGCAAGCAGGAAGGCAGGCTGGCAGGCAGGAAAATAGGCAGGCAGGAGACAGGCAGGCAGGCAGGCAGGAGTCAGGACAGACAGGTAAACTGGACATACACGTAGACAGGGAGACAGACAGGCTGGAGGACAGGCAGACAGGCAGGTAGGCAGGCAGTGAGATAGACAGACAGACAGCGAGACCAGACAGGAAGTTATACAGGCAAGCAGGCAGGCAGACAGACAGGCAGGCAGAGTAGACAGACAGATAACGACTAGTGGCCGAGTCTGGAAAAAAACAAGAGCCCAAGTTGAAAGGACACAATTGGAAATCAATGAGTCACCTGATCGGAGAGCGGAGATGGGAGATTGTGCGCCAGACACTGCAGCACCACCCTGGCCCAGTGCCACCCAGCCCGGCCCAGCCCAGCCTGGCCCAGCCCGACCCAACCCGCCATCACTGAACAGAGATCAGCCCAGTCAGGTCATCCCCGTCCCCATCTGGGACACTGGACTCATTTGGCCCAGCCCAGCCCAGCCCAGGCCGATCTGGCCCGGCCCAGCCCGTCTTCACTGAACTGAGCCCGGCCTAGCAGGCTGGTCTCCATTCTTTCAACTGGACCCATTTGGCCCAGTCCAGCCAAGCCAAGCTCTGTCCCAACTTCCTCGGACTGGAGGGCATTGAAGTGATCAGTTGTCCTGGGCCTAGAGAGATTGTGTGTGTGGGTGGGGGGTGGGGGGTGGCAGAAATAGATTTGCATGACATGATATGTATTGGGGGAGGGGGGGCTTTCCAATTACTTTATCCTGGGCCCGGCCAAAGCTGTCAGTGACCCTGGACACTGGACCCGACCCAGTGGGCCCAGCCATGTCTGTGAGGCCCAGAACCGGCTAAGTAGCACTTCCAGTCCAGGGGTGCATTTCTCAAAAGAGAAGTTGTTAGCCTGTTAGCAACTTCGGTAGTTGCCAATGGGGAAATGCATTGAAAACAACAAAGTAGCTAATGTAGTAAGCAACTTAGGTTTCGAGAAATCCACCCCTGATCAGAACCGGAGCCCACTCAGCTGTTAGGCAAGCAGAGCAGAGATGCTGAGGATGCAGCTGGGCATGGAGGCAGGCAGGATGATGCTGATGCTGATGTTGTTGCCGTGGAGGATGCTGATGCTGTTGCTAAGTAATGGAGGGTGGAACGGGAGAACCTGTGCTATGCCACTGTAACGGATGCCAGCTGTTGCTGCTTTGTATAGAACATTAGTAAATCTCCTCCCTGACTTTCAACGAAAAGAACACGACCGACTGAGCCTGGGTGTATAAAGAGATGTATGAATCATGTCAACCATGCCATTTGGGAAACGTTAATTGTTATGCTCTTGGTCAGACCAAGTCTCAAAGAGATTTGAAAGTTGATGATAATCAGGCTAGAGAAAAGGCGCACATTCAACTGCAACGATAAATAAAAACAAGAATTCCAGTCGAGAGGTTACATAGAATACTCCACACACACAAACTGGAGTAATATACTAGACTTCCTCTGCAGTGGAGAATTAGAAATCATGAATAATATGTTTTACCCTCCCTTCCCTTCAGGCAATGCCTGTGTGTGTGTGCGTGTGCGTGTGCGTATGTGTGTTCATCTGAAGGATTTCAGCAAGTAGAAGTGCTTAGCACGAGATTATTTTATGGGGCACTATACTGTATGTCCCATTGTAAAAGAGCAGTGCTTCCCAGATTGGAGGTGTAGAGTAGAATCTCTCTCTCTCTCTCTCTCTCTCTCTCTCTCTCTCTCTCTCTCTCTCTCTCTCTCTCTCTCTCTCTGTGTGTGTGTGTGCTGTGTGTGTGTGTGTGTGCGTGTGCGTGTGCGTGTGTGTTAGGGGTGGTACGGTTCACAAATGTCACGGTTCGGTCCATATCACGGTTTCAAGGTCACGGTTTTCGGTTTTGTACGGTTCTGTTTTTTTATTTTTATTTTATTTATTTTTTTTAATAAAATGTATTATATAAAAATTTGAATGAAAATGTAAGCTTATCATGGGTATGTTGAATTTGACTTCATTTAACCCAACTGAAAGAGGAAAGATATCAATGATTTTAACATGCTTCCATTTATTTCACAAAAAGGGAGAACTAAGTCCTAACTTTTAAGTTGACAAATATTCAAATATTACATGCTATAACACATTTGACGTGTAAAAATAAAACAGCTACACTCCTGTAGGTAATGGGACCATTAGGTCAGTGTAGTATGACTATTTTGGTTAATGACACACTGAGAACGAATTGGACTTTTATTTTGATACCGCTTTCTGCGAGTTTTGCGCTTATGAATCAGTTGCTTCCTATCATGAAACTGCCGGCCGTGAGAAGCATATAAGTAAAATCAGAAGTCAAATTCAATTTTAAGTGAACAAGTGATAGGGTTATGTTATGTTAAAATGTGAAAGTTAAGGTAACAAATAATTTTAAAAGATCGTTTTTTTAGAAGTGTATGCACAAGAATGTTTCACAAAACTCCTGTGAAGCTGAGCCTTTTAAAACAGTCAAATTTTATTTTTGTTATAGTGTTAAACATCAATGTTAACTAGGCAACAGCACAAAGTCCCCTTCCGTCCATCAGAGTTTAACTAGCTACATATAATTAGGCCTACAGTTTATTGCAGTTAAGGACAGCACAGTGAATCTGATGGATATGTTCAATTATCTCGCATTTTGCCGTCCGGAATCCCCATTCAATGCCACGTGGATATAGCCTACACTAGGCTACTGTAACGTAAGTCATAGTCTACTTTGTTCTGCTAATCTGTCATTGTTTGTAAATTCATGTTCATTTAATTTAAAATGGTCAGCATAAAGGCTGGGAACAGTCACTTGCGCTAACGTGGAGAGAGAGGGGGGATAGGGTGACGCGGTGACGCTGCTGACCGACCTGCACTTGCTTGTAGGCTACTGTAGCCTAGTCAGCTGGCGCATGCTGTTACATTATGTCTTTCAGTTGGCTGATAGAAATCAGTCTTTCCACACTCAATATCCTACGTAGTCTTTGTGTTTTATGCTTGTAAAAGTAGTAGGATTTTAATAGCGTCGTCCGCCGGTGGTCACTCTATTTTTTTTTTTTTTGAAACCGTGGGCACCGTGCGGTTGCCCACTACCCCGTTCCGTGACATGCAAACCGTACGGTCTCGGTTTGCAACGCAAACCGTACCATGCCTAGTGTGTGTGTGTGTGTGTGTGTGTGTGTGTGTGTGTGCGTGTGCGTGTGCGTGTGTGGACTGGTGTTCAGAGTTCTCTGTGATCCTCTTCTGCTTTTGCTGCTTAAGAGAACAGATTTCCGGATTCACAGTTTAATCCTACAGACTGTATTGTGACATATTCTCAAATCCCCATTCTGCAAAAAATCCAAAAATGGTATGCATATTTGGCCCTGATAATCGCCACAATGATTAGTAAGTGTGTGTGTGTGTGTGTGTGTGTGTGTGTGTGTGTGT
The DNA here is from genome assembly GCF_034702125.1 of Engraulis encrasicolus. Taxonomy (NCBI): domain Eukaryota; kingdom Metazoa; phylum Chordata; class Actinopteri; order Clupeiformes; family Engraulidae; genus Engraulis; species Engraulis encrasicolus. The sequence goes on along the minus strand of NC_085867.1, from coordinate 25,638,824 downwards.
GTGTGTGTGTGTGTGTGTGTGTGTGTGTGTGTGTGTGTGTGTGTTTGTGTGTGTGTGTGTGTCTGTCTGTCTGTCTGTCTGTCTGTCTGTCTGTCTGTCTGTCTGTCTGTCTGTCTTTGCGTGTGAGGTTCAGTAGGCTGTGCCCTTTTGACAGCAGGCTAAAAGAGTTGTTGACAAGGACAAAAAGTGGCCATTGATCACGCCTCATGACTCATGACTCAGGCGATGGCATTAGATCAGTGCTCATGCCTCTGAATGCTTTTATCGATGTTTCCACACATCGACCCCCCCCATGATGGTGGACTGGGCTGTGGTGCCGAGTCATTATTGCCATGCGGCCGATGACCGTCCGTGACACAGCACTCCCCGCGCCATGACATTGCCATGCGGTGACCATGCATGGGGACATTATTTGGGGTGACAGTAGTTGTGCGTCCCTGTCTGCACTCATAGTGTAGTGGAAAATTTTGTTTACCACCAATGGACATTTCACCACACATTTCCATTTTTGCTATCTGCATCTGTCTCCATTGGTGATTCAGTTCCATATCGAAACTTTATTTTTCTTATTTTTCTCAGATTTCGTTTGTTCATTGTTGGAGTGAATCTACCTCACACCACTGAATATACCACACCACTTTTTGTTCAGGTGTGACACATAAAGACCATCATTTTGCATCTGTCCATCAGGCATCATGTCACCTGAGCAAACAGGTCTTAATATTATGAACACCTCTATTCTGAGGTCTTAAAATCAACACTTTTGCGTAGAATTCTTGCACACCTCACCTCCTTTGGTCAGGTGCGTCGGAGAGGAACCCCTGGGTCACCAACGTTTGAGACAAGGAAGCTCCCACACACTCTCCACATTTAATAGCAGCGGTGTAGCCCCTTAATGCGCGCCGTACCTCCAGTGGCGCGCTGTAATAGACATTGAAATGTAACTACCATAGCACTACAATACTATGACACAACATAGGCCCTTTAGCAATGCACCACGACTTGGTCATTACCATACTGGTAACAACAAATGTATAAAGCCGCGTCTTAAGGGGTTAATAAGTGTCACTTTCTTGTCTCTTAACCTTAGAACACACCTTCTCTCCATGTGTCAGTCCCCAAGCATACAGTCCCCAAGCATAAGAGACAGATTTAAATATTATTAACACAACAGGTTCTCCGCATTTGTCCGTCCCCAGGTATCCAGTCAACTGAACAAACATGTTCGCACTAGTTCGCCCTCTGAGTGTTTGGTATACAATAAAGCATGTGTGTCATTGTGGTAGCTGGCTCCGGTCCCAGGATGCTTTAAGTGGAGATCATGCAGGATGAGATCCACTCGCATCCCTCTGTGTATAGGGATGGCAGAGTGGGGCCACTAGAGAAATGGAGGAGTTCAGGGAGGAGGTGGGACAATTCCAGAGCCTTGGTGCAAGACAGGTGACTGGGTATAGGAGGAGTTACATCTCTGAGAATGCGGGGACAGGATGGTAGCTGTCAATCACTCTTCAGGCTCCTCCCAAACTGCGTTTAACCCGTTAAGACACAGTGTTATAAATTTGCTGTTACCAGAATGGCAATGAACAAGTCGTAATGCATCACTAAAGGCCCGACGTTATGTCATAGTAGTATAGTATTATAGTAGTTAACATTTCAATGACTATTGCAGTGTTCCACTGGTGGAATGACATGTGCGGGGGGCAGCTGTGGCTCAGTGGTTAGAGCACTGGGTTGGCAACCCAAAGGTTCCCGGTTCAATGCCCGACCGGACCACGGCTGAAGTGCCCTTGAGCAATGCACCTAACCCCCACACTGCTCCCCGGGCGCTGCTCAGCTGGCAGCCCACGGCTAAGGACTAGCGTGTGTTCTTCAATGTGTTTCACTAGTCCAAATGGGATGAAGTGCAGAGAAAGAATTTCCCCTAGGGGACCACGATTGGCTCCAATTATGGGGCTACGAAACAACTTTTAAAACCAACCATTCTTGACATTATCAACACATCTTAATACTAATGCAGCAGGTCTTACACATCTTTTCTGCTTCTATTCATCTGAAAACTGAAAATAAAGTCTGCACACCAACGGGAGCTTGTTGTGAGTTGTCATGTGTGAGTTGTGAGTTGTCATGTGACTTTGCTACTAGTCCTGCACCCAAAACCTTTTTGAGAGGGATGTGCGTGTTTTCCTCTTTACTGAGTGTGCTTCTGCTGCTCCCCAGGTATCCGATCATGGGACACCAACCTGATGGACTGCAACCTGGATCAGGAGCTCAAGCTCTTCGTCTCCCGCCACTCAGCACGCTTCTCCGCCGACGTCAGAGGTAAGTAGGGCTGTAACAATACCCTCTACTCACAGTTCGGTTCTTATCACAATTTTTGACCTACGGTTTCGATACAACCCACGATTTCTGAAATGTATCTCATTTGAAGCTTGGAAGCACCATCACATCATATACAGTGCCCTCCATAATTATTGGCACCCCTGGTTGAGATGTGTTAAAAGCCTTAAAATAAATTCAGTGTTTATTGCAGAAGAATACTGTCACCCTGAAAATGTTAGGAAAATGTAGCCTTCAACTCAAATGAATTGTAGGAAAATAAAAAATAATTATTTTTCATTAAATCACCTGTTCCACAATTATTGGCACCCTTAACAATTCCCAGGAAATAAATATAATTGAAGCATTTCTGTCATTTCTACAGTAGTTTACAAAGTTTACCAGAGTATGTAGGAACATTTAATTAGTAATTCATCACTTCCTGTTTCCCTGGGGTATAAATATGATGTGACACCGAGGCCATTTCTCTTATCCACTCTTAAACATGGGAAAGACAAAGGAACACAGCATACAAGTGAGGCAGATGTGCGCCGACCTTCACAGGTCAGGCAGAGGCTACAAGAAGATTGCCACTCAACTGCAGCTGCCCATATCCACTGTGAGAGGAATAATTAAGAAGTTCAAAACAACTGGAACAGTGGTAAATAAGCCTGGACGAGGACCCAAGTTTATTTTGCCACCACGCACAGTGAGGAGGATGGTAAGAGAAATCAAAAGATCTCCAAGGCTCACTGTTACAGAATTACAACAAATGGTAGCATCCTGGGGTCACAAAGTCTCCAAATCAACCATCAGGCGCTGTCTACACGCCAACAAGCTGTTTGGGAGGCATGCACGGAGAAAACCTTTCCTCACCCACAATCATAAACGCAAACGTCTGGAGTTCGCCAAGCGGTATTGGGGCTTCAACTGGGACCGTGTGCTTTGGTCAGATGAGACCAAGATTGAGCTTTTTGGCAACAAACACTCTAAGTGGGTCTGGCGTGCCACGAAAGATGCGCATGCTGAAAAGCACCTCATACCCACTGTGAAGTATGGGGGTGGGTCAGTGATGCTGTGGGGCTGTTTCGCTTCCAAAGGCCCTGGGAAGCTTGTTAGGGTGCATGGCATCATGAATGCTTTGAAATACCAGGACATTTTAAATCAAAATCTGTTGCCCTCTGCCCGAAAGCTGAAGATGGGCCGTCACTGTGTCTTTCAGCAAGACAATGACCCTAAACATATGGCCAAATCTACACAGAAATGGTTCTCCAGACACAAAATCAAGCTCCTCCCATGGCCATCTCAGTCCCCAGACCTCAACCCCATTGAGAACCTGTGGGGCGAGCTGAAGAGGAGAGTACAGAGGAGAGGACCCAGGTCTCTGGATGATTTAGAGAGATTCTGCAAAGAGGAATGGCTGAAGATCCCTCTTTCTGTCTTTTCCCATCTTGTGAAACATTATAGGAGAAGATTAGGTGCTGTTTTGTTGGCAAAAGGGGGTTGTACAAAATATTAACAGCAGGGGTGCTAATAATTGTGACACACATTATTTGATGTCAAATAATTATTTCTTTATGTGGGATTTTTTCCCCACTGAATAAATGCACTTGTATTGAAGGTTGGATTTTTCTCTTTTTTTCCATTAAGGTCCCATATTATTTAGAAAAAAATAATAATAATTGGAAGCTAAAAAACACATCTCAACCAGGGGTGCCAATAATAATGGAGGGCACTGTATTATGATTGCTTTCTTGATTGAAGGATAACACATTTTTGAAAGGGCGTATCACGATACTGCCTCCTTACATCACGATACAGTATCGTGACTCTGAGTATCACAATTTCTCGGTTCGATCCAATATCGTGACAGCACTAGAGGTAAGAGACCAACCCCTTCACGAGGACTCAGGACTCAGCTCCAGTGACCACCGTACAGTGGTAGATAGACACTGGAATCACCGGAGCAAGGGTTCAGACCAGGGCTGGACTAGTAATGTGGCACACAGGACATTTTCCCAGTTGAGCCGACAGTCCTCAGGGGCTGATTTTTTTGGCCCTTTAGTCCATTTTTAATGTAGACAGTTGACTGAGGCTAATGGCCTATAATATAGTATAGCGTGGAGGGGGATGAGGAGCGGCTGGTCAAAAATACTCGGACTGGTTTAGGTCCCAGTCCAGCTCTGATTCAGACACTGTAGAGACGGACACTGTAGAGACAGACACTATATTTAGTGTTTGGTTATAACCATATTATAGATAACATATAAATGTATTGCAGCCAACACAAAATGTCCGCAAACACAAAAAAAATGTTTTTGAAAATTCACTCATGTATGGCTCATGATGAGAATATTTCAGATCTAGAAACACTGACCTCGAAATATGTGGCATGAAACAAGTTTTCCTGCACCTGTGCAACTAAAAAGCTGCAACTAGAGTGTTATTGATTGGAGTGTATATACTGCATCTTTGAGAGCACAGTCCGTGTGTGTGTGTGTGCATGTGTGTGCGTGTCTGTGTGCGTGTGTGTGTACGTGCCTGTGTGAGGGTGTGTATATATGCGTGAGCGTGCGTGTGTGCGTA
>NC_085867.1:25623922-25628922 GCF_034702125.1 Engraulis encrasicolus | reverse complement strand
GAGAGAGGGATGATTTGGAGGTAGAGAGAGAGGGATGATTTGGAGGAAGAGAGAGAGGGATGATTTGGAGGTAGAGAGAGAGGGATGATTTGGAGGTATAGAGGGCTGGTGACAGGAGGTAGAGAGAGAGGGATGATTTGGAGGTAGAGAGAGGGATGATTTGGAGGTAGAGAGAGAGGGATGATTTGGAGGTAGAGAGAGAGGGATGATTTGGAGGTAGAGAGGGCTGGTGACAGGAGGAAGAGGCATAATGAGGGAGAAGTGCTGACATGGAGATGGCCAGTGATGAGCAGCAGACTGTCAGCCGGAGAGAGGGGTGGTGTGTGTGTGTGTGCGTGTGTGTGTGTGTGTGTGCGTGTGCGTGTGTGCGTGAAAAAGAGGGGGCGAAAGGAGGAAGGAGAGAGAAGGGGCAACTGATAATGATAGGGGAGAGAGAGAGGGGATGTCAAGATGATATGATGTCATTGTGAGGGTGAATAGGAGAGAGAGAGAGTGTGTGTGTGAGAGAGAGAGAGAGAGAGAGAGAGAGAGAGAGAGAGAGAGAGAGAGAATTATGCAGAGGAGGGGAGAGACTGCCTCTTCACTGTGTCAGTCACTCTTGAGCTTAATTGGTGAAGATGTGACAGCGATAAAGACATCACTCTGTTTCTTTCTTAATAATAATAACACATACATTTTATATAGTGCTTTTCATGATACTCAAAGTCGCTTTATGCTTTCTGCTTTCTTCTCTCTGGTCTATTGTCTCTTCTCAGTTCATCACCGATTTCCTCCATCTATCGCCCCTCTCTCCTCTGAGATAGGCCTACTGCTCATTTCCTTTCTCTATTTTCTCTTTTCTTACTTCCTCTGTTCCACTTTTCTTATTTTTACCGCTCTCTTGTGTGTGTGTATGTGCGTGCGTGCGTGCGTGCGTGCGTGCACAGCCGCTGATAGTTTTGACTGGGCCCAGGACATAGTCATCTGAAAGGGCCCCCCACCCAATACATTCAATGTAATGAGGACCAAATGATGGGCCCCCCATCTCCCTGGCCCCGGGACAACTGACCCCTTTGTCCCCCCTTGTCAGCTTCCCTGCGTGCGCGTGCGTGCGTGCGTGAGTGTCTGTAACTCCATCCGCTATTGGAGTCTGTACTTCATCAATCACTGCAGTCCAATCCAATCCAATCTAGTTTGGTTCTCATCTGCTCTAATTTAATGGTGTTCCCTTCCCTCCCCTGGTGAACCTACTGCCTCAATCAGCACATCACGCCAGGCATATGCGCGCGCACACACACACACACACACACGCACGCACACACACACATACACACACACACTCTCTCACACACACACACACACACACACACACACACACACACACACGCCAGGGATACTCATAGGCACGATACACACACACACACACACACACACACACACACACACACACACACACGCATGCGCACACGCAGGCACGCACGCACGCACGCACGCACGCACGCACGCACACACGCACACACACACACTCTCACACACACACACACACACACACACACACACACACACACACACACACACACACACACACACACACACACACACACACACACACACACACACACACGCCAGGGATGCTCATAGGCACGACATCCGGGCCTCAATCAGGGAAATATCCTGCCGCTAAGTGACTGACTGGCGGCCTGGCTGGCTGCTCTGTTACCCGCCAGTCGTATGTAATTTGAGCGTCATCCTGTTGCAGATGCTGTCTTATAATCTATAGTACTGGAAACGGTCTTATACTGTATTATACTGTAAACTGTCTTATACTGTTGTAAACTTATACAATTACTTTTTGCGTATGTCGTACTTTGTGACTGTGTGGTTCTCCGTTAGAATTTTTTTAATGAAGAAATGTTTAATGTTTAACGAAGAAAAACACACGCATCCGTCTCCAAAAAGTTTTGGGTGCAGAACTAGCAAAGTCACATAATCCGCACACCAAGCTCCCCTTTCTCTTATTTTACAGTTTTTTTCAATTGCTAACAAGCATTTGTCCATTCCTCAGCGACATTTGCAAAACTCTTAATAAAGTTAGCACACCAAGGGCTTTCTATTGCCATACAGTTGACACATTACATGCCTTTTTCACACAATTAGCAGTCAATGAATGCATTTCTTTGTGTATATTTAACAGTGTGTGCTTTTGAGAAGAAAATTAACTGTTTGGCCAATTGTGCTTGGTAGGTGGTAGTCTGTGTTAAGAGTTTAGAAAAAGTATTCAAAGTATGGGTAAGCGCTTGTTAGCCATTGAAAAAAACTGTAATGTGACGTTTCGGGCAGCAGACATGATGATGGACACTGTCATCATCAGACATGTCTGATGAAGAGCATGCTGCCTGAAACGTCTCTTAAAATCAGAGAAACGGGAGCTTGGTGGACTTTATTTTCAGTTTTCATGTTAGAATTTCATACCTCATTGATGAAGCTATCATTTACACTAATGTTTTGAGTGTTTTCATGTGTTTTTTTTGTGACTGTGTGTGTGGGGGATTTCATATTGATTATTGATGTCATTTTAAATACTCGGGTGTTGTGTACATTTTGAGAACATTTTGTTTGTTTTGCATGAGAGTGTGTGAGTGTTTGTTTGATATTGATTATTCGGGACCTTTTAAGTACTCGGATGACAGGATGTGTGTGTGTGTGTGTGTGTGTGTGTGTGTGTGTGTGTGTGTGTGTGTGTGCGTGTGTGTGTGTGTGTGTGTGGTGGGGGCCCTTGTGAAAGCTTCTGGATCCACAGTATTGTTTCCAGAGAGAGATCAGCTCTGTCCTTCTTCCGGTATTATCTGATTGCTTTAGATTTTGTATTCCCGTCGCTTTCCAGCGCCAATATCGGTAACACATATGCTAGAAATAAAAAATGTATCCAAATTGTAAATGCGTGAAAGGTTTGCACTGGGTTTTGTAAAAGTTTTGCGTTGGGTCAAATGTATGGTAAAATGGCTTATTTGTCAAGGAGTAACCAAGACTAGACGCGCATCCTGGCCAGTTGTCCTCCATCCTCCTTGGTCAGCGGGGTGAAGGTGGCTCTCTCAGTTAACGCTTTGCTAGGCCTGCCAAGATCCTGGCACTATGATGTTGGTCTGTGTGCCTGTGTCTGTGCCATGGTGTGGGTCTGAATGCCTTTGTTTGTGCCACGATGGCAATGTGTGTGGGTACGTGTGTTTGTGTGTGTGTGCGCGTGTGTGTGTGTGTGTGTGTGTGTGTGTGTGTGTGTGTGTGTGTGTGTGTGTGTGTGTGTGTGTGTGTGTGTGTGTGTGTGTGTGTGTGTGTTTCTTTGTCTCTATTCGTCTGTGTGTCTGTCTACGAGAGAGATAGAACACACACACACACACACACACACACACACACACACACACACACACACACACACACACACACACACACACACACACACACACACACACACACACACAGACCCTGGCTGCAGTGGTAGTTGTGGTGTCAGTGCTACTGTCAGTGCTGGTGGTATTGGCGGCCTGTGTGTGCGCGTGTGGGCGCGCGTGTGTGTGTCCATCTGCCCGCCCGTGTGCCATATGCTCATGTAGCCACTGGCCTCACGCTTAAGAACACAGCAACCTTGAACCGGAGGCATCAAACACATACACACATAGACAGACAGACAGAGACAGAGAGGCACACACATGCACTCTCTCTCTCTCTCTCTCTCTCTCTCTCTCTCTCACACACACACACACACACACACACACACACACACACACACACACACACACACACTGTGAGGGGGTTGGTATGGTGTGTGGTGTTTGTGCTATTGGGTGCCGCTGTCTAATAGAGTGGGGTGTTGTCTGTGGTATGACTGAGTGTTAGGTTGACCTTGGCATTACAATGCTATGGCCATTGGCTATGTCTCGTCACACTTACAGACACAGCCTCTTGCTCTCTCTCTCTCTCTCTCTCTCTCTCTCTCTCTCTCTCTCTCTCTCTCTCTCTCTCTCTCTCTCTCTCTCTCTCTCTCTCTCTCTCTCTCTCTCTCTCTCTCTCTCTCTCTCCCTCCAGCACTCTTTCTGTCTCTGTCTTTCTGTCTGTCTGTCTCTCTCGCTCTCTCTCTCTCTCTCTCTCTCTCTCTCTCTCTCGCCATCCATCTCTTTCTGTCTCTCCCTTCATCATTCTCTCTGTCTCGCCACACTCACAGACATTCAACATGATGCAGCCTCTCTCTTTCTCTCTCATGCACTCTTGCTTATTCTCCCTTTCTCTCTCTCTTTTGCTCTCTGCCTTTTGCCCTCCTCATCATCCCACACAGCCTCTCTCTCTCTCTCTTTCTCTCTCTCTCTCTCTCTCTCTCTCTCTCTCTCTCTCTCTCTCTCTCTGTCTCGACACTCACAGACAGTCAACATGTCACGGCTTCTCTCTCAATAGTTGTGCCTTTACTTTGATGTAAATATTGGCTTCCATGTTAATTATCTTATCTTGACATTTAATCTCTAGCCCTTCTCATTGTCAGTGTGTGTGTGTGTGTGTGCGTGTGCGTGTGCGCGCGCGTGTATGTGTGTGTGCGTGTGCGCGTGCGTGTGTGTGCGCGTGTGCGTGTGTGTGCGTGTGTGTGTGGCGTGTGTGTGCGTGTGTGTGTGTGTGTGTGTGCGTGTGTTTGTGGCGTGTGTGTGCGTGTGTGTGTGTGCGCGTGTGCGTGCGTGTGTGTGTGTGGCGTGTGTGTGCGTGTGTGTGTGTGTGTGTGCGTGTGTGTGTGTGCGTGTGTGTGCGTGTGTGTGTGTGGCGTGTGTGTGTGTGTGTGTGTGTGTGTGTGCGTGTGTGTGTGTGTGTGTGTGTGTGCGTGTGTGTGTACAGGGTGTGGCCCCTCCTCTCCTCCTTCATTATGTCACTCCATCTTTCTTCTTTATTATTTTTTTTAAAATCTTTTCTTCCCTATTATTTCTACTGGTCTTTTAATGTGTCTCCGTTACACCGTATCGCTTCACCATCTGCTGCTATTTCTATAT
>NC_085867.1:25551422-25616422 GCF_034702125.1 Engraulis encrasicolus | reverse complement strand
GAACTTTTTACTTAATCTGCCCGGGGCGGAGAGGCAGAAAATCCACAATCCTTATTTAGCACGGAATACGCTCACTTTAACTCATTGGCTGCCAGCCATTTTCATAAAAGAGTACCTCGGAGTGCCAGAGATTTTTCAGCATTTTGGGCGTTTTTTGGAGGCTCACAGAAAATTGAGTTCTGTGTCTATGTCAACACCATACCTATCAAAACACAGATTAGACGCTCATCTGTCATCAGAAAAAAACGGTGTGTCTCTACCCCTTTCCGTTCTTTCATAATCATCTGTTGAAATTAAGTGGAATTCGCCAAAATGCTGCTTTCTAGCCAAAAAGCTGAGAAAACGCCATTTGAAGTAGAACAGTGTTTCTCAAACTTTTTCAGACCGAGGCCCACTTTGTCCCCCCCAAAAATTATCGGGGACCACCTGTCATCTGAATTGGCAGTTGATGGATGCTAATTTGACACTGCTAATTTTTATGCAGATCACTTACTTTTTATTCACATTATAAGCCTGTCTTATTGTGTTGAAAACATGAAAATGTTACAAATATAGCCTACTGCTAGCTTATCTTGGAAAATTTGAAATCCCCTCGCGGACCACCTGAGCTCTGTCGCGGACCACTAGTGGTCCCCGGACCACACTTTGAGAATCACTGAAGTAGAACTATAACTGCAGACGTTTTTGCCCATAATGGCATCATCCTAACAACTCCAAACCTATCAGATGCTATTACAGAGTCTTCTGTCATCTGTATCCTGAACAAAAGGTCGTTTGTATGACCTTTTCAACCTAATATACTGAAATATAACGGGGGTGGACTCGAAAACAAGGGTGTTTTGGTTTAGTTGCTGGCGCGCAGAATGGATCATGACAGCAGGTGCCCCTAACTCCGGGAACTCCCTCCCTCTCCCTCTCCCTCTCCCTCTGATTGTGCTCGCTCTCCCCTCGTTGAAGAAGGAATCACAGCTGTTTTATTTCCTCCAGAAATAGTACCATGTTGTGTCTTGTGGGGGAGGGAGGCAGGTAGGCAGGCAGGCAGCTCCGCTTAGCGTAGCTTACTGCAGCTTCTTTGGCAGAGCGGACAATTTGCAGATTGATGATTACTGTCATCATGGTTCTGCTATAGTGATCTTGTCATATATTGTTCAATGAATTTTCTTTTGATAAAGTACTGATCACATATCCAACATTTCACAAGCCGATTGGAGTGGTGAAGGCTAGCTGGTCTGGGGCTAAGTGCAATGCTTTCTCATGTGAGCTGACTGCATCTGACCAGACACAAAGGCTACTCTGTTCCAAGAATCTGCAACCCCCCTGTCTTTTTTTGATGATACAGTAAGCTGATCATACTGTACAGATCCATAAAAAATAACTGTAGAATGAGTAAAATTAGTTGACTTACCAAGGCTCCTTTATTTAGGCTTAGTTGTAAGTTGTTAGCGATTTCGTGCTAGCTAGCTAGCTAGCATAGCGAAATTTATAGCCAAGCATTCCCAACATCACCACTAGTCCCGTGCATTCTCCTGTTAGATGATATTTTGTAAGCATCATCCTGATGTTGTGTAGGCTGATCACATTATCCAAAATGAAAGGTTGCCACACAGATCATCTCATGGTGTATTTTGGGCAAGCTAGCTACAATGTCTTCTAGCTAGATAGCAACAGGGGGTTGTATTTTGGTCATGAGAGGAAGGTTTTTTTTTGGTCAGGCTCTGACACTAAAATCAGTAGCCTACCCGTGTTAAAATCAGAGGGCAAGAAAGTAGACTACTGTCACAGGTGCTTTACTTTCAAAAATGATTTTTCTATGCTACTTTTGAGATTATAATAGTAAAAAAGGGGTGTTTTTGTCTTGACATTTCCTCCTGGTCTGAACTAAGCCCTGCCTTGACTGTTCCTAAGGACACTTCTGCCACCTACAGGAACAGTTAGAAAATGCCTAGAGGCTTGAAATTTATACAGAAGATAGGTCAGACCGTCCTCGAGGTCTGGCTGTAAAAAAACGCAATTATCGGCGAACGACGTCGAAGGCAGGGGGCGTCACTATTCGAAATGACGTCATTCGACGGCCAAGGCAGCCAATGAGTTAACAACAGAAAACAGTAGAATAGACCAAATCCTACTGTAAAATCTGTGTCAAGTACAAGCACGATCGTGGGCGTAATACAGTATTGGGCGTGCTATCAATGCTAGTCATCTTCTCTGTGTTCCCTGGCTGCAGCAGTGCTAATAATCAGGGCCGGATTATGCACAGGCTAGATATTGCTGCAGTCTAGGGGCCCCCTCCTGCCAGGGGGGCCCTGATTGGCCAAAAGTGAAAAATTGCAGAAATTTCACAAGGTGAAGTCTTGAAAAATCGATCTGTTGTGTTCAGTTAAGTTGGTAGACATGTTATCCTTAATACCTAGCTCGTAATTATGACACTGTCTATCTATGTAAATTTGTCGCAATATTTGCCTTCTGGGCGGGCCCCACAGCAACCTGTAGCCTAGGGGCCCCAGGCCATCTTAATCCAGCCCTGCTAATAATGATAGCCTAGAGAGGATTCCTTGGCACGGCTAATACACACTGTGGCTGCAGTAATTGCAGTCTTCGCTGTAGTGGCTGGCAGGCCATCAGGGCCATACTCATTATGGTTTGACTTTGTTGGCAGTGGTGACATGGCAATGGCAATGTTTTTTTCCCCCCTCATTTTGGGTTAGCTGACAAGAGACAGGCTTGCATAACTGTATCGACAAACACAGACACAAACACACACACACACACACACACACACACACACACACACACACACACACACACACACACACACACACACACACACACACACACGTACCCACACACGTACCCACACACCTACACACACATATGTGACACTTACACACACACACACACACACACACACACACACACACACACACACACACACACACACACACACACACACACACACACACACACACACACACACACACACACACACACAGTTTTAGTTCTCAGAAGCAATGTCGCATAAACTGCAGTGGCTTTCTGTGCGTGCTTGTGTAGAATACTGTATAAGGTATGCAGTGAGATAGAGCCAGAGCGGAAGGGTAATGTAGGTCACTTGACCTTGAGACAGTTACTAAATATAAATTCATGCAGCACGTTTGACCTTGGCAAAGGTAGAGAACATGGACTCAGGCAGCACACTGTGGGTGTGAGAGGATACTACCTAGGGTCAGCTGCCATCTAACACACAGAGTCGGCTACTTGGTGAGGGTGAGGAGGGACGGTGTGTGTGTGTGCGCGCCCGCGCGCGCGTGTGTGTGTGTGTGTGGGGGGGGGGGTTATGTGTTATGTTTACTTGCTTTTGTTTTTCTTATTTGTGTGTGTTTATATGTTTCTGTCATCCTACCACTGATGTGACTCGTAGATTGTGTGTGTGTGTGTGTGTGTGTGTGTGTGTGTGTGTGTGTGTGTGTGTGTGTGTGTGTGTGTGTGTGTGTGTGTGTGTGTGTGTGTGTGTGTGTGTGTGTGTGTGTGTGTGTGTGTGTGTGCGTGCATGCTTTTTTGTGTGTACGTGTGTGTGTGCGTGTGCGTGTGCGTGCGTGTGCATGTGTGTGTGTGTGTGTGCATGTTTTTGTGTGTGTGATGGTTCCCCACAGAGGGTTCAGTGTGTGTTAGTGTCAAAAGCTCTGGGTTCAGTTGGGGAGATGTGCGTGATGGCATTGAAGAAGGCACAGCTTTAAAAATAGCCCAGACACAGCAGAGGAACACAGACAAACATGCACGCACGCGCGCACGTACACGCACACACATACATGCACACACATACATGCACACACATACATGCACACACACACAGACCCCTTTTACACTCACAGAAGCACACAGACACACAGACAAAGACACAGACACAGACACATACACGCACGCACGCACCCACGCACCCACCCACGCACGCACGCACGCAGGCAGGCAGGCACGCAGGCAGGCAGGCAGGCACGCAGGCAGGCACGCACGCATGCACACACACACAAAAACACACACACACTCCGGGCCGCCTCTCTGGCTCTCTCTGCATCACTCCCCCTGATCACATTTCGTGACAAATTGTGAAAAGCTGTTGAACACGAGGGATTGGAGGATATCAACTTGGGTATGGAGATAAATGGCATGAAACAAACCCATCTGAGATGTGTCAGAGTGGTAACAGGGGAGCCGTCTGAATCAGGGCCCAGTAGCCATTGATTGGGCCCTGGCCTGCCATACAGCAGCTGTTCTGCTAACATGGTTCTGCCTCTGCTACTGCTGCTGCTACTGCTACTGCTAACTCTATCATCCGTGATCAACCGGACACGCAACTAGACACTGACGCGCTACACTCTATGTTTCTGAGCCTGCACAAAATATAATAGGAATGATTATGTATTATACAAATATACAGTACCTGTATTAGGATTCATATTAATTTCATACCAGCTTGTAGTTTTAATGAAAACATTCAAAATATCAGTACGTTTACTTTTTTAACATTTATATTTTGCAATTTCCTTGACTTGATGTCATATAGACACGGGGGGTGGGGGCCAACAATATGACTGGAGCTATTCTTGTGGTGCATCCAAAAGTTCAGCAATCTCCAACTCTACACATCTGCTTACTGTGACCATACCACACAACGAGTGTCCAATAGCAGGGCAAGATACAAGGTGAGGCTACACAGGGGACTAGTCATAATACAGAACAGTTTCACATATCATAACCTAGTTATTAAAATGTCTTTGAGGATGTTACTGAGCATCGAACGTATGTCGTATGTTGCTTAGCATCGTATGTTTGGAACTTCACTGTCACACGGTGCAAATGTACTAATGTTTTCATTGACATTGGCTTCTTAGTGCACCTCGTACCTTAAACATTTCAGTTTACCAATGGGACATGAACACTAATGTTGTTTGAGTAATTTCTCCTCCTCTCACGCACCATATCCGTACCGTCCCTGAAGCCATCTTTCGTAAGTCGCTGTGAATAAAAGCATCTGTGAAGTGTAATTGTATTGTAATGTGATGTAATGAAGTGATTTAGTGCCGATTTTAGGAGCACAGACATCTGTTGTGCTTTGTTGTTGTTCTTGTTAAGTACTTTGACAGCACTGTTCCAACGCCATCTGTTCTACAGTATTCAGTGCTGCATTGGTTACAATAGCAGAATCCTGTATTATTTGTCGAGGGGCCTCGTGCACTAAGACTCGCATGAATTTTAAACTGATTTTTGCATAAGGGAAAATCTGCAAAGATAGGCCTACAAATGCGCCAAAAAAATATGACGTATCAATCCATGCACAAACAGGTTTCCATGCATGCTCCTTGTCATTATACACCTACATCCTATTTACCGGGAAATTCAGTGCATATGCGTTTTTTCCACATCGATTCAGTCTTCGTCTTCATCTTCATCCATTCAGTCTACATCACAGCATTTGTGTGAAAAACTGTGTTCGTAGCTTTTCTGTGCCTAGGCAAGCTTTGAGGTCTGTTTTGCTCAGTTTGGCATGTCTGCGGTGGTTCAGCAGTGGTTTTCTAGAGTACTGTGTTGGCTCGAGGCTCTAGACTGCATCAGTACAGTCAGAGCCCCCCTAGAGCAGTGTGGTGCGGTAATTTTATGCTGATTCTGTTCCTGGGTAGTTTTGGTTTGTGTGCGGGTGCGTGCGTGTGTGTGTGTGTTTGTCTGTGTGTCGTATGTGTGTGTGTGTGTCTGTGTGTGTCTGTGTCTGTGTATGTGTGTGTCTGTCATGTGTGTATGTGTGTGTGTGTGCGTGCGTGCGTGCGTGGACTGCAGGGTTTGCTTTAGTAGAAGAGAAACCCAAATGAACCCCAGGAGTGAAACGCGGAGAGCACAGAGGGAGATGAATTGAACTCACTACTCTCTGCCTGACCAATTTCAGCAGTGCAAGTGTGTATGTGTGTGTGTGTGTGTGTGTGTGTGCGTGTGCGTGTGCGTGTGCGTGTGCGTGTGTGCGTGTGCGTGTGCGTGTGTGTGTGTGTGTGTGTGTGCGTGTCAGGGTAGAGAGAGAGGTACTGAGGCTTGAAAAGCTGAGTTTGACTGCTAGGTCCTGATACAAAAGAAGGGCTGAAAAAAAGAGTCACCTCAGTGAAACCGCCTGGACATGAAAGACATGAAAAGAAAGAAGAGTAAATGAGAAAAAAGGGGAGGGCGGATAAAAGACGAAGAAAAAGAGATTTATTTCTCTCCAGTCCACTCCGGCTTCTCAGAGTTGTCAAGATGATAGTCACGTACTGCTGACTCTGAGCTCTCCCTCCTTTCAGCTTATTCTCAGAGGAGTAGAGTTTATGTGTGTGTGTTATATGTTATTAAAGCCTTACTCGAGGAAATCTTCATTTAAATCCTGACCCAGAAGTGCTAATGCCTGGACACTCGACAACCACCTCACCTCCTCATTGTGCGTAACAAAGCTCGCTTTCGCGGTGTGTGTGTGTGTGTGTGTGTGTGTGTGTGTGTGTGTGTGTGTGTGTGTGTGTGTGTGTGTGTGTGTGTGTGTGTGTGTGTGTGTGCGTGCGTGCGCGCGCGCGCGTGTGTGTGTGCGTACATGTCTGTGTGTGCGCGCACGTGCATGTCTGTGTGTGTTCTCAGGCGTGGCAATGGCTGCTCCACCATATGTGTTCCAGCTGAAGATGGATGAGGTTGACACTGCAGGACAAAATATGTAATTCTGACTGTGTTCAAGATGCATGGAATATTGCAGAACGTAGCACATTTCAGTGCAGCATTGGAACGGGCCCAGTGAATGACACATGATGTCATCAGCAGGAGGCGATGCGATGAAGTCATCATTACGGGACGTCTGTGGTGGGCTATTGTTGGTATTAGCAGTGTAGGTGCCCAACGCGTTCCGCCTGCCTGATCCGTTCCCTTATGACTTTCACGTTTTAAATGTTTATTTTGCAGCCGCCAGAACATTAACACAAAGAGATATGTTATATATGTATATTATATCTTTACTTTATATCGTTATTTTACATCAAACGCGTTTGTCGCTGTAAATAATAGAATATTGTGCTCTGAATAGTCAGTTGGTTAGCTGACCAGTTGGTGACCTTATTAGCGTTTCTGTAACGGTTATATATTATTATAAAACAGACAGTTTAAAACGCAAACTTCCTCCTGCAAAATAAACACTTAAAACGAGAACGTTAAAAATTAACGGAACAAATCAGGCAATTTCTCTTCCGTATACGTCATACTGCGCATGTGCAGTGTGCAAAGGGAACGGATCAGGCAGGCAGAACCCGTTGGGCACCGACAAGCAGCATGATGATGAAATGCGTGATTTCTCTATGCAGTATGAGAAGAGCTGCTCCAATCGAGAATATAGGCATTGACTACATACACGAATGTAAACAATAACACACTCGTTGGATTTACAGATGATTATCTGAGGAGCAGTTGCCATACCATGCAGGGACACCCCCCCCCCCGCATACTCAGCATGTGTCATAGTGGGGTGCAATATGATATTGAGATTCATAATGTTTAAAACTGATATTATGTAATGTGGAGGCTTGGGCTTCAAGGCCCCCTTGGCTCTTTGGCCCCTGGGCCTGGGCCCGGTAGGCCTGTGCAGCAATCCGTCCTTGATACCATGAGATTGAGCTTGGGAGCTTTTGTTTATACTAACCAATACCCTGAAAAATAGTAAATGTAAGTCGCTCTGTATAAAGGCGTCAGCTAAATGCAATGCAATGTAATGTAATGTAACCCCCTGGGGTGCCTGTTGGGCTGCCCTCTTGCACCAGGTGAAGCATGAAGGCACGTTCAGTACCGTGTGCACTGTGTGCTGTGCAGTGCTGTATTAGTATTACCATGACAAAAAATGACTTCCACTTTCAGCCCTCTGTCAGCCCCCCAGTGGTGTGCTAGGCTAGGGCATCCAAACTGCACCCAATTATGGAAGGGGAATTCACTCTATATCCGCCATGAACACGACGGAGAAAATAAGAGGGAGAAGGGCAAAAGGGGGAACATTTCTAGTCGTTTTTTGGTCTGTTTCTGATGTGATTACAACTTGATCATTACAATTTTGGTAATAATTTGGTCATAACAGAGGCAAGGAGAAGGATGGGTGGAGAGAGGGATGGCAATAGAGATGTAAGAAAAAGCAAGGTTGCAGAAACAGTGAGATAGAGAAGTAGATGATGAGATGATGAGATGAGAGAGACTTTATTAATCCCCACAGGGGAAATTGAATGATATGAAGAGAGAGTAAGAAAGAAATGCAGGTATAGGCCATTGTTGAAAAGGTGACATCAGAAAGGTGCGACTCTCTTTTCCACACTCTCTGGATATCTTTCTTTCTGCCTCTGCCTCTGTTGGAAGGAAAATAAGTTTCTTTTTTCCTTGCCCTCCTCTCTCTCTCTCTCTCTCTCTCTCTCTCTCTCTCTCTCTCTCTCTCTCTCTCACACACACACACACACACACACACACACACACACACACACACACACACACACACACACACACACACACACACGCACGCACGCACACAGGCACATACGCACAAATACACATACGCACATAGAGTGTAGATACACATACTGCAGTCTCAGGAGAGATGCCTTCACAGAGAGCCACACAATACACACACACACACGCACACGCACACGCACACGCACACGCACACGCACACGCACACGCACACACGCACACGCACACGCACACACACAACTCATCCAAAGGGATTTCCTCTGGGACCGCCGCCCTTCTTCTTCCCCATCATAGTGATCAGAGGAGTGTGTGTGTGTGTGTGCGTGTGTGTGTGTGTTCGCATACATGCATATGCATATGCTGAAGTTATGCAAGCCTTAGGCACTGCAGGATATCAAAGAGAATAGAACAGACGCTCGCACAGCACTGATCAAAACACTAATACCGGCCTAGTAACAGACACACACACACACACACACACACACACACACACACACACACACACACACACACACACACACACACACACACACACACACACACACACACACACACACATATGCACCCCCCCCACACACAAACAGTACAAACGCTGAACTTACAAGTGTAAGGTGCCGAAGAAAGCTGCTTACGATATTCATGTCATTACTGTATGTTTGATCTGCTTACACATACTGTAGACTTGCCTTTGATTTCAACTCCAAAGCCCGTCTGGTAATCTAAGAAAGGTACAGTGCATTATGTAAATTTAGTTGTAAGTGCAGGGCACCAGCACATTATTTCAAATCTTTAATTTCCTTTGCAAGCTAGCGATCAAATCCTACTGTTGCTATACCACTGGTAAAAACACGAAACGTCCAGTTCTATTTGTGCAGCATTTATTTAGCGTGAAATGTAGCTTGAGGTGTGAAGACACATTTGCTGGTTTTGTCGCCACTGGTCTGAAATAATTCAGTGCTGCTTTCTGCACCTCATGTAGGCTTTTGAGGCTCTCGTCTGTTCATACACTAATGGGGTGGTGAGCTTTGTTTTTGCAATAGCCAGGCTAGCTCATTGGACCAACCCCAGCATACCAGATGTGACATAAGAAGCTATGTAATGGCATTTTCTCTCTTTCTTATGCCTTCTGGTCTAACTCTTCCCCTGCATCTTCTCCTTCTCATCTCTATTCTTCTTGCCAGTCTTCACTTGTCCCTGCCTTTCTCATCTCCTCTCATTTCCTTTCCTCTCCGCCCCTCTCCTCTCATCTCTTCTTCTCTCATCCCTGCCTTTCTTTTCACCTCATCTCTGCCCCTCTGTTCTACTCTGATCTTTCTTTTCCTTTGATCTCTTCTGATCAATGTCCTTCTTCCTTACCTGCTCCTGTTCTTTGTTGCTGTTTTCTCATCTCGTTACCTCCCTCCTCCCCTTCCTTTCGTTCTGTCCTCTCTTCTTTCTTTTCCTCTCCTCTCCTCTCCACTCCTCTCCTCTCCTCTCCTCTCGTCCTCTTCTTCCTCTCGCCCTCCTCTTTCTGTCCTCTCCTCTCCTCTTGTCCTCCTCTTCCTGTCCTGTCCTCTTTTCTTTTTAAAACGTGGTCCAGAGGTTCCTCAGCCATTTTAGTTGAGGCACAGTTTGAGCATGCAGCAACATCCGGTCTTGTCCCTATGGAAACAGAGGCTAATGGAAGATTCCATTACGGAATGGTAAAATACAGTCGTCACGGGATACACAGAGGAGGGGGATTGATGCGCAGGGGGTTGATGTAGTTGCTAGGTCTGGGTGGGGGCTGACAGGGTTAAGATTTGTTTATTTAAACCTGAGATCTTGGTAATGCCGTTTTTAGTGCAAGGAGCTCACATTCATCCTGGACTGGAAGAAGGTTGTCAAGAGTATGGATTTTACTGCCCCCGCTTTGACCAATGCTGTGCAGGCCTAGACAGTAGTTCTCTCATTGTGTGTGCGTGCGTGTGTGCGTGCGTGCGTGCGTGTGTGCGTGCGTGCCTGTGAGTGAGCGAGAGAGAGAGAGAGAGAGAGAGAGAGAGAGAGAGAGAGAGAGAGAGAGAGAGAGAGAGAGAGAGAGAGAGAGAGAGAGACACATCGCCATCGCCACTGACACCGAGACAGGGACCGAGAAAGACACTCTCATTCAGAGGCATTTTTGAAGGCCTGATAAATAATAGAGAGTATCTCTGGTTTTCCAGGAATCCTGCTGGGCTACTGTGTTATTTTAAGGCTGGACACTCGCCCATGGTGGAGAAAGAGAACACCCCCTTGGTTTCCACTGCCCAATCTCTTGTCAATGTCCAGAGTGACTAGGCGCTTTTCACACAAACAGAATTACACTTGATGGTCACTCACAGCACAAGCACAACAGAATTCAAATAGCTTTTGCTGGGCAAAATATACAGTATATTTATATATCATATTAAAGGGTTAGGTGTAGCCTGTATTGTGTGACATTGGAATACAGTGTGTTTGTGTGTGTGTGTGTGTGTGTGTGTGTGTGTGTGTGTGTGGGTGTGGGTGTGTATGTGTATGTGTGCGTGCATGTGTGTGTGCGTGCTTCTGTGTGTGTGTACTACAGACCATTGCCTTACATGCAATCACTGGTAGACTGATCCAGTGAATCCCCCCTTAGAAGGCCTGTTGGCATTATTGCCAGAGAGGATTCTCTACATAACTGGCAGATAGAGACGCATTTATCTGGGGCTGCAGAGTGACTCACAAATCCATTCGGTGATTCTTAATTCTTAATTCTTATTCTTCATAAGTATTCATGGGATTTGACCGGCCGTTTTGGAATTAAATCAGCTTATCGCGTCTTTCTCATTTCATATGCATACGTTTATGATTTAATAAAGTGGGATGGAAGGACACAGCTGATGGAGAAAGAGAGAGAGAGAGAGAAAGAGAGAGAGAAAGAGAGAGAGAGAGAGAGAGAGAGAGAGAGAGAGAGAAGGAAGAAAAATGAAAAATGAAATGAGATGATTAATGATGACACAGCATGGCTGTAATAACACTACAATTAACCTCGCAGTCAGACTCCTGGCATCGCGTGCACACACACACACACACACACACACACACACACACACACACACACACACACACACACACACACACACACACACACACACACACACACACACACACACACACACTTCATATATGCATAATCTCTATACAATTACATGTCACACGCATACTGCATGCACGTACACATGCACTCTCATCAAAACCATACACACATTAGGCACACAGACCATTCACATAGTCAGGTAGAATTGTCCCATTTCAGCTTCTCTATGACATTGCATAGGCTACTATTTTGTATTCACTCTCCTTTCAGTCTCCATTTAGTAGGTCTAGTTTATTTCCACAATTCATGCTGCTCATTCACAAATGTTAACTCTTTCACAAATAGGCAGCTACTTACGATCACCATCAAATTCTAAGTAGGCCTATTCATTTTAACTGGGAAAAATACACTTTTCATACATGAATAGGTGGATCTTCTGCATGTCCACCATTTCCAATTTCCAGAAATAGTCATACTAGTAAATATTAGTTTATAGCAAACATTCACGAAAAGTCAAATTTGGGAATAGGCAGCACAGTTGCATTGAGCAGCATAGTTGCAATACCTCCTCTGGCCACAAGCCTACACAGTGCACCTTTAAGGCATGCTCCTCGTTATACATTTTCTGTTATCAGAATGGCAATGACCATGTCATACAGTAATACATTATTAAAGACTTTGAGTAGTATTGTAGTACTGTATCAAGTCTTTTCCATGAGCAGTACAGCATGCCACTGGAACGCGCATATTATTAGGCTACGGGAAAAAAAAGTCAAAACACCTGGTGCAGAGTGAGTGTTAATTCAGCTTAGAGAGTAGTCTGGGACCAAATACAACTCTACAAGATGTTACATCGACTCCAGGTGTTGAATTCAGACCGTAGCCTTTACTGTGTGGTGGCCAAAGTGTCCAGTGGCTTCTGTGCATCTCTAAGTAAATCAGGGTGTGTCCTGGAGGCCTCCAAGTGTGTGTCAGGTACTGCAGCAAGCATTATACCAGAGAGAGTAGAGAGAGGTTCCATTGGCCCATTGTTTCCGCGTTCTACAATTGCAAGGGGGAGATGGGGGAAATCCCCCTTTAGGCAGACCTAGGCAGACCTAAGGACTGTTCTATTCAATGCTAGGAGTATTATGACACGTCCCTTTAGGCAGACCGGAACCTGGTCATGTTAGGTGCCCATAGCAACCTATTACATTGGCATATCTCTATATACTTAAAGAATCTCTGATTACACTGTACATCCATCCCCTCACTTGGTCCCTGTGCTGCCTCTGACTGCACAGGCTCGCTCACAAGGGGGGACAAACAAGTATGTTGTCCCGAGACCCAGAATTGGATCCCCATTGCATTGCATTTATTGAAAGGGGGACCCTTTCAGATGATTTTGCCCAGGGCCTGGGCCAAAGCTGTCACCGGCCCTGTTACTGCATACCATCTCGTGCAAATGACTGCTTGGCTGAGCCCATTGATCTCTACTACCATTGATTGGACTGTCTAATTAATCTTGACAATATGTTAGGGTTAGATGTAGATAATGCGTTGGCAAGCGATCCTACTTGTGCTCACAAAATCTGATGTCTGATGCACACAATGTTTAACCTGGTTCTCACGCGATGGTTGGAACATTGTCAATCACTTAGCTCTGGAAAGGCATGGGTGTGTTCAAAACAGCTCGAACTTGATTGGAGAATTCACGAGGCTTTTTTTGAATCACGTACTACTTCAACCACTGACTTGTATAAAGGCTACGTCGCCCCGCGAACCCGCCCCGCGATTCTGATTGGACAGGCTGTGAAATATCTGATTCCGTTCTGGCACGTGTAAGATTTCCAGACCCTCGTGCGAGCTCACAAAGTTTAACAAAGATGCACGAAGCACGAAGGGTCTGCGTGAGAGCCAGGCTACACAATGTTTTGTTCGTACTTCTGGATTTAAAAATAGTTGATTGTGTTCAAACCAGATAGGCTATTATACTGCAGGCTGTTATACAGAAGTCCTGCATGAGATGAGAAATGTCACATTTCAATATTGCCAGCCTTTACTGGTGCCATATTAAAAATGTCAGTGTCAAAAAAATTGGTCAGTGAAAGCACCCATTGACTAATTTCATAGGGCAATATCATGTAATAGCAGAAATGAGTTAGGGAGGGCCTTATAAGGAGCAAGGATGGCCAGTACTGGTGGGTTGAAGGAGAGGATTGTGCACATCCCAGGGAAAGGTGCAGGACGAAGGTCAACTGTAGTTTTCAGAGTGAGGAGTCCGCGCGCTTAGAATCCTTTTTGATGTGTTTTATTTTTTCATGGCAGGGTAACGTTTCGACCTCAACAGTCGAATCTGAAGGAGAATCTGAAGAAGACTTTTGAGGTCGAAACGTTATCCTGCCATGAAAAAATAAAACTACAGTACTGGTGGGTGAAAAATCCTCTATTCATGTTTTAAGATGATATGGTAATGCATTGCAAGAGTTTCTAAATCAATTCTGATGAGTAAGGGACTTCCATAGGGAGTTTGCCTGAAAATGCAGCCGGTAGGCTTGCTACAAATGTCAGCATTATTGGTGAGTGAAAGCACCCACACATTTTTTGCATTTTTAAAGTATGCTAGGGTATTGTAATGTACAGTGATAGTGTTGAGAAAGGGACTGTAGATGAAAATGCAGCTACTAGCTAATGTAAATTAGTGCTCGACAGGAACATCTCCGCTCCGTTTTAAGAGTAATGTTCTTTGTCCACGCCCTCTGACTGATCGGGCTAATTAACTAAAGCTAAACTAATATGTTTTAGCTTGTCATGGCTAATGGAGAGGCCTGTGAGGAAGTTCATTTGTCTGGCCTGATGATGACAACTGAGAGAGAGAGAGGGAGAGAGAGAGAGAGAGAGAGAGAGAGAGAGAGAGAGAGAGAGAGAGAGAGAGAGAGAGTGTGCTAGCCTGGCCTGGCCTGATGACAGTGATGATGGAGAGGAGGGTTTGGCAACATAGATTAATATTTATAAGAGGGAAGGGAAGGGAAGCGCAGGGAGAGCTGACAGGGAAGCATGGAGCTGTGGATATGGCTGACAAGGCCACCTGACTACGATGACAGCTAGTGTGACAAATCATTGGCCTTTCCGCCCCGCTTGCTTTGACAGGAAGCTCAGACAGAGACACCCACCCAGCAACAGGAGCAAGTTTTTAAAATGATTATTTTTCACTCAACACCTGTCTCGGTGAGATGTGTTGTGCAGTACCAGAGTTATCTAAGAAAGTATTTACTTATTTAATTTTCACTTTGAGATGATTTGTGTGGTCCTTGTTTTGAGCTAGTGAAATCAATAAATAAGTAAAGTTGTGCTGTACGTACAGCTTGTCAAACTATAGCGGTCAGCCAGGTAGAACTAGCATTAGGCCTACCTAAAAAATACATGCACACATGCAAGCACACACGCACGCACACACACACCATACAGTACCAGTACTACCATACATGGTGATGGCCCTATTTAGTAGTGGGGTTTGGTGTGGTGGATGCCCCTATGTGTTAGTGATGGGGATTGGTGTGGGTGATGCCCCCTATGTGTTAGTAATGGGGTGTAGCCGATGCCCCTATGTGTTAGTAACGGGGTGTAGCCGATGCCCCTATTTGTTAGTAATGGAGTTTGGTGAAGGTGATGCCCCTATGTGTTAGTAATTCAGTGTTTCCCACAGAAATTTTGGAAACTATGGGGGCAGCCGGGGTTTATTTTGTCCGGGGGGGGGGAGCGGGGGGGTCTTCTCACACGGGCCTTTTTTTTTGGGAGGGGGGGGGGGGTATTCTTGCAGCGTAAATGCAAAACGGCAAAACAATGACTACAGTATGACATTGGCGCATGAAGAAACTGTAGGCCTGGGCCTATATTTCAGCCATTTATATTTTGAGAAATAAGGCTACATAAGATTTTACCCATGACTTGTATAATAGTAGTACATTGTCATTGTCAAAAAATGCAGTACAGTGAATAATTTCTGTTTACAACACAGTTTCATTCGTCCCTCATGCAGGGGTCTGGGAAACAATAATAAAACAAAATAGGAGCAGAGATAAGAATTTAAGAGCACTGTGAAATTGTTAACGCATAGACAAAAAGGGTCTTAGAGGGTAGGCTATGCCTTTTCCCCCCACACATATCTGTATGCGTACACATTCTACATGAGGGGTGCTGGTCACAGGGCCAGTTTTTTCCAAATTCCTCCCATTAAAAGGGCTGAACAACATATTACACATTTATGTCTATATTCACATTCATTACACATTAATTTCTATATGCAGCCCGATGTCTCCTCTGCTGTGTCAGTGAAGGTCTGTCACCAAACTCATTACAACTGTAAAACAAAGCCTAGGGAGTGTTAGTAAACTCATCCCAACTGTCCCTTCTCTGAAGGTTTTTTATATTGCACCCAAACCCAAGTAAACTACAACAACTTGACTAGGCTTTTGATCCCTGTCTTTCAAGCACTTGTGGTTCTCTCTATAGCAGGGGTGCCCAACCTTTTTTTAACCAAGATCTACTTTTGAAGTTGATGGTCTGCCGTGATCTACCAAGTCAAATTCAAGGATGTCAGTATGAAAATTTAAGACCACCATTCAGCCTATTAATCACCATTATTATGAACAAAATGTTTTCAGTAGGCTACTATGGCCGTATCTTTTCAGTGTGTTTTTAAAGTGTGTTGAATAGCCTATCTTTACAAAGCAATGCAGCACTGATAGTATGCAGAGATAATTTCAGTCATACACAAGTCATAAACAACTGAAACAATTTCAAAATGATAAACATTTGGTATATAAAAGGCACAGGCCCTATTTCTAAAATATGATGAAGCATTATCATGCCTTCAGTGGTATAGGCTACAAATTAAAAAGGGCTCAGAAATTCACCATTTGTTATGAGTAAATAGTAGGCGAGAGAGAGAGAGAGAGAGAGAGAGAGAGAGAGAGAGAGAGAGAGAGAGAGAAATGAGAGAACTCATTGGATTGGTTAACACCCCTGTTAAGTGTGACTTCTATGAAGGTTTTTTTTTAGCTCTCTGGGACAGTAGCACAGCAAAGGCTTTCTATTGTGAGTTTGGCCAATTTGTCCACAACTGAAGCAAGAAACAGCACAAATTGAAGTGAATTCCATACATGTCAACAACTAACATTTCCCTTACACGCGGCACGCGATGTAAACGCAGTTAGCGATGATGCATGCGACTAGCGATTTGGACGAAGATCCTCGCATATCGGCGTGTCATAACGCATCGTTGCGCACATGTTCTGTTACTCACCCGATGTTACACGTGGGCACACATGAATCCACTGTAATACCCTTACGGTCACTTCCTAATGCTTTCCCCTCATTCTGTGTTACCGTGGGACTACTTATCTAACCAATACAGAGTCTATATAGGATGTATTTACTCCAGGAGGAAAATGCGAAGGAAATTCAAAATCGTAATTCAAATCGTTTTTAACAAAAACGGATATCGTTAAAAAAATAAATAAATAAAAAAAGTTAAAAAAAAAAAAAAAAAATTTTTTTTTTTTTTTTTTTTTTTTACATTTTCGTAAACTATGGCGGCCAAATTTAAACTATGGCGGGCCGCCATAGTTTCCTCAATGTATGGGAAACACTGTAATTGAGATTGGTGTGGGTGACTATGTGTTATGGGGATTGGTGTGGGTGATGCCCCCAGGCCCGCCGACAGGGGGGGACAAAAGGGCTTTTTGTCCCGGGCCCTGGGATAGGGGAGCCCAGAACTGGGCCCTCATTAAGTTTTTGATTAATGGTTCTAATTAATTTCAAAATAAGATGGTTTTTGAGAGAGGGAGATTGCGCTATATGTACATTAAATAAAATGCAGATATTTTGCCTTTCCTGCCCTTTAAGAGGGACCAAGAACCCCCACATCCCCCACCCCCAGTGCACAAATGGTTTGGTTGATCATTACGAGAAAAAAACGGCTTCGACTTAACGCGGCTCGTTAGCCTGATAAACCAGCCTAAATGTATTGGATGCCTTAATTTAGTCTGGCTCTGATGAATGGATAAAACGGAACATTGTTGATGAGCACAACCCGTTGTCTTTCAAACCATGTCTGTGCTAATAGGCCAATGCTCTGACCAATCAGCGCAACTGACTGTGACGTAGTAAGCGCGACAGACAGCTGTGGTGGAGAGGGGACTGTAAACAAGGGAAGTAGTGAAGCTGTGAGCAGGACCGTGGATAACTTTAACGTTTTGAGATGGAGTCGGACTTAAGTTGTCGCTTTTGCCAAAAAGACATGCGAGTTGCCGGTGTAGGCCTACTACAACACTATACAAAACTGTTCCAAAGTTCAACTTCAGCTTTGTCGGTTTCAGCGAACGTCTCGCATGCATCGAGGAAGCCCACGGTGTTAAACATACTTGAAAGAGATCTTCCTGTATTTATAGGCCGTCAGGTCACCTCAATTTTCGTTCATTCTCGCTCCACAGCATCCGAACACGATGCCCATAAGATGATGAACTGACCAAAGCTATTGTAGCGAGTCTGGGGGGTTAATCGCTACTTAAGTTGTGTACGCATCGGTTCTATGATTGTGTTCTATGGTTTGGTGGGTGCGAGGCACTGTTGGGGTTCGAATAAGGGGAGCGGGGAGTTCTCTCTGTTTAGCGTGAGAGATCTACGTAGCAGCTGTGCTACAGTTGGGTTACTGGTAAGCAGTGTAGCCCTACTTCTACTTGTTCATTATTTTTATGTGGCGTGGCTGTGGCCAACTGTCTCCATTAAACGGACACTTCTGTCTACATCCTGTGTTCCCTGGCTACCAAACGCTACACTATGTTTCACTTCAGAGAGGTTCGGATCGTGAAAACATCCAAGGGTAGGCCTATAGACGTTTACAGAAGGAATATTTTCCTTAGCTGAATGAGGAGACACGATACACCATGTGACCGCGCTAAACCAATCACGTTGCCGATTTGGACAGCTATCAGTCCTCTTGCGTTCCACAAATTGTACTAAACTAAGGTTTTTAAAATATATATCTCTCTAAGGAAGACAGATTGATTCTTAACAGTTAAGAATGACCGTGATTAATTTCTATCTTGAAGAACAATAATGCATGAGGGTGCCAAAGGCAAAGACATGAGCCCAAATAGAAATAGGCCTACAATATCAATAATATCAAAGATCAATAATGATCGTTCATATAGGCTATACAAAGTGGTCCAACTGTTAAACTGTGCTTCAAAAGGCAATGCAAGTTACCTTTCATGATATATACATCTAAAAATAAATAAATAATGGAAACAATTCCAATTTTCAGTGATATTTATGCATTTAAAGTGGGATAAATGGATCCTAACATTATCAAACACAAGCAGGTAATTGGAGTGCTGCTGGGTCTTCACCTTTTTTCCTTGGTGCTCATCAGTGTAGGGGCTGTCAAACTTGGTCCAGGAAGACAGATGCTGAGGGAGGCATTGTAGCCAAATAAAGTAAAAAAAAAAAAAAAATGCAACCTTGAGTGCCTCGGCATCCGTCTTCCTGGATTCCTAACAGTGCTTCATTTATAACAAAACAATAATGCAAGTGGTGGTAGATCCCTTTTTAATCAATAATGGAAGCCATTATAATTATCAATATAATGAATATGCAGTTATTCATGTGGTAATTTATCCATTACTAGATACACAACACATACAAACAGTCATAAGTGCTTCAATAGACTGGCCTAACTGCATGGTTGTACCTAAACAGGAGGACTAGGGCATCGGTCTACAATCCCTTGGTGGCAAGGAAGATGGAGGCAAGGCAAACAATTACAGGCTGCCCTTTTAATGTATGCCATTGAAATGTTGACAAAATTATCCACTGTTGGCTCCTTAGTGGCACCTAGAATCCAGCTGACTAAATTATTAAGTACAAGAGGAACAGCTGTTTGTGCTTCACTGAACGTCTGTAGTCTTCTGCAGTGGGAGGCCATGGGAACAACGTTGTCCTTTTTCAGTGTTACTATCTGTCTGGCTCATTTTGCTGGACTGTCACAATCTGTTTCCACACCTAAGGGTAACATGTCGAAGACCATATCTGTTGACAAAGTCTGAGCAGCAAACAACAATTCAGGCATTCAGTATTACAAGTGGTGGGGGTGAATAACACAAGATGCCGGCGGTCATGTCGGAGTCTCCTCTTCAATGTATCCTGTCAATAACAACAAATCAAACAGAAAAATTCATGAGTCATGAATACCGGCAAAGGGGGGCTTGATATTGTAGTTTCTTAACATGGTGGGCAGTGTGGCATAATGATTAGTGAGGTGGTCTTAAAGGGACAGTTTGGTCAATTTCAACATGCAGTTGTATTGCTCACGCTACCCTTGACTTGTCAGTACCTGGTGATGCCACATTTTTCGTCTCAGCCCTTTCCGAGATATGAGCAATTCTAATGGGGGCAGCGTTTGTTTACATTTTTAGATGCGTCCAGCATCTCTATAACAGGGTCTGTCTGTCCGTCCGTCCGTCTGAAACGCTTTCATTCAATTGTTGTCCGTCTGAAACGCTTTCTTTAAATTGTTCCTTCCTGTGGCCACAAGGCGGCAGACTACGGAGTGAATGCGTGCAAGCATAGCCTTTCTATACTAAACCGGATGCTAACGTTGGCGAAAAGTAGCCTAGCCACAGGCTAACTGACAAACGTGAGGCCAACAACTCAGCCGATCGTGATGTACGCCACAAATAGACCAATCGACCTCATATTTAGACACTACAATGTTGATTTCTGCCTTCGATTTTCATCAGTTAAGAAATCTAGCGTCGGATTAACACATTATTAAGGTAGTAAAGCGAGTTGCCGCCATGTTTGTTTTCCAGAATCACCCGAGAGCTCACGTGCAGCATTCTGGGTAATTGAGTTTCACGTTATTAGCCCAATGCACAAAATGCGTGTTTTTAAAAATAATGCAGTGAGTTTAAAAAAAAATCAAACCAACTGCCATTTGGAAGGGCAATGAAAACTTTTCGTTGCGCTCAGAGAGAGTACAGGAGAGAACGCGTCTTTCGTAATTGCTTTGCAGTCGTGTGCATTTGATAAACTCTGGCACGGAAGTTCACTGCTTTGTGCCTTGACGGTGAAGCAAGCTGGTATTGAAAAAAAGTCCATAATTCACCTAAAGGGTCTGCGCATGATTCACCCAAACGGTTTTATTTATTTATTATTTGTCGATGTTTAGATTCTTTCCCACATGCACATAATGCTGAAATGGCGTGATACTAAAGGTTGTTAGGCCTAATAAATGTCTGGTAATTTGTAATGTAGCCTACTTCATCTAGGCTATGTGAAATTTCAAATCATAGCCTATGGTTCTTTTCCAAATCCAAGAATGATGATAAGCTTATTATACCCTAAACTGCAAAAAATAAAGCCATGTCTCGCCATTTTGCTGCCTTGCTGCCTGCCACAATATTTGGAGTGTCCATGATGACCAATAAACAAAAAGTACATCCTCGGGGGGCGTTGACAGGCTAGGAGGAGGCCAGGGGGGCGTTTTGGGGGAAAAATGGCATAGTTGGAACTGGCATAGAGGGACGCATCTGTTGTCCGCCTGTCGGCCTTGTTAAAAAATGAAACATAGGCCAACTCCAAATATTTTCCCAAAAGGTACTGCTGTTTACTAGTTGTCTGCTGGTGTTTTATAACCTTTTGGATGTTTTTGGGAATAAATAAAAATGTTTTTTTGAAATGTAAACAAAGAGCTGCCCCCATTACAATGACCAGGATCTCGGAAACGGCTGAAGAAGAAGAAGAAAAAATCTCAGGCACTGACAAGTCCAGGGTAGTGTGAGCATTACAACTGCATGTTGAAATTGACCAAACTGTCCCTTTAAGATCAGACTAGGGTTGCTGACTCAAATCTCTGACCACTGCATACACCTCCATCCATGCCTAAAGTGCCCTTGAGCAAGGCATATATCCCAACATTGCTTTAAGGAAGGTAAACTATACTCTTTAAATTACTGTAAGCATTACTGTAGCATCACACTGCCATAAGACTTCTGCCTTCCTACTACAAAATAATACAGGTGGCAAGATGAATGGTCACACACATGTATGAAATTTGCCTTAATTTCGACAAATAATAAATTGCCTTGCAAACACCTGTAGCTTGAAACAGACAACAACTCCACTTGACTGAACCAGGCCAATATGTATTCCTCAATTTGTCTCATTACTTAGAAAATAATATATTATAAAGTACATGTGTGTTGGGCACACCCTTGTATGTGTATTTGTGTGAAGTTAAGATATGACTTACTGTTGATTCTCTGCTCTGGCAGGATCCCTCAAAACCTGGTATTCCGTGGGTAGCAACTTTTGGGTAACTGCACCTCGAGATCCACACAGTCAATGTCCTTGATATGAAGGTCCTGTGTAGGTCCTTTACTTCAGGAGCTTGCACAAAAGGAAAAAAAGAATGTAGCTGGCAGACAAACAGTAGCCTATATTTTCGCTGGTGAACTGGTACAGTTGCATATTGTTAAGATCAAGCAAACAGACATGATCCTCATTAACATTCACACTACCTATTACAATCAGTGTGTTAACTTGTGACAACAGATTGTAGGCCTAATAGACTGCTGGATATTGTTAACACAGACCCCCCTCAATAACTCAGATGGGGTGGGGAACAGTCCTTAACTCAAACACAACATTTGGCTATGGTAAAGTACAACCAAGACATCTTTCCACAGATGATAGAACTAGCTTACCTGTCTGTGTGTCTTTGATGAAACCTTTTTGTCTGTCAGATGTGTTCTCCTAGCTTGCCAAAACAATACCTGAAGGCCTTCCCTTTGTCACGTTTCCCCCTGTGGAAAATCAGCACGTTATTCTTCAATCACAAAGCAATTAAGTCCATATAAACTAGCTTCTTAGTGTTATTTCCACATCAACGGAACAATTAATTCAACATAATTGAGCAAGTGCGTTGTGAGAGATCATCGTGGAGCTCGATTGACTGGGGATGGTTTCTCGGAATGCTCACCGCACTGAAGTGTTTGAGAATACAATCACGCACAAGAATGAGTCTCAGAAGTGTTTTCGTTGGTTTACTCGGTGTATTAACTGTCTGAATACACGGTATCAGTGTGATTCTAGTGTAGATCACTCCACCGGTATGGCACCATTAGCTCCATAACATCGATGTTATTTTAGTGCGACGCCATGCTGGTCTCGTCGAAGTGCAGTGTAATCGCTACTAATTTCCAAAGTGTAAAATTTTAACTTAAGACGCAGCATGTGTATCCTCTAGCCGCCGTACACAGCCGTTTATCTGTCATTCCCAGTCAATCAGCCCCACGTTCATCTCACACAACGTCCATGTAAACTTCAATCTTACGACCACAGACTTTGTTTAGATAGGCTAGTCAACATTAAAGACTGTAAACTGAGATTAAAAAGGGAGACGTCCGGGGCGACAGTCCATCTGTTACAATGGCAACAGGGTGAAGCGTTTACCAAATCATTACCGCCCACTGGGCAAAAAGACGTCCAAACAACGTCTTTTCCAGGTCATTGTTGGACGTCCCAGCAGGGTACCAGAATGTAACGCCAGATGACGTCTTTTTTTTTGCGTTATTATGACGTCAGGTATGAACGTCATCAGGACCTCCAGATAAGGGCAAATTCTAGTCCATATTAGGTCATTAGGGATGTCTTATCAACGTCTTTTTCGAAATTGGAATGAACCTCTCCCCCTCCTTACCTCAGTAGTGCGGCCATTACATTTATTCCATCCAAAACTCCATTTGCTAAAACGAGATAACCTAACATAGCCTCATAACAAAAGCCTAACAACCTAACAAACAGGTCAATTCTTACCCACAGACTCGTTGAATTAAGATGGCAGATTTTCAAAGCAAAAAAGTTAAACTACACTATCTTTAAAAAGTCCTTTGATGCTCCATGTATGCAACACAATGCAAAATAGCATTTCTTGTTAATTGTATCGACTGCTTCAGAACTGAAGTAACCTCATCACTGCCTCCCATTCAGATCACTCAAATGTTCTAATCTGTTGCTAAAATAAATAAAATGTCTTATAGCAAATGGGACATCACTCTTTGTGGACGTCTTTTTGACTTTAAATTAACTCTGAGTTGTCATTCAAACATTTAAGTGACAGCATTAAAAACCTTGAAACTTCTAGTTTTCAAAATATACAGACAATTATCACATGGAAAGTGACAGGGGGGGTTTACTTTTATTTAGCAAACACTTTTGTTTACAAGGTTAAATCTTCAAAAGTCTTGACTACATACCTCTGCAACGTTTTTTTTTTTTTTTTTGTAGAGTTGTGTTTACATTCAATTAAAAAAAATTGTATTACATTAACTTTACTGTCATATTCTTTTTTGTTAGGCTTTTCAGAAGAGGGGGAGATAACAAATGTGATCTTTTTCAAAGAATAATTAACACCACTGCGAATTTCATTATTATGACTCGTACACTCTCATCTCTTAACAACATTACCGGTGTATTACAAAACCCAAAAGTCTTGAAATTCGAAGTAGTGTTAAATACTCTTGAAAACTTTCTTATGAAATACTGTAGGATCCAACATATTGGAAGAAAAGACATTGTACCTTGGGTTAAGAGACAGTTCATCTGAATGAAAACTCTGCATTACATCAATGGGTCTTACATCTGCCACATCATATCATTTCACAATCGTCCAGTTTTACAACATATCTACGTAGGTGGTGTCTACATAGTAAGTCCTTGTACACTTGAACAGCCATCTTGGCTGCAAATTATCATCATATCCTGTGCATCTGACAAAGCGTGTACATGACAAAGATGCCAAACTACTTTCTTGATGTCTGTAGTAGCTATTTACATTTTGGGCATAAACACATGTTGAGTGATCACTGGGCTGCTGGGAAGCTTTGAGAGAAGTTGTAGTGCCTTTGTTCGTTTGTTGGTTGAGATGGGAACGTCATAAACATATTCAAAGAAGGTGAAAACAGAGCTGAGCTGTGCTGGATATAACAAGTTGCAGACCCAGTAAAGCTTGAACAGCTTGTCAATTGTGCAAGTCAGGCCGTCTGCAACGGGAATGGTCACACGGTCATTCCTGGCGGTTATGACAGAGTCTTCAGGTTCCCAATGCAGACCACTAGTGGTTGGGTTGTGGATTCCATCTCAGTGTCAGTAGTGCAGTGAAGAGGGATGTGAAGTTGGTTCCAGACTGAGAAGAAGTAGAAGAGGAGGAAGAAGAAGAAGGGGGAGAGAGAGAGAGAGAGAGAGAGAGAGAGAGAGAGAGACATCATCAATAATACTTAATAGCAAGTTTTACTTAACTGATTGAAAGGTATGAAGCATACCAGTCAAACTAAGTATACAGGCATGAAAACGGGTCAGGGGTGAAAAAGGTGAGAAAGGTGCGGCGTGGCGCGGTGGCACGGAGCGGCGCGTGTGTTGCAGCGGTGCGCGCGAATGTGTGGTGTGCAGTGGCGTTTTTGGGGGATAGTGTTGAGTCATACTAGGGGGGTCTGGGGGCATGGTCTCCCATGGGAGAAAATTTAGCTAAAACCGTCTTTAAATGATGAATTTTGAGCATACTGTAGCGACCCAGGGACAGTGAACATAAGAACTGCCAACCATCTTTGTTACTTCATGACTGTCATGCTGACGCAAGAAATTTAAGCGGTTAAATAAGTTGTTAAAAGGTCACTAATCATTGTGTCAAAGTGAAATTTCTGTAATGCTTTCCTATGAAAATGTATAATCAAAAATCTGCAAAAACTGTGAGGTGTGTATTCACTTTCGTGATATACTGTATATGAAATTCATTTTGCAATGCGGTATACGTATGAACTTATACAGTATAATATCAGGAAGGAGCCAAGACTGACTTGCACCAACACAGACCCACACGCAAACACACCCAAACGCAAACACACACACACACACACATTCCTACCAAAGATGTCAGCGATGCAGAGTCCTAGCTGGCCAATAGTGTGTGAGGTGTTAAGTTCCGCCTCTCCGTGCAGCAGCAGCAGGTTGGAGGGCGGGACCTTTAGCTTGACTGACAGGTCTTCCACTGCATGCTTCAGAAGCTCTGTCTGCAACACACATACACATAAATATTACTGACACACACATCAGCTGTATAGGGTTATCTATTTCCATGGCTTCCCCCAACTATAAAACAGAATTATAATACTTCCTGTAAAAAGTCTTTGACTAGGCAAAGCGCTATACAAAACAGATGTACTGCTGTGTGTGTGTGTGTGTGTGTGTGTGTGTGTGTGTGTGTGTGTACCTGTGCTAGTTGTATTTGGTGTATGTCTGGTCTGTGGCGTATCTAAGTTTACCAGTCGTGCCGGTGTGTTCTGCTGATGCTGCTGCAAGCGTTTTCATTGGCTGGTTTTCCTGCGAGGGCGTGGACTGCATACGATGGCGATGTCGGCATCGTCAGACTCCTCTCCTTCATCCTCCTCCTTTAATTGGCTAGCTGCCGCAGCAATCCCGGCCCCTCTGGTGATGGACGCAGCAGGGAGCCAAGCGCATCCAGCCTCATGTTAATCTCCCTGTCACACGCACACACACAATGTAAGGAAAGTTGACAAGTCACTGTAGAGAAAGTGTCAGTGCGTGGCATGCACACAAGTGTGTGTGTTGTGTACTCACGTTAGTTTGCGGTTGGGCCGCCGCCGTGCCTTGAGTGGTGTGGAGGGGGAGGGGGGCGGAACGCCTCAGCACAGTCCTAACACCAACACATACACACACAAGGATGCATTAACACACATCAACATGATGGATATGGTAAGCATACAGCAATAAATTGGAAAAATATTGTAGGGGCTACTATGTTGACTCATGGTCTGTGTGTGTGTGTGTGTGTGTGTGTGTGTGTGTGTGTGTGTGTGTGTGTGTGTGTACAGTACACTCACATTGTGCTTTGCATGGGTTTGGTCACCTGGTCCGAGTCATCTGAGAGTTCGGTACACTGCTTCCCTCACCATCGCTGTCGCTGTCAGAAATCTGTCAAACACACAATATACAGTCTCAAGTTTGCCGTCCGTGTTAGCTGTAACTCATCCAAATACTGCTACTTTATACAGCAGGCACATATTTACTGACCAAGTTGCTCTCTATGACAAAAGTGCTATGGGCTACTGTGACAGGTAAACAAGAAACAACAGGTTAACAACACTTGGCGCTAATTAGTTCTCTACAACTACAAACCGCTGCTGTTCCCTTCCGTTTGGGATCCATATCACCAAACTATAGTTCTCTTGAACTTAACGGCATTGTTATAAGAATATGGCTATGACAGCCTTAAATAGCAGGTTAAAATATGGTCATTGACATTTTGGTGACAAGGTCATAACTCTGTATCGCAATGAGGTCCTAACAGAGGCTCTGCATGAAAGTGTTTTTAAAGATTAAAAGAAGTTTTTAAAAGTAACTATCCTTTGAAAAATACCTGCACAAAATCAACCAGAAAAGACATCTCAGATTTTACACTGC
Organism: Engraulis encrasicolus; assembly: GCF_034702125.1. Classification (NCBI taxonomy): domain Eukaryota; kingdom Metazoa; phylum Chordata; class Actinopteri; order Clupeiformes; family Engraulidae; genus Engraulis; species Engraulis encrasicolus. Next base: position 25,589,355 of record NC_085867.1, on the reverse strand, counting down.
AGCGGCTTCGGAGTCAGAAGATGTGTGAGAACTGTGTAGCACTTTTCATCTGAAAATGAGAGCAGAAAATTGTACAGCAGTACTTAAATTTCACATTTACCAAAGTCTCTGTGTTATTATAACACTATCACAGTAACATATTTATCACAATTGCATACAATACAACAATAAAAAAAATATCTAAAAAAACTAATGAAAGGAGGCAGAGGGCCTGTAAGTGGATGGCAATTAGACACATGATCACATAGACAATATGATACACACACACACACACACACACACACACACACACACTTACCATCAGTCTGATCATCCAACTGTTCAATCAGAGTAGGAGCTTGGACAGATGTGGCCACAAGACCTGGGCCCTGACGAAGAGAGAAGAGAGAGAGAGGGGGAGAGCACGTTAGTTCCCAGTGCATTGAAGGTACTTTTAAAATCCCGTAGCCATAACTGGTGTTGATACCTTGGTAGTCGCCACACTTCACACGCAGCTGTTCTACTCTGCCACATAAAACTCAAACTTTGAATCTTCTTTTCAAACGTCATGGTATCGTCACCAATTACCATTGCCTACAAAATCTCGTGCGTGGCAGTTTTATCCCTCGAACAGCGTACATCTTAGACCAGGAGCCCAGGGGGGTCAGCCTAGTTGGGAAGGTTACCAATTTTTATGGGTACTATGATGTCTGGTATGGTCCCCAGATAGAGGAACAGCACGTCTGCCGGGTTCCCTCTGGTGGGTGTGGCCAGGGGGGCTGTAAAACTGGCACCCCAAAAATGGGCTAGATCAGTTGGTGAGGTTACCACTTGGAACCTGTTGTAAATTGTTCATCATAGTCCCCTGATAGAGAAATGACCACTGCCAGACATTTTTAGTGGTGGGTTACCCCCGGCAGACGCCCCCGTATGATGACACTCCCAAAAATGGGCTAGATCAGTTGGTGAGGTTACCACTTGGAACCTGTTGTAAATTGTTTGAGATGGTCCCCTGATTGAGGAATGGCCACTGCCAGACGTTTTTGATGGTGGGCGGGGCTTGCCAGACATCATTAATTGGGGGGGTAAAAAATGGGCTAGATCAGCTGGTGAGGTTACCTCTTGAAACCTATCATGAATTGTTCATCATATTCCCCTGATAGAGAAATGACCACTGGCAGACATTTTCAGTGGTGGGGGACCCCCGCCAGACGCCCCAATATGATGACCCCCCAATATAGGCAAGGTCATTCACATAAGGTTTGAACCAGGCATGGTACAAAAGACAAACGACACACCACTTTTTTTTTGATAATTCCAACGTGGGGAATTGATTGGAAGGGTCAACATGTTCATAGAAACTTGTTGTGGGTACTTTTCAGGACAAAAATGACTTTAATTTAACAAATATTACAAATCCGGACAGGAACCAGTTTGTAGGCTTTCAAAATCAATGCAAAGATGACATGTTTCTGACTTAAAAGTGCATTGTGTAGAATGGTGGCCAGAATATTTCATTAATATTTACAAAATAATAAACCAATATGTATCATTATGAACAAAGTACAGTACGTTTTGCTGCTTAAATGTCTCTTTCAAAATGGCAGACAATGGAGAACAATGGAAAGTGCAATTTTCCTAGTCATAATGAATACTTAGAATTTGATGTTGGTAAGTATTCATAAAAAAGGTATTATTTTGAATGGGCGGTATGAATTCTGGGAAATAAACAACTAAAAATATTACCCTGGTGCACCTTTAAGTAATGCATGGAGAAATTACGCTGACATTGAAGGCCTGTGAATTCTACTAAGAAACAGCAATGTGAAATTCCCACTTTCCAGCAGTTCTGAAGATTTAGAATCAAAATACTCGACATAGGCATACACAGGACTGACATTAACAGACAGACATTGAAGTGGAAGACAGGGCTTGTAACAGTATATACGTATTGAGAAATAATTAAGTGAACAAATAAAAAACAACTGAACATTTGACACTGACCAAGAAATCCTCCCTATCCTGTTAAATTACTACCATAATGTATCATGAAGTGCTTTGAAGGGCATGTCAGACATCCAATAATACATTCATTCACCCTCCCAGGACCTCTTCTTGTTCATATAGCAAACAGTGCAAAGACATCAAGAAAGTTGTTTTAGTGGGGGTCATCTGTGTCCTAGGGCCAATCCCATTTCTACACTGCTGTTGTATTCCGCTGCTGGATGGCAAACTCTCCTATGGCCTCATCCATGTCCCTTGGTGTACTGGCATGTCTCCTAGCATCCCCTCCATGCTGTGGACTGTGGTAGGGGGCACAGCAAACCTACTTGCACAGAGCACATTATGAGACAACTCGAATGAGTGGCACTAGCTGAGCACAATGTTCATGATGGATGGGAGGAGAAATACTTGCAAGGATTGGGATTGACCCTAGAACACAGATGACCCCCACTAAAACAACTTTCTTGATGCCTTTTTTTACATGTTTGCACAGATAGACACACACCTATAGCCTACCTATGGAATTGGTGTGCACAGTGACTGCATCTTTACCTGCAGTATTCACAAGGACTGCCTGGGCCCTGTAACATACAACACACCATTATTATGCCCCCACGTGAACATGCTCTATGGGGTTAAGAACAGAACCAAATCTTAACCTTGAAGGACAACACACATCTTTTAAAAGTTACCCAACCTGTGGGGTTTTGTTAAAGTACACCAGGATAAGACGTTAACAAACTTAATATTAAACAAAGTCCAAATCATAATGCCTAGTAAATACAAAAACCCTGGCTGGTGCAGCAGCAGCCACAGGTTCAAATAGAACATCTATGAAGAACCGTCAGTTCCTTCAGCTTTTAAAGGCAGCTTGATTGCAGAGTCAGGTGCCATCAATTAAGCCACTCCTTAACACCTAATCGAGGTAAATTTGATAAGCTGGAGAACAAGGCAAAACAGGACATGCATGCAGTCTTCTTAACACCATACATGTCTTCTTGTTGCTGCTGCCCCCAAGGAAAAGACACACACAAACAAACATGGAACTGCACTATACACATAAATGGCGTGACTTTTGTCATGTGCATTACACCCCTTTTTGGTTGAAAACATTGGGGAGAAAGCCAATGCAAGTCAATTGACCTGTAGACTAGCGTTGTTCATGCTCAACATGCCGAAAATGTGTTGTGTTGCCGGCTATTCAAATAATATAGCCAAATAGCCGTGGCTGAAGCATGGACTGTGTTCATTTAGGCTAGGCGATGTAGCATGTAAGTTAATGAGACATTCGATTTGTTTTCCCCCAAAAAGGGGCTTAACACACATTCACGAGCATAGTACCCAGATGGCCGTTCATACGCATGTGACTGCAATACTCACAACAACTGCCTGGGCACCTACAATATGCAACACACCCTGCTGCTTCCAAATGTTGTGACTTGATAACTGGAACAACAAGTATTTCTTAGTACTTGTATACTGTTACTGGTCCTGTCTTGCGCTTTAATGTCTGTCTGTTAATGTTGGTCCTCCTGTATATGCCTATGTTAAAGGGGTATGCCACTAATTTGGGGCCAGTTACAATCGTTTGCCAGGGTTTATAAAGGTGGTAAAGTGTCTTATTTTTCATGTTAGGCGTTGTCTTGCTTTAAGACAAGTTAAAAGAGGGAGTATATCGCTAAGCTAGTGAAAGTCAATGGATCACAGTAGCATGTGTGATCCATTGAGTCTCACCAGCTTAAGATACTTACTCGCTCCTTAAAACAAGACAACGCCTAACATGAAAAATAAGGCACTTTACCACCTTTATAAACCCAGGGCAACGATTTTAACTGTATTCAGCCCAAAAATAGTGGCATACCCCTTTAAGTATTTTGCTTCTAAATCTTCAGAACTGCTGGAAAGTGGGAATTTCAAATTGCTGTTAACATACAGTGGTGCAGTAGTGCATAGTTGTGCAATTTCTTGGTATAAATCACAGGCCTTCAATGTCAGCGTAATTGGTCCCTGAATTGCTTATAGGTGCATTGTGTAATATATTTGTTTATTTCCCAGAATTCATACTGCCCATTCACAAATATTAGCCTACCTTTTCTGAATATTTACCACCACCATCAAATTCTAAGTATTCATTATGATTGGGGAAATTACACTTTTCATACATGTAAAGGGGGATCTCCTCAACATCTTTAGCTGCAAAACCCTATTGTACTTTGGTCATAATAGTAAATATTACTTTGTTATTTTGTAAACATTAATTAAATATTCTGGCCACCATCCTACAAAATGCACTTTTAAGTCAGAAACATGTCATCTTTGCATTGATTTTGAAAGCCTACACACTGGTTCCTGCAGGGATTTGTAATATTTGTTAAATAAAAGTCATGTTTGCCCTAAAAAGTACCCACAACAAGTTTCTATGAACATGTTGACCCTTCCAATCAATTCCCCACGTTGGAATTATCAAAAAAAGTGGTGTGCCGTTTGTCTTTTGTACCATGTCTGGTTCAAACCTTATGTGAATGACCTTGCCTATATTGGGGGGTGTCATCATATTGGGGCGTCTGGCGGGGGTCCCCCACCACTGAAAATGTCTGCCAGTGGTCATTTCTCTATCAGGGGAATATGATGAACAATTCATGATAGGTTTCAAGAGGTAACCTCACCAGCTGATCTAGCCCATTTTTTACCCCCCAATTAATGATGTCTGGCAAGCCCCGCCCACCATCAAAAACGTCTGGCAGTGGCCATTCCTCAATCAGGGGACCATCTCAAACAATTTACAACAGGTTCCAAGTGGTAACCTCACCAACTGATCTAGCCCATTTTTGGGAGTGTCATCATACGGGGGCGTCTGCCGGGGGTAACCCACCACTAAAAATGTCTGGCAGTGGTCATTTCTCTATCAGGGGACTATGATGAACAATTTACAACAGGTTCCAAGTGGTAACCTCACCAACTGATCTAGCCCATTTTTGGGGTGCCAGTTTTACAGCCCCCCTGGCCACACCCACCAGAGGGAACCCGGCAGACGTGCTGTTCCTCTATCTGGGGACCATACCAGACATCATAGTACCCATAAAAATTGGTAACCTTCCCAACTAGGCTGACCCCCCTGGGCTCCTGGTCTATCAGGGCACGTCGCACCCTCCATCTGAAACAACTGCCGGTATTTTCCCAACACACCGTCATACGAGGTCTACCGAGACAAAACACGACAGCGTTGACCAGTTGCCCAGATCTACCATATTCAACTACATACTGAAACAGTGAAAACCACGACACTTACATGGAACTACGGTTCAAAGCTTGTCTATTGACTGGCCACAACAACAACCAAGCCGACATAATGTGATTCGGAAATTCGTTTCTATCACCTTTCATCGAGCCAACACAAAACAGTGGGATACTGCTTGCTTTTACTGGTACTATCATGTACGAGGGTGGCGGATGGTCTGATTTACATGATTTGACGCAGAACTGCTTACGTTTGAAGCGCTGAAGTTTAAAATCGCCTCTATGCTAGCTAGCCCTTGCCTTGCCCCCTCCGATACCTGTTACTAGCAGCATCCACTTTTGCCCCACTACCAGTACTAGCTCTACGTCAATCCATCCGTGGTGTTTCAGTATCCTTGCACAAATCCTGTCAGACTTTCTTTCTTTTATGTTCAGAAAATAGCTTTCAAACTTCACATCAGTAAAGTGCCGCCTGATTTATTCCACACCAGCTAATTATCAGTTACCATATTAGCAACCAATGTTAGCAAACCATCCAATATCACATTTCAAACCTTTAATTTTCCCAACACAACACGTTTTAACCATTAAGTTAGTCCACATGTGAATTAAAAGAAAATAAATATAATTTATAGTGCAAGCGTTAAAGATCAATAGCTAACTGAGTATCAATAACTAGCTAAATCTGTAGGCTAGCTTAATGTTCACAGAATCACTGAGGCTGTTCCAATGTTCGTACAGCAAAACTTGTGAAGCAGGGTTTGATTTTAACCATACATTAACGGTAACACACGTAATTGTTACGAAATTATACCAATAAAGTGAATTACTTACGCCAGCCTCTCTCGGTGTCTGAAGTCAAGTCGCCGCATCTTGCATTTCCAACGGTAGAAAAGGCGGGCGGAAGTCTGCTTTCAAATGTCCACAGTCACGCGATTGGACAGCCAAACGGCCGTTAGTTTCTCACTTGTTGTAGCACGACCCAGAAATGAATCTCTTAACTTCAGGTTTCACACATTCTGTGAAATCTTACACAAAAATGACACATAATCTGTCAATGCTGTCTACACATCCCAATGTGTTATTTTTTTTGACACATCTGTTTAGGCAGTCCCCATTGGGTAAATGATTAACTATATTCAGACGTCTAATGGACCTCATAGTTTGACGTCAAAATAGTATACCTATTTTGCACGTCATTTTTGGGTACAGAACTGGTCTTAGACGGACGGACGCGATATGGACAAGATATGAACGTCTATGTGACGTTCTATGTTTAGTGGGCGTCATCTTTTAGGAATATACTTTACACACACCCTGACGTTGTTAAGAGCATGCCACTTACCATTATATGAGGTGAACCTCGTCCACTCCGAGGACCTTGTCTTGGAAGACAACACGTCGCGTTCAGCAAAAGCCATGCCTCCTGACTGCTCCGAAGACCAACTGGCACTGACGACATATTTTTTATGTTTGCTGGGTTATCGACGCCCAGTTGCATGGCAGTGAGTCCAAAATTGCTCGCCTCCTTCGCCTGGTCTACCATTAGGGCTAACAAGGGCGAGACGACTACCGGTACCACCATCGGGTTTTCAAAGAGCCCCATCATTTCGGCTACCAGTGGAGTTAACTGGTAGATAAGACTTTTGCCATAGCCTGTCGGTAACACGGCGAAAACGTCCTTCTTAAAAATGAATGAACGTAGAGCCTCCTCTTGCTCACGTTTTAACGAAAACCCCAAGTCTGATGCCAATGCAGAATCAAACGAGCGCTGTTCCATTGCCGCCGCCATGTTTCTTGTGCTTTCTCCACTGCCCAGCGTCTCACTGCTATGTCGTCACTCCCTCAAAACCCCGCCCCAGAACCCTCTGCCCCGCCCGCGTTGATTCAAAACACATCTCTGCGTTGTGATTGGTTTAGTTACCATCTTGCCAGATTTAGGGCAAGATTCAAAATGAATAGTTGTTCGATACCAGACCCACCCGCAGCTGAAAAATTTTCAGCGTCCAGCAGGTGGCGCTGGTTTACCAGGCTAGCGGCTCGTGCCAATTTGCCAAGGTGTTGCAGTCGTTCAAACCAGGAGGGCAGAAAATGAACGATAGGAGAAAAATAGATGAAGACACCAGAATTCCCAGGATTTCAGTAAAAAGTTCTTCAGATGATGCAGGTACTAACAATAGCAGAGGACAGAAACAAAGCAAAAGTTTCCCTTCATAAACAGACACGCACTGCACAGCAGCATTCATGTTTAAAACATCAGTCACACAGTCGCATTATTTTATAACCACAGCTTAGTCAAATTGTGTTTCAAATCTGATCATCTGTGACCTTAGCTAGGAATATGCACATTAGCCCCAATCATAACATGATGAGGCCGAAGTTGCGTCGCGCGCAAGGAGAGGGCAAGGGAGAACTGCGCTATTAACGCTATTTCGCTTAGCCCGTATAAATCCCGCTTAGCGCAAATGCTAACACTTTATCAACCTGTTAACTTTGTGGGGAGAAACAGTGTACATCCGTTTGCATATAGGGATTACATTTCTGCAACTTGACTTGTTCCTGTGTTTGGCTATTCCTGGTGTGGGAAGGCTGACGTCTTTGGTGTGCTGCTCACTTGTTCACTGTTATCACACGTCACTTGAAGTCAGTTTAGCAAACTAGAGCTGATTCAGTCAGGCACGTTTTGATGTGCAAGCCCTCAAGTTGCTAAAGTAAATTACACTACACTTCTGTTATTAATGATGTGAATCCTATTTATTTTGTTTCATTTCCAAATAAATGTTGGCAAAAATGCATGGATAATTGGGTGGATAGATCATTTACTATGGAATTATTGTATGCGTCATTGATTTGTGAGGCTACCAATGTCATTTCTTTTATAATGGGTAGGCCTAATAATATATAGCATATCACGTGAGAGTGGTGCGCTTTCAGGCCGAAAGTGTAGTCTGGCCACCTGGTCTCTCTTGAAAAAAATGGTGGTTTGGTGGTTGTTGTTGTTGTTTGTTTTTTTTTTTGGTGGGGGGCTGAGGGGGGGCCGTTGATATTTTTTTGTCCCGGGCCCAGCCAAACCTGTCAGCGGCCCTGGATGCCCCTATTTGTTAGTAATGGAGTTTGGTGTGGGTGATGCCCCTATGTGTTAGTAATTGAGATTGGTGTGGGTGACTATGTGTTATGGGGTTGGTGTGGGTGCTGCCCCTATGTGTTAGTAATGGAGTTTGGTGTGGGTGCTGCCCCTATGTGTTAGTAATGGAGTTTGGTGTGGGTGATGCCCCTATGTGTTAGTAATTGAGATTGGTGTGGGTGACTATGTGTTATGGGGTTGGTGTGGGTGATGCCCCTATGTGTTAGTAATGGAGTTTGGTGTGGGTGATGCCCCTATGTGTTAGTAATGGAGTTTGGTGTGGGTGATGCCCCTATGTGTTAGTAATGGAGTTTGGTGTGGGTGATGCCCCTATGTGTTAGTAATGGAGTTTGGTGTGGGTGATGCCCCTATGTGTTAGTAATGGAGTTTGGTGTGGGTGATGCCCCTATGTGTTAGTAATTGAGATTGGTGTGGGTGATGCCCCTATGTGCTATGGGGTTGGTGTGGGTGCTGCCCCTATTGACTCTGTTTTATAATTAATTAGACATTAGAGGGCAACCGCCGTCAGCTCTGCCAAACTCTGCTGGTCAGCCAGGCACCATTATTACCCAAACACACACGCACACACACACACACACACACACACACACACACACACACACACACACACACACACACACACACACACACACAAAGGCAGAAGTGCAAACAGACATGGATAGTGCATACAGAGAGACTCTCATATAGTTTTTAAGCTGAGGAGCAGACATAAGCACCTTTGACGGTTCTTTTCAGAATGTCCTAATTACATGTCAATCGTCAGAAGAGCCATGTGCTGTCACTATTTCTTACTAAGCTTATTTTCTAAGAAACTCTCTCTCACACACACACACACACACACACACACACACACACACACACACACACACACACACACACACACACACACACGCACATACACACACACACACACAGGAATGGTAAATATATAAAGTCATGCTCTAGGTGCTAATCTCTTGGCGTTCCTCTGTTTTTTTCTCGCTGTGTCACGATGAAGCACATGGTATCAGGGCAGGATGTCTCTCTCTCGTGTGTGTGTGTGTGTGTGTGTGTGTGTGTGTGTGTGTGTGTGTGTGTGTGTGTGTGTGTGTGTGTGTGTGTGTGTGTGTGTGTGTGTGTGTGTGTGTGTGTGTGTGTGTGTGCTCTGTTTTGTGCAGGTTGTTAGACGAGCTCATTGATTGGCTAACGATCGCGCCTCTTGTTACTTTGTTGCAGGCCAAAAGATTCTGCACCACAAGAGCAACGTGCTGGAGACTGTGGTCCTCATCAACCCCTCAGATGAAGCCCTCAACACTGAGGTGGGAAGTGTGTGTGTGTATGTGACTGTGTGAGTGAGTGTGTGTGTGTGTGTGTGTGTGTGTGTGTGTGTGTGTGTGTGTGTGTGTGTGTGTGTGTGTGTGTGTGTGTATGTGTGTCTGTGTATATGCGTGAGCACGCGCACCCCCCTGCATGCTATGCATTTATGCATTTTATGTAAAATAGAATACTAATAATTTCACACAGTACTAAACATTTCACACAGTTCACGTAAACACGTCTTTCTACATGACATGTTTTGTAACCTTGTTTGCTTGTGATGCATCTACAGGTGGAATGATTAAATTGCCTTAAGTGGAAACAGATGCTGACAGCTGATATTTTCACAAAATAATAATGTGTGTCAAGTGCCCTTCCCGTTTTCCGTTGTTGTTCCCATCTGTTCCACGTAATTGAATTATTGGGATACGATTACAGAATTTCAGAACATGCTTAATTCTGTTCCTCCGTATTCTTGCTCAGATGCACATTAACAGTACAATTATTGCAGAAAGCCCATCTTCAAATCATTTAAGCTCAATTAGTCTGTTCAGTGACAAAATTCAACATTAATTACTAACCACTGCTCACTCCATCAGACAAGAGATACTGTGAATGTTAAATGGATGTGAATGAATAATCAAACAACAATTACAATCCATAAAACCATTTGCCATAGTGCTCTGCATGCCTGTAGTAGCCTACTGTACTGGATACATTTTGTCTTTTCCCCTTGGCAGTTGTTGTCATAGTTGCCTGCTCTCTGTTCACATGTGTTGTGTGCATTGTGTACTGTGGTGCGTCGAGGCATCACAATGAGCAATGACAGTGACTTTAGCGTGACACTACAGCATGGCACTTTGATCCATTTTCACTTTTTAAAAATGTGCTGCGTATGAATGTAGCCTCATGAGGTGCATTCTTCTACCAGTGGAATATTGTAACAGTGGTTGAGAAGACTTAACTACCATAGTACTACGCTACTATGCCTTTAGTAATACTTTACAACTTGGTCATTGACATTCTGTTACCAGCAAATTTATATTTTACCATGCCATAACCCATTGACGCCTAAGGCACTGGCTGAATCCTTTTCATGAAAAGCTGCCCTCAGCCTATTAAAAACAAAATATCTCAGCTTCTGAAGCACATAAATATATGCACAAAGTTGCATTTAAACGCTAAGACCCTCATCTTTCATTAGAATGTGTTCATTCATCTCAAACAAACAGAGATTTTTAATGAAGTGGTCTCAAATCTCATGAATGTGAATATTGCGTAATGCAGCTCCAGGCGCCAGGGCCAATGTCGTGCAACGCAACATCAGGCATCAATGGGTTAAAACATTACATTACTTACTCGTTTTCATTTCCACGTTTAGGTGCACCTGATGGTGTCGGACACGGCGCGCCACAAGCTGCTGGTGCTGGCTGGCCAGTGTGTGGAGCGGACCGGGGAACTCATCCTGCAGTCCGGATCATTCTCCTTCTTCAGTTTCATCGACATCTTCACCGACCAGGAAGTAAGTTCCTGAATATATCTCTTTCGTATATCAGAGAATACTTCATCTTTGCGGACTCCCATGTAGCATTCACCATTATTGTTATGGTTATGATTCAGCATTTTTGAGTTTCTGGCACTCCCAACAAAGCCATCCACCTTATCATCTATGGTTACAAGCCATTACTAGTATGGTATCAGACGCTAGTGTTAAATCAGTCAGAGAGATATTGGCAACCTAGCCAGAACTAGCAGACTTGAAATGCGCAAAAGACATTGAAATGGGCAGGATTAATAAGATGGATATCAGAATACTGTATTCATCTTTGTAGTCTTTCATATAGTATCCATCTTATTCATGGTCATGAATGAGTGTTTATAAGTCTCTCTGACTGTTTCCAACAAAGCTATAGTACATAGTCTATATGACCTACTACTATCACCAACTCAGACTAATTCTGTACTATACTATTTCTTTTCCACTACAGATTGGCGAACTTCTCACTAGCATCCACCCAGCTAACAAGGCAAACCTCACACTGTTCTGCCCTGAGGAGGGCGAATGGAAAAACTCCAACCTGGACAAACACAATCTCCAGGACTTCATCAACATGAAGCTGAACACCCCTCTCATCCTGCCCGAAATGGAGGGCCTGTCCGAGTTTACCGAATACCTGTCAGAATCAGTGGAGATCCCAACGCCATTCGACATCCTCGAGCCCCCAACTTCGGGTGGCTTCCTGAAACTGTCCAAGCCTTGCTGCTACATCTTCCCCGGAGGCCATGGCGACGCGGCACTCTTTGCCGTGAATGGCTTCAACATGCTGGTGAATGGAGGCTCGGAAAGGAGATCCTGCTTCTGGAAACTGGTGCGCCATCTTGACCGTGTGGACTCAATCCTCCTGACTCACGTCGGAGATGACAACCTGCCTGGCATCAACAGCATGCTTCAGAGGAAAATCTCAGAGATAGAGGAGGAGCAATCTCAGGGGTCCTCAGGCAACGGCGATTGGCAGAAAAACATGATTTCGCCAGACATAGGGATCGTGTTTCTCAACATGCCAGAGAGCCTGGAAAAACCAGAGCCAAACCTTCGGGTGCGGAGGAATATTGATGAAGCCACAACTACTCTTCATTATCTGAAAAAGTTGTCACTGACCCCAGAACCTCTACAGCGAGGTACAGGAAACACGATTGAACCCATCATACTCTTTCAGAAAATGGGGGTTGGAAAGTTGGAGATGTATGTCCTTAATCCAGCGAAGAACAGCAAGGAGATGCAACACTTTATGAAACAATGGACAGGCAGCGAGAAAGACGTGGCCTCAATACTGCTACCCAGTGAAAAAGAGTCAGAGCTTCCTGTCTCTTACTTATCCTCCATCTCCTCACTGATTGTGTGGCATCCAGCTAACCCGACAGAGAAGATTGTGCGTGTGCTGTTTCCGGGCAATGCCAGGCAAAATCAAATTCTAGAAGGACTGGAGAAGTTGAAACATTTGGACTTCTTGAAGCAACCTATTGTGACACGAAAAGAGCTTTCAGCAAGTATGGCACCAGCTCTTCAGCAAGCAAAGTTGAAGCATAAAACTGATAGCAAAGAGAGTCTCAAGTCAATCTCAAAGCCAGCCACAAGCAAAGTGCTGAAGAAGCAGTCTAAAGATGAGACACCAGTAGAGAGGACAAAGACAGCTGTAGAGTCACGTGATGAACATGTGCAACAAAAAGAAAAAACACCAATGAAAAAAGAGAAGCCAAAACCTCAAGAGGCAGCAAGAGCTGAACAGACTCCAGAGAAAAAGAAAGCAGACATTAAACCAAAATCTGCTGTCAAGGAAAAGGTTGTCAAGAAAGAGCCCAAAAAATCAGTTGAGAAGAAAACTGATGAAAAAGATGTGAAAGATGCTGCTGATAAGAAGGAAGAAAAGAAAAAAGAGGAGAAAGCCACACCAAAGAAAGAGGTGAAAAAGAAGGAGGTGAAAAAAGATGAAGTTAAGAAGGAGGTCAAAAAAGACGTAAAGAAAGATTTGAGGAAAGACTCTCCAATGAAGGCCAGCAAAAAGGAGGACAAGAAAGAAGTAAAGAAAGAGGATAAAGATCACAAAAAAGATGTTTCAAAGCCTACCAGTCTGAAAAAGACTGCCGCCTCTTCAGCTGACGCAAAGAAAGCTGCACCAAAACCAAAGCCACTGAAAAAAGATGATGCTTCAAAGAAGGACGGAAGCCCTCTGAAGTCCAAGGAGAAAGGCAAGGTCAAGGCCACCAAGAAGGAGAAGACAACAAGCGAGGCCAAAACGGGAGCTGCCGCAGCAGCAGCTGCTGCTGCTGTAGGTGTTGCAGCTGGTCTGAAGGCAGCTGATGCCCTGGAAGAGGAAAGGTCTCTTATGTCATCTCCAGAGGACCTGACTAAAGACTTTGAGGTGCTCAAAGCAGAGGAAATCATTGAAGACGAAGAGGCTCTGCCACAGACTCATGTCGAGGACACTGACTCAGCTGTGTTAGTGCAACGTGAAGAAATTTTGCTCGCCAAGGAGTCCCCAGATACTGGTGAGTCTGTGGACGAGGGCATAACGACCACAGAACCGGAAGGGGAGAGTGGAGAGACTCCAGATGAGGCGGAACCAAAGGGGAAAGTCAGCAGCACCACGAGTGAGAAGCTTGAAGATGAAGGAACAGGTCTTGAGGAATCATCTGACGCTGCAGACGTTGAGGAATCAGAAGAGGAGGATCAAAGAATTAAAGAGATTAAGTCAGGGGTGACAACAAAGGAGGAGGTCGCGAAGAAACCGGACAGTCCAAAGGTGTGCTCCCCTGTTTCTCCTGCTGCTTCAATTCATGATGACTTTGGAGAAGGCCCTGGCAGTGCACGTACCTCAGATGATGAGAACCGAGACTACCCTTCACAACAAAGCAGGTCTGGGTTGAAAATCAAGATGGAACCACCAAAGCAGCGGGAAAATCTGTTCACCTCTACTTCACCAAGGGTGTGCTCCCCCATTTCTCCCGCTGCCTCAATTCACGATGAATACCTTCCAGAAGGCTCTGGCAGTGAGCCCGCTTCAGATGATGAAAACCGAGAATACACAACTTCAGGACATACCATGTCCACCATGGACATCTCCAGTGTGCCAACACCCATGGATGAAATGTCAACTCCGAGAGACATCATGAGTGAGGAGACAACAAACGATGAATCTGAATCTCCTTCACAGGACATGGCTAAGTTTGGCGGGGCAAAGTTGGCCAGTGAGTTTGAGAGGAAGAAGCTTCCAAAACTTTTCGATGGGCATGAATCAGACAAGAGTGAACCCACAGAAGGTGAAGACTATCCTGCCTCAGCCTCGACAATCTCTCCCACGTCCTCCGTGGAAGAAGACAAAGTTGCCCAGTTTTTTGAGGAGGAACAGGATGGGTTCAAGTCACCTGTAGACAGGAGCAAATTTAGCCTCCATACTTCGAGGCTGAATTTTGACTCTGCACTCGGGCCGATAGTGAGATCGCCATCTGGTGACAAGAATGTAAACATGACCTTCATCACCTCAGGAATTGCTTCTCCTATTGAATTAGGTACTACCCTTGCTGGGGTAGTAGAGTTTGGTGAGAGTGTACTGAGTCCAGATGAAAAGACCCTGGAAGGGACCTCTTCACCACAGTCTGCTGGACACACTCCATACTACCAGTCTCCCTCAGAGGAGAAAGGGGGAACCATTATTTCTGATGCAGGAGCCAAAAAGGATGGACCATTGATTGTGGAAGTCACAAGTGACAAAGAGGACTCCAAGACACATAGCCCTGTGGATGGACCAGTTCTTAAGGCAAGGTCTCCAGTAGACAAATCACCAATGGAGAAATCGGCCTCTCCTATGGGTAGTCCAACAACCTCTGAAGCAGAATCTCCAACCAAAGGAGGAAAAGGAGGGAAGGGGTTGCCATTTAAAGAAGAGAGCAAAATGTCAATTTCCTCTGACAAGTCAGCAACTGCATTTGACGACGCTGTCGCAGAGGATACATTCTCCCACGTTGCATCTGTTTCAACTTCCTTGGCGACCAGCTCTCTTCCAGAGCCTACAACCGACGATGTCTCACCATCTCTGCATGCCGAGGTAGGCTCCCCCCACTCAACAGAAGTGGATGACTCCCTCTCCGTCTCTGTAGGCCAAGCAACTGCTTTCCAAGAAACTGAGGTCTCTCCCTCTAAGGACGACATCCCAAGGCCAATGTCCATCTCCCCAGACACCTCACCCAAAATGGCCAAGGGCAAAATGTCACTGCAGGAGCCCAAGTCTCCTGAGCAGTCCACTGCACAGCTGTCCCAGGCCTCACCAGATCACTCTATGGCCTCTGACTTCAGCAAGCAGTCCCCACAGCACCCCTCCACACCAGGCACTCTTGGGGCCACTGAAAATGGACCCACAGAGGTCGACTGTAGCCCCTCAGCAGAGAAGCCTTGGCTTTTTAAAGAAGACAAAGACTTCACTCGCGCTGGCTCAGCGTCCCCATCCGAGGCCTCCCAGTCCACTCCCTCCGTCACGACTCCTTGTCAGTTTGGGGGACCTAGCCACATTTCTCCAAGTGCACCACCTTTGTCAGACCCTCCTACACCCAAAGCATCCTCCCTCACACACTCTCCTGTTTCCCCAGATACTTCAGTGATTTTGGGCAACACCAATCTCGCCAAGGAGACTAATCCCTTTAAATGTGAGTCCACATCTCCAGTCAGTCCCAAAGCACCTTCATTTGACAAGTCACCAACGTCTCCATGTTGTGGCGCCTCAAGCTTTGATTCCAGAGATCCAGACAGCTCCAAGAAAACCACGTGTGGCCCATCCAGGACCGATGTCGATCTGTGCCTGGTGAAATCCTGTGAATACAAGCACCCAAAGACAGAGCTGTCACCGTCTTTCATCAATCCAAATCCACTCGAGTACTTCATGAATGAGGAGAACGCAGCGCAGGAGGAGGAGAAGCCTCTGACCAAGTCCGGAGGTGGTCCTCCTCCCCCTGGAGGGAAACACCATGGCAAACAGTGTGAGGAAACCCCTCCCACATCGGTGAGTGAATCCGCTCCCTCTCAAACAGACTCTGATGTTCCCCCCGGCACGGAGGAATGTCCATCCATTACGGCTGATGCCAACATAGACTCAGAGGATGACTCTGAGACACTGCCCACTGATAAGACCCTCCTGTATCGTCATGCCGACCCTCCCCCGGCAACTGCCCGTGATGCCGCTCCGTCCCCGCCCCATCCTGACGTCTGCATGGTGGACCCAGACGCCTTGGCAACAGAGGCGAGCAACCAGGTCAAGGATGAAACGAAAGAGGCGGAGGGAGAAAAGCCCAAAAAGAAAAAGACAGGCACAGGCAAGAAGTCTGCATCGCCAGCAAGAAAGAGTGGCCTTTCGAAGTCAAGTGCACTGAAGGAGACGAAGGCTGCAGCATCCCCGAAAAAGAGTGGTGGCACTAAAGGAGAGGGAAAGGATGCAAAGAATGCCACAAACACTTCAGCCTCCCGCGGTGCGAAAAATGCAACTTCAGGTATGTTGTACAGTTTGTCTTCAAAGCTGAATCATTGAAGCATGCAGTCTGTCTGTGTGAGTCTGCAGTGAAGCATGCTTCAGCAAATAGAATATTCTATATTTAAGCATTTTAAGCATATTAATAATAATAATTAGGGCTGGGCAATATGACGATATATATCGTTATCGTGATACAAAACTGTATATCGTGACCTTTGTCCTATATCGTTTATATCGTGATAGTAATTTTATCAACTTTATACAATTGAATATCATTTAATTACATTTCATGTTGTCACAATACAGTACACGCTATAAGTTAATGTAACTGTAAAAATAAGAATAAAAAGATCCATTTTAAAGAAAGGTTGTTTTGTGACATGAAAAAATAAAGAGCAAATAAAGAGAATAACTGAAAACGTATGTAATTGTGCTATATCGTGATATATATCGTTATCGTGATATACAGTAATCCATATCGTGATATTGTTTTTTTTTCCATATCGCCCAGCCCTAATAATAATAATAACTTTGACCATATTAGAATGAGTCTGCTCTTGTTCTGGCAGGGAGTGGCAAAGCCCCCAGTCTGCCCTCAGTTCCCAACTGCCCCCCAATGTACATGGACCTGGTCTACATCCCAAACCACTGCAGTGCCAAGAATGTGGACGCCGAGTTCTTCAAGCGCGTCCGCTCTGCGTACTACGTAGTCAGTGGGAACGACCAGGCAGCCCAGGAGCCCAGCAGGGCCGTGCTGGACTCTCTACTGGAGGGGAAATCACAGTGGGGAAACAACATGCAGGTCAGTCAACACCGAAAGTCTGGTGGGAAGAGAAACGAAATTCTGTCTGTAACTGTATTCATAGTCATTCAGCATTCATATTCAAGCTGTAACTGGTCAGCAACACCAGCCTCCCTCGGAATATCTCCACGTGTATCTATCTACCTTGTGCTGTCAGCAGTGAAGTTTAGGTGTGATGTTCAACAGTATTGATATTAATATAGACATTAAGTTCTCATTCTGATGTTACGATGGTACATTAGGGCTCCAGAAGTCTAATCTACTGGTTGTGCCTCAGATAAAATCCAGAGAGGGTGAAATTACATTATGCTGCCAAATTTTGGAACCAGCTTCCTGTTCAAATTAGAACTGCCCCAACAGTGTCATGATTTGAAAAGACATTAAAACAGCTTCATTTTCATCTGCCTTGGTTAAGGTTAGTTACCTACGCTCTATAATACTTTCTATATGTTCTACTTTCTATAACGCTTTTTCTTCTCTCCTTTTCTTTCTTTCCTCTAAAGCACATTGAATAACAGTTATGTATGATAATGTGCTATACAAATCCTACTGCTGGCCGTGGCCGTGCCGTGGCTCACAGTGAAGGTCGACCCTACTGCAGCTGATAACTCATTTCACTATTGTGTAAGGATTGCACTGAGGCCCCCCGGTGAACCTCTTCCATTTCTTCTCCTTTTTCACCTTTGCTGGTTTCTCTTTTGTCCGTTCCTTCCAATCCAACCTCCTCCTCAGGTGACCCTGATCCCGACCCACGACTCGGAGGTGATGAGGGAGTGGTACCAGGACACCCACGAGAAGCAGCAGCAGATGAACATCATGGTCCTGGCCAGCAGCAGCACTGTGGTCATGCAGGACGAGTCCTTCCCCGCCTGCAAAATCGAGCTGTGAAAACCCCCAAGGATGCTACCACCACCTGCTAGCCTGGTGTTGTCACTCACGGGCAGCCCTATAGCACTGGGTTTTACTGTAGTGGAAATGCAAATCAAAACACAAAGTCAAAAAAATAGTCTCAATTCCTTCCCAAATCCAAATCCAAATCAAATCGTAAAACGGTGTGAGGTCAGAAGATATCCCATGTTATATTTATCTCATTTAACTGGTCAGACACAGATGCATTTTAATTGAACATGAATTTAGCAAACTTCGATTGAACATACTGTACTGTATGAAATATATTTCCGATCAGAGTGATAATGAATGGGCGCAGTATGTTGGAAAGTGTTTCAGTGAGATTGTGCCAGGCGGTGATGTTTACTCTGAAGAAAGCTGAAAATGTAAAAAAAAGTGTGAGGTGTTGGAGTTCCATAGTACCTCTCGTTAGCATCAATTTGAAAGTTTTATAACAATGATAGACCTGTAAAGAAACTGTGGAGACACTATTGTTTAACATCACAGTATTGTTGAACAGCACAGTGCATGTGGGTTTGTTTAGACTTGTACAATGTATGTTGAATGTTTTCAAAGAGGCGCATGTAAAGGAGACAGGGCTAAGGTGAACCCAGTCTAGTTAGCAAAGTAGCTTGATGAACCACGAAAGCCTGAAGAGGAAGTTAACAAAACGCGGTGTTAGCGCACAGTAGCCTAAAGCTCATATCAACATGAATGTTATGTCCAACAGACAAACTATTCTCAATAACAGCTCAATTACTATAATAATAACGGCAACATAACACTAATACTAAACATCCCTCACAACAATACTGAAATCTACACACCAAAGGAGGATGGATGATTTTATTCAAAATGCCTTAGAATGTGAATTGAATGTACACCATGATTGATGCACTTACTTTGGAGAACAGGTGTGAACTAAACAGAGATAGAAGATGAGCATAATTCAAAGGCGCTTCCTCGCAGAATGAGAAAATGAAATGAACAAGCCGAAAACAAACAATGCTCTTCGTTCTGTCGCTGCAGAATTGCTATCCACTCGCAAAGGGCCAACCACCGTATCTATCTCGATGCAACACAGTCACTGTGAAATGACTGAAATCCCCAATATACTCAAAGGCATCCAAGCAAGAGCCCGTGCCGCTGCAAACAGTAACATTAATGTTTTTATTTGTCAAAAACTACATTAGAATGATGAACATAATAATGAGCTTCCTCAAGTTTAACTGATGTCATGCAGGAGCTTAGCCTAGCAACGCTAGCTTGTCACAGACAGGGCAAGAACTATTTTGGCATGCACACCTGAGTCCATAGGTTACTTCAGGTTACCATGGTGTTTAGCTCCTAGTGTCATACTTGTCCATTTTTGTTTTGCTTGTTTCGAATTTGTTGATATTTGCACTATAATTTTTTTGCACTTGAAATTTTTATTCGTTTCATTTCTTTTGAGCCTTCGTCCAAGTGTTATCCATGTACTAGTTATTTATGAGATGTGGTTTATTTATTTATGATTGATTGTGAAGATGTTCACTATGTCTTTAAAATGCTGACTGCCATGACAATGTTCAGACTGATACCTAGACTTGAGCTAGATTTTCGGGGGGGACATATTTTTTTGTAAAGAACGACACAAAACTGGCTGTACTGAAGTAGAAAAGGATTTATTTTACAATGACTACCTTTTAGTTTCTCTCCCTTTTCTTTTGTTTTGTCTGAAAAGTCTCAAGTACTGTATATGTGTCTTAGCCTGTGACGTGAAACTCCTTCATTTTCCCAAATGGAAACAAACAAACAAACGTAACAAGAGTCTGAATCTGAATGTGGTGCATCTGCGCTTGACAGCTTAACATGTTTCCGAGGCTGTGGGCATTTTCCTTTTCCAGAACAACACTGTACTGTAATTATGAAGTGCTCAGCGGTTGCAGGAATGGAAGAAAAACATGTGCACATGTAATGTAATATACTAAACTTCATTTTTTTGTTGCCCTTTTGAAAGGGAGCTGGGAGTTGTGCGAGTGCTGAGACTCCCACCAAAAGGCAATAGCTGGTTGGGTATTGAAGTGGCAAAGTGTGTATGTCGCGCAGTGCATGTCCTTTGGACTTCTGCCTTTGTGTAAGTGTTGGAGAAGGGGGGGGGGGGGATCACTGTTACTTTCAGAGTAAGACATTTTGGGTTCTTGGGTATGGTTTCTCTCTGGATAAAAACCCATACGAGGTCAACTTCAGCATGCTTTCATGTATTTTTTTCCATCTGCAGAAGTTATCAGGCTCAAGGAGGGACTGCCATGATCCCAAAATTCTGTCACTTCACTAATGCCAGGGTTTTACCCAGACCTAGGCCTACTTGAAAGGATTGTAAATAAACAGACTTTATGGTGTGAGAGAGGTAAACTCTAAGCTTCACTTCAGTTTGAGTTATTTGGAATACAACCACATGCAGGAACAGGAACAGGATAATACGTTTAGCAGTAAGACAAACTTCACCAGACACTTACAGTAAAACCTCTGCTTCAGAGAAAAAGTGCCCTACCATGTGTCAGTAGCTGTGTGCTGCGTCAGCCATTTAACTGATTAGGGGTTCTCTGTTGCAGAAGAATGCCATTTCAGCCAATGTGGACCAGCTACATTGTCTGCTCAAACAGTATATGACGTATACTATACAGTACGTGGTGTTAGTGGGAGAGCCAAATAGTCATAAACAACATTCAACTTTTCAGGAGTCAAAACATAAAATGAGTTTAGTTTCACATATTTTATATAAAGATTTAACCTTTGGTTATTATATCGATATGTTGGTTTCATAATTGTGTCAGAAGACACAGCTCATGGAGATGATTTAAAACATTCAGGTCATTTATGAATGTGTAGGCTATAAATGAAGAGTTCAGATGCAAAACCCCCTAAGTGCCTTTTCAGAAAATAATCTTAATTCATTTTTATTTAATACAAAGCTATCAAAATTGCATATTTTTAATTTTTATTTATGTAATATAACTATTTATATATATTATCAAGTACATGAATGTTAACCAAACCAACAACGGGATTCTCTAAAAATATAGAAGTGCAGGTCTTCAGAAATGGAGTTAGGGGGTTTTGCATCTGAACTCTTCAAATGTTGACCAGAACGTCACTGATACCTTTTGGCTCAGTATGTACGTGGTAAGATGCTTTACTCTCTGAAGCCTGTGTTTCCACCTCACACCATCTCAGCAGCCGTAAACCAGAATCTGACTACAGTACACCGGAGCCTTTACATGGGCACGTATGCCTTTAAGCATTTCACAGTATGACTACAGGGGACGAGCAGAGTTTTAACATTCAAAATACGCTACTAACAGAGAACTAACACAGGAGGAGGCCAAGACTGAACTGAACTGAGATCAGTCATTGTAAATAGTTGCAGTAGAAATCTTTTAACCAAGCAAGGAAAAGCAAGAACCATTTCAAGCATTTAGGAAACAGACCAGCCCAAGTAGTCCGCTTTCTCACTTTTTTCTCTCAGCTTCTCTCTATAATCCTCATTACCAGTATCTCTCTCATGCCTTCTCTCTCTCTCCCTCTCTCTCTCGGTCTCTCTCTCTCTCTCTAAAGTTTTCTTACCCCTATCTTTCCGTTTTCCTCTTTCGAGTGACTGTGCGAGTTTGTCTGCAGCAGTGTATGGTTATATATGTCTTGTGAGCTTGCATCCCTCTTAGCTCTCTCTCCAATCTCATATCTATAGTAGAGAATAGATTCATGTACGAGTATTAAGTAGTGCTTTTCTGACATTTGTGTGCAATATCATTTCCCACCTCTAGGGGCATTTGATGTAAAGGGAACTACTATGGTACAGCAGGGGAAACAAGGCTATAATAAAAACCATTGTGGAAATCCCTGTGCTTTCTTGAGCGTGTCTGTTTCTCCTGTGTGCTGTTGCTACACTGACTACACACAGCATGGGAGTATGATGTCAATTGATATTTCATGATATTTCACATAACCTGAAAAAATAAAACGTTAAACATAAAAAAAATGGCAAACAGTTGAGTAGAACCATTGGATTATGGACACATTTGAATTCTGTATGGATTTTAAGGTATGATTGGGATTAATCTATTATAGGCTACCTATACTTGGTGCCCGATGTAAAGATCAATTTCTTCACAATGTATAATCAAGTCAAGTTGGTTTTATTGTCAATTTCTTTACATGCACTGGTCATTACAAAGAATTTGAATTAATGCAATGCATCTAAGATGTACAACAGTACATAGAACTACATTACATGTAAGGTGTGTCTGTAGTCACATACATGCACTCACACAGCAAGCACTGTATCCACATACACGGTGCAAGATACATAGTGTATGCAGAACAGCGATGGATAAAGGAGAATCTCGGGAAATTAGTGAAGCACTTGATTGGACAGGAGACAGTGGGAGACCTGCCGGGTTAATTGGCTGTAAAGCCCAATGAGGGTGTGGCCCTCAGACAGACTATTGTGCTTGCTCCAGGAAAGATTGCTAAAATGGACAGTTACATCCCACCTTTTTTTTAATCTGTCACACTGTTTCACACTAGTAATAATTGCTTCTCTGGACTGGGTCCCATCCCCCCACCCCAAATCAACCCTTTAGTCTGCATATGTTAAAACCACACTGTCACCAAAATGTAATGACCAGGTCTGAATCATGTTAGGCCTACTTAAGGCTCTTGGTCATGTCACAGCAATGTTGTGATAGTTGAGTCTTTTCAGCAATGAGTGAGTGTCTGAGCAAAGAGGCTACAGCCAGAGAAGCTGGGGAGGCATCGTGATTGGTCCAGCAGCAGAGCTAGGTGGCAGCGGGGGCACTGAAGGGCCCTAAAGGGGTCACTGGGGACGTGGGAGATTAATGCCCACCGACAGCCGTCTGGAACCTGAGGCGAGGCCATGGAACATTTATTACATCGATTTACACACACACACACACACACACACACACACACACACACACACACACACACACACACACACACACACACACACACACACACACACTCTCTCTCTCTCTCTCTCTCTCTCACTCACACACACACACACACACACACACACACACACAGATTTAGAGAAACCCAGCTGCTGCTCACTCCTAATCTTAGACATATATACTGCGTGTTTACACATTCCACTTCCATATGCAAGGATGCTGAAAACCTTAAATAAGCAGGCCAATGTGCAATTCCACAGGTCATAGCCAATAGATTTATATGTGCTACGTAGATGTGGCGTGCATGCGTGTGCAAGAGAGAGAGAGAGAGAGAGAGAGTCAACGAATAGCATGTGACAACAAGGACATTAACTAATACTGACATGTCCATGTGGTGTGTGTGTGTGTGTGTGTGAGTGAGTGTGTGTGTGTGAGAGAGAGAGAGAGAGAGAGAGAGTAAGAGAGAGAGAGACAGGGGGCATGAAATCCCAAAGTAACATTCAGAGCATGGCATAAAGGCTGTCTCATAAATGTCTGAAAGGTAGGTGAACTGGGAGGTGTGTGTCTGTGTGTGTGTGTATGTGTGTGTGAGAGAGAGACAGACAGACAGGCAGACAGTGTGAGAGCACATGAAAAAGTCAAAGATGGAAATAAATAAAGAGACAGATATGGAGAGACAGAGTGAGGGGAAGAGAGAGAGACAGAGCGAGGTCAATGGAAGTTTACGGTATTCCAGTGTGATCTAGAATAAACATTTCAAATCCACCATGACAGTCAGGGTACCTGCTGTAGAAACATGGATCTATCATTTCCTGTAAAAAAAAACAATGGCTAAAGTTCAATTTAAGAAGGCAGAGAATGCGCGCACACATCAGTGGCACAGGTGCTGGACAAAATAAAATAACTGAAGTAAATGATAAATGTCCACAACACTGTTAATGCTCCCAGTTGTTTAATGGCACGACGTTTCGGACCTTAGTCCTTCCCTAACCCTAGGTTGCACTTGAAGAAGGACTAAGGTCCGAAACGTCATGCCATTAAACAACTGGGAGCATTACCAGTGTTGCGGACATTTATCATTTACTAAAGTTCAATTTAAAACAGATATATACCAGGCTTGTACGAAATTCCGAATTGAATGAATTTGAATTCAAAGTAATGCCATAATACGAACACTAGGTGGGGTCATTACCTTGAATTTCTTTGAATTTAAGCTACACCACCCATTGAGAGTACATAGAACCCCACCACCTAGTGTTCATATTATGGCATTACTTTGAATTCAAATTCATTCAGTTCGGAATTTCGTACAAGCCAGGGGTGAGTTTCTCAAAAGGGAAGTTGTTAGCCTGTTAGCAACTTCAGTAGTTGCCAATGGGAAAATGCATTGAAAGCAACAAAGTAGCTAATGTAGTAAGCAACTTTGGTTTTGAGAAATTCACCCCTGATATATACGCATATGCAGTATTTGTCACATGTCTGAAGTAGCAGCTGCTATGGATGATGGATTCGCAGCGTGATGTAAAACCAGAGACCAGGTTGACAAGCTACACAATCTTAAGTAGAACTGTCCGAACTGTACTGAAATCTGAAAACTGTAGCTAATTGTCAACATGAAGGTGAGTGTCAGGTCTACACTCAGAATGACTTGTATGTTTCAGACACAGGGAAGCTGAACAGAGGGCCTAGGCCCAGTGAGAGAGGGGGCAGAGAATGGGCTTCTCATAACATTGGGAAAGCCCATTGGGAAAGTCCAACTCCCATTGTCATTGTGACACAGCTCTCCACAGCACACAAGTGAACACTGCACACTGCACACAACGAAATTGTATTTATGACTCACCCGTGCAAGGGCGCAGCCCTCAGTGTCGCCCCTGTGTGAAGCAGTGCAGCGGGACGGTACATGCTCAGGGTATTCATGGAGGAGGATGGGGGAGAGCACTGGTTGATTACTCCCCCCACCAACCTGGCAGGTTGGGAGTCGAACCAGCAACCTTTGGGCTACAAGTCTGACGCCCTAACCGCTTACCCATGACTGCCTATACATTGTATGTATTGAGTGGGGTTCTTGTGCTGGACCAAACAAAGCTGTAAGCAGCTCGGACTGCAAACATTGAGACCATTGTGCAGGTCTGTGGTCTTGTCTCTACCTTCGCGAGGACTTTGTGAGAAACCATGGCACCGACTGCAGGTGAGTAATGGTGTCCTAAAACCTTGCGGGTATCAGTGATGTACGCGCGCGCACACACACACACACGCGCACACACACACACACACACACACACACACACACACACGCGCACACACACACACACACACACACTCACTGCCGCAGAGATAGGAGGTAGCTGTAGCCCATTAAGGGTTAATGAGATTGTGGTCCTGCAGATGCTGATGGCATGAGTTGATAGCCCAGGGGTCACACAAAGGTCAAGGGGATGTGAGGAAGGACAGAGAGAGGGGGAGGAGTTTTATTAGAGGAGAAAATGGGAGAGGGGGGAGACTTAATAGAGGAGAGAGAAGATAGAATAATTAATAGGGGAAAAAGGAGAGAGACAACAGAGTGAGAGGAGGGAGTGTTAATAGTGCCTGAGGGTGTCAGTCCTTGGTGACAGAGAATAACAAGCCTACTCTGTCTGCCTGTGCAGTTAACACAGACAATTTCACCGATTGTTAATTGATCATTTGTGTACTCAGTAGTATTTGTGGGCTCAGAAAATAGGTGGAACAAATACAGTATGTGGAACGGATATTATCTTCGGAACCCTGGTTCTTCTTCTTTGTCTAGAACATGCTCATAGCTGCTGCCCTTGTGCGTCGGGCTGCCTGGCCTAGACTGACGACCCTTTGAAATGATACAGGCACACACCTGGATAGTTCCTTTCCACAATTCACAGCCAAGACCATACTCTCAAACTCTCATACTCAGATTAGATGTTTTCTATTGGAATGTCTCAAACTTTGTAACATAAAGGTGCGTTTTGGTTTCTCCTGTCTGTACTGTACAGTGTATAAGTTTGTCAGATATCACAAATCAGCTTACTCACTAAGACCCATCCCAGGGATCATCCTTATATTACCGTAGCTGATTTAATAAGCATGAAAAAAACACTCCACTCCCCTATTTCTGTTGTTTTTATCAGCAGAGTTAGTAAATATGGAACATGACGTCCACTCTCCCGTCTCTGCTGCTATTATCAGCTGATGTGGTAAATATGGAAAAAGATGTCCACTCTTAGCCTGGTAAACCAGCGCCACCTGCTGGACGCTGAAAATTTTTCAGCTGCGGGTGGGTCTGGTATCGAACAACTATTCATTTTGAATCTTGCCCTAAATCTGGCAAGATGGTAACTAAACCAATCACAACGCAGAGATGTGTTTTGAATCAACGCGGGCGGGGCAGAGGGTTCTGGGGCGGGGTTTTGAGGGAGTGACGACATAGCAGTGAGACGCTGGGCAGTGGAGAAAGCACAAGAAACATGGCGGCGGCAATGGAACAGCGCTCGTTTGATTCTGCATTGGCATCAGACTTGGGGTTTTCGTTAAAACGTGAGCAAGAGGAGGCTCTACGTTCATTCATTTTTAAGAAGGACGTTTTCGCCGTGTTACCGACAGGCTATGGCAAAAGTCTTATCTACCAGTTAACTCCACTGGTAGCCGAAATGATGGGGCTCTTTGAAAACCCGATGGTGGTACCGGTAGTCGTCTCGCCCTTGTTAGCCCTAATGGTAGACCAGGCGAAGGAGGCGAGCAATTTTGGACTCACTGCCATGCAACTGGGCGTCGATAACCCAGCAAACATAAAAAATATGTCGTCAGTGCCAGTTGGTCTTCGGAGCAGTCAGGAGGCATGGCTTTTGCTGAACGCGACGTGTTGTCTTCCAAGACAAGGTCCTCGGAGTGGACGAGGTTCACCTCATATAATGGTAAGTGGCATGCTCTTAACAACGTCAGGGTGTGTGTAAAGTATATTCCTAAAAGATAATGATTTGGTAAACGCTTCACCCTGTTGCCATTGTAACAGATGGACTGTCGCCCCGGACGTCTCCCTTTTTAATCTCAGTTTACAGTCTTTAATGTTGACTATCTAAACAAAGTCTGTGGTCGTAAGATTGAAGTTTACATGGACGTTGTGTGAGATGAACGTGGGGCTGATTGACTGGGAATGACAGATAAACGGCTGTGTACGGCGGCTAGAGGATACACATGCTGCGTCTTAAGTTAAAATTTTACACTTTGGAAATTAGTAGCGATTACACTGCACTTCGACGAGACCAGCATGGCGTCGCACTAAATATAACATCGATGTTATGGAGCTAATGGTGCCATACCGGTGGAGTGATCTACACTAGAATCACACTGATACCGTGTATTCAGACAGTTAATACACCGAGTAAACCAACGAAAACACTTCTGAGACTCATTCTTGTGCGTGATTGTATTCTCAAACACTTCAGTGCGGTGAGCATTCCGAGAAACCATCCCCAGTCAATCGAGCTCCACGATGATCTCTCACAACGCACTTGCTCAATTATGTTGAATTAATTGTTCCGTTGATGTGGAAATAACACTAAGAAGCTAGTTTATATGGACTTAATTGCTTTGTGATTGAAGAATAACGTACTGATTTTCCACAGGGGGAAACGTGACAAAGGGAAGGCCTTCAGGTATTGTTTTGGCAAGCTAGGAGAACACTGACAGACAAAAAGGTTTCATCAAAGACACACAGACAGGTAAGCTAGTTCTATCATCTGTGGAAAGATGTCTTGGTTGTACTTTACCATAGCCAAATGTTGTGTTTGAGTTAAGGACTGTTCCCCACCCCATCTGAGTTATTGAGGGGGGTCTGTGTTAACAATATCCAGCAGTCTATTAGGCCTACAATCTGTTGTCACAAGTTAACACACTGATTGTAATAGGTAGTGTGAATGTTAATGAGGATCATGTCTGTTTGCTTGATCTTAACAATATGCAACTGTACCAGTTCACCAGCGAAAATATAGGCTACTGTTTGTCTGCCAGCTACATTCTTTTTTTCCTTTTGTGCAAGCTCCTGAAGTAAAGGACCTACACAGGACCTTCATATCAAGGACATTGACTGTGTGGATCTCGAGGTGCAGTTACCCAAAAGTTGCTACCCACGGAATACCAGGTTTTGAGGGATCCTGCCAGAGCAGAGAATCAACAGTAAGTCATATCTTAACTTCACACAAATACACATACAAGGGTGTGCCCAACACACATGTACTTTATAATATATTATTTTCTAAGTAATGAGACAAATTGAGGAATACATATTGGCCTGGTTCAGTCAAGTGGAGTTGTTGTCTGTTTCAAGCTACAGGTGTTTGCAAGGCAATTTATTATTTGTCGAAATTAAGGCAAATTTCATACATGTGTGTGACCATTCATCTTGCCACCTGTATTATTTTGTAGTAGGAAGGCAGAAGTCTTATGGCAGTGTGATGCTACAGTAATGCTTACAGTAATTTAAAGAGTATAGTTTACCTTCCTTAAAGCAATGTTGGGATATATGCCTTGCTCAAGGGCACTTTAGGCATGGATGGAGGTGTATGCAGTGGTCAGAGATTTGAGTCAGCAACCCTAGTCTGATCTTAAAGGGACAGTTTGGTCAATTTCAACATGCAGTTGTAATGCTCACACTACCCTGGACTTGTCAGTGCCTGAGATTTTTTCTTCTTCTTCTTCAGCCGTTTCCGAGATCCTGGTCATTGTAATGGGGGCAGCTCTTTGTTTACATTTCAAAAAAACATTTTTATTTATTCCCAAAAACATCCAAAAGGTTATAAAACACCAGCAGACAACTAGTAAACAGCAGTACCTTTTGGGAAAATATTTGGAGTTGGCCTATGTTTCATTTTTTAACAAGGCCGACAGGCGGACAACAGATGCGTCCCTCTATGCCAGTTCCAACTATGCCATTTTTCCCCCCAAACGCCCCCCTGGCCTCCTCCTAGCCTGTCAACGCCCCCCGAGGATGTACTTTTTGTTTATTGGTCATCATGGACACTCCAAATATTGTGGCAGGCAGCAAGGCAGCAAAATGGCGAGACATGGCTTTATTTTTTGCAGTTTAGGGTATAATAAGCTTATCATCATTCTTGGATTTGGAAAAGAACCATAGGCTATGATTTGAAATTTCACATAGCCTAGATGAAGTAGGCTACATTACAAATTACCAGACATTTATTAGGCCTAACAACCTTTAGTATCACGCCATTTCAGCATTATGTGCATGTGGGAAAGAATATAAACATTGACAAATAATAAATAAATAAAACCGTTTGGGTGAATCATGCGCTTATGGGTAGACCCTTTAGGTGAATTATGGACTTTTTTTCAATACCAGCTTGCTTCACCGTCAAGGCACAAAGCAGTGAACTTCCGTGCCAGAGTTTATCAAATGCACACGACTGCAAAGCAATTACGAAAGACGCGTTCTCTCCTGTACTCTCTCTGAGCGCAACGAAAAGTTTTCATTGCCCTTCCAAATGGCAGTTGGTTTGATTTTTTAAACTCACTGCATTATTTTTAAAAACACGCATTTTGTGCATTGGGCTAATAACGTGAAACTCAATTACCCAGAATGCTACACGTGAGCTCTCGGGTGATTCTGGAAAACAAACATGGCGGCAACTCGCTTTACTACCTTAATAATGTGTTAATCCGACGCTAGATTTCTTAACTGATGAAAATTGAAGGCAGAAATCAACATTGTAGTGTCTAAATATGAGGTCGATTGGTCTATTTGTGGCGTACATCACGATCGGCTGAGTTGTTGGCCTCACGTTTGTCAGTTAGCCTGTGGCTAGGCTACTTTTCGCCAACGTTAGCATCCGGTTTAGTATAGAAAGGCTATGCTTGCACCACTGACGTGTGTTATACTATACACGTCAGTGGCTTGCACGCATTCACTCCGTAGTCTGCCGCCCTGTGGCCACAGGAAGGAACAATTTAAAGAAAGCGTTTCAGACGGACAACAATTGAATGAAAGCGTTTCAGACGGACGGACGGACAGACAGACCCTGTTATAGAGATGCTGGACGCATCTAAAAATGTAAACAAACGCTGCCCCCATTAGAATTGCTCATATCTCGGAAAGGGCTGAGACGAAAAATGTGGCATCACCAGGTACTGACAAGTCAAGGGTAGCGTGAGCAATACAACTGCATGTTGAAATTGACCAAACTGTCCCTTTAAGACCACCTCACTAATCATTATGCCACACTGCCCACCATGTTAAGAAACTACAATATCAAGCCCCCCTTTGCCGGTATTCATGACTCATGAATTTTTCTGTTTGATTTGTTGTTATTGACAGGATACATTGAAGAGGAGACTCCGACATGACCGCCGGCATCTTGTGTTATTCACCCCCACCACTTGTAATACTGAATGCCTGAATTGTTGTTTGCTGCTCAGACTTTGTCAACAGATATGGTCTTCGACATGTTACCCTTAGGTGTGGAAACAGATTGTGACAGTCCAGCAAAATGAGCCAGACAGATAGTAACACTGAAAAAGGACAACGTTGTTCCCATGGCCTCCCACTGCAGAAGACTACAGACGTTCAGTGAAGCACAAACAGCTGTTCCTCTTGTACTTAATAATTTAGTCAGCTGGATTCTAGGTGCCACTAAGGAGCCAACAGTGGATAATTTTGTCAACATTTCAATGGCATACATTAAAAGGGCAGCCTGTAATTGTTTGCCTCTATCTTCCTTGCCACCAAGGGATTGTAGACCGATGCCCTAGTCCTCCTGTTTAGGTACAACCATGCAGTTAGGCCAGTCTATTGAAGCACTTATGACTGTTTGTATGTGTTGTGTATCTAGTAATGGATAAATTACCACATGAATAACTGCATATTCATTATATTGATAATTATAATGGCTTCCATTATTGATTAAAAAGGGATCTACCACCACTTGCATTATTGTTTTGTTATAAATGAAGCACTGTTAGGAATCCAGGAAGACGGATGCCGAGGCACTCAAGGTTGCATTTTTTTTTTTTTTACTTTATTTGGCTACAATGCCTCCCTCAGCATCTGTCTTCCTGGACCAAGTTTGACAGCCCCTACACTGATGAGCACCAAGGAAAAAAGGTGAAGACCCAGCAGCACTCCAATTACCTGCTTGTGTTTGATAATGTTAGGATCCATTTATCCCACTTTAAATGCATGAATATCACTGAAAATTGGAATTGTTTCCATTATTTATTTATTTTTAGATGTATATATCATGAAAGGTAACTTGCATTGCCTTTTGAAGCACAGTTTAACAGTTGGACCACTTTGTATAGCCTATATGAACGATCATTATTGATCTTTGATATTATTGATATTGTAGGCCTATTTCTATTTGGGCTCATGTCTTTGCCTTTGGCACCCTCATGCATTATTGTTCTTCAAGATAGAAATTAATCACGGTCATTCTTAACTGTTAAGAATCAATCTGTCTTCCTTAGAGAGATATATATTTTAAAAACCTTAGTTTAGTACAATTTGTGGAACGCAAGAGGACTGATAGCTGTCCAAATCGGCAACGTGATTGGTTTAGCGCGGTCACATGGTGTATCGTGTCTCCTCATTCAGCTAAGGAAAATATTCCTTCTGTAAACGTCTATAGGCCTACCCTTGGATGTTTTCACGATCCGAACCTCTCTGAAGTGAAACATAGTGTAGCGTTTGGTAGCCAGGGAACACACCGGATGTAGACAGAAGTGTCCGTTTAATGGAGACAGTTGGCCACAGCCACGCCACATAAAAATAATGAACAAGTAGAAGTAGGGCTACACTGCTTACCAGTAACCCAACTGTAGCACAGCTGCTACGTAGATCTCTCACGCTAAACAGAGAGAACTCCCCGCTCCCCTTATTCGAACCCCAACAGTGCCTCGCACCCACCAAACCATAGAACACAATCATAGAACCGATGCGTACACAACTTAAGTAGCGATTAACCCCCCAGACTCGCTACAATAGCTTTGGTCAGTTCATCATCTTATGGGCATCGTGTTCGGATGCTGTGGAGCGAGAATGAACGAAAATTGAGGTGACCTGACGGCCTATAAATACAGGAAGATCTCTTTCAAGTATGTTTAACACCGTGGGCTTCCTCGATGCATGCGAGACGTTCGCTGAAACCGACAAAGCTGAAGTTGAACTTTGGAACAGTTTTGTATAGTGTTGTAGTAGGCCTACACCGGCAACTCGCATGTCTTTTTGGCAAAAGCGACAACTTAAGTCCGACTCCATCTCAAAACGTTAAAGTTATCCACGGTCCTGCTCACAGCTTCACTACTTCCCTTGTTTACAGTCCCCTCTCCACCACAGCTGTCTGTCGCGCTTACTACGTCACAGTCAGTTGCGCTGATTGGTCAGAGCATTGGCCTATTAGCACAGACATGGTTTGAAAGACAACGGGTTGTGCTCATCAACAATGTTCCGTTTTATCCATTCATCAGAGCCAGACTAAATTAAGGCATCCAATACATTTAGGCTGGTTTATCAGGCTAGTCCACTCTGCTACTTTTGGCCAAATGGCACACAGTCCTGCCCCCCTTCTCCCATGCCCACCCCTCTATGATTGGATTATCTAGCTCAGCACAGGTAAGTGCCAGCTCCTGTGTGAGCGCAGACTGCCAATCAAATCAGGCTGTTCATGGAGGTATTTCATCTATGGAGGCTCACTGACCTACTGTATCCCTGACCTCCGATCAGAGCCAGTTTCATCAGCCAGAGGTGAAAAGAACAGATTCTAAGAGCATATAGAACCAGTTTCACCAGTGGGCCTTTTCACCAGATTTAGTGTATACCTGATTAGCAAATACAGTATGTTGTGTGCTTTCTAGAATAGACATTAATCCAAACATTCAGTGCATAAAGTGTGACATGGCATTTCATATTTTTCTGTTATGATTTTATCCTGAAACTGCCACATACGGGGATAAAACTTAGCCTATTGGTCAGATAGACTTACAGTATATACTGTGTATAAGGTATTTGATTTGTTAACAAGCTTGAGGCCTGCTTGTGAAATGAGTCTAGGTTGACTATATGTCTCCTTCTTCTTGTAGAGTAGAGTAAGGAATCGTTGCCAGTTTGTGTTCTTCTCCTTATTATTATTGCATGGCCTTCTAGAGAAGAGAATGAGTATCATTTGTTTGTTTGTTTCACTGTCTGTCAAAGTTCATTTATCTTTGGCATAAGGTGGTTCAAAATGATTCGATTGTTTTAAAACGATGCCAAGATTTTCCCTTTTTCTCTTTGTGAAGACATCATCCTGTCCATTGCAGTATAGTGAATGTAATGGGGCAGGGTTTGGTTTGTTGTTCTCTCTAATATAATATGAATCTGTGCAGTCTCTGCTTGACAGCCATGCACTCCGGGCTGCCGCACATGATGGATGCGTCTCATTTCTAAGCTGCTGCTTTAGGAGGAAAGAGGAAATTAATATCGAACATAAATAATTCTGGGCGAGTAAGCAAGGTAGGGGCGGAAAAGCTGGGTGGGCAGTTACACACTGTACAGGGCTGGACTGGCCATCTGGCATACCGGGCATTCCCGGTGGGCCCTTCACCCTCTTGGGCCCATATTTTCAGAAATCAAAAATAAAAAAAATTACATTTCTGAAAATAGAGGCCCATGAGGGTGCAGGCCCACCGGTGAGTGACTTCTGCGCCACAAATTAGGAGGGCCCCCTTTAAACCAAAAGTGCCTGGGCCCTATTTCTCCCTCAGCCCATTCCGGACACTGTATACTGTAGGATGGCTCTATTCAGCATTTATGGAGAGGAGTAAAGGAGTGTTCAGCTGGCCTGTGGTCAGGAAGGTTAGAGACAGACAGGGCAGTCAGGTGTAATTTATCTATTGTCTGAAGGAGAGACATGGCCACTCTCTCAACATCCAAAATCCACATGAGGGGAGAAAACAGGGAATGTGTGGGGGAGGAGGAGAAGGCACACATGTGCAATGTGATTTTGGAATGTGCAGTGATTATTAGTGGATTCTGATGAAAATTTCTAGATTGTTTCATTGATTTCTATGCATTTATTTTGTTCCAGGGTGTTTGGGTTGGATTTCATGCTGACACAAAAAGGTAGAAATGTCAAAACAATATCAGGCAGAAATGTTCACAACAACAACAACAATAACAATTACAACAGCAATCATTTGAAAAGAGCTTAAATATCAGGGGACCCTTACCTCATTAAAATTTCACATCACTGTTTTTGTTTTTGCTGTTCCTCTTTCTACCAGCCCTTTCCAGACTTTCAGTCAATCATAGATTATGTCATAGGCAGAGAGTGACAGCCAATATATTGTAGCATGGCTGGATTGGACATAAGGCATAGCAGTGGTTCCCAAACTTTTCCCCATGCGCACCCCATTTTACATTTCAGTGTGGTTCTCGCAACCCCTAAGCGAATGTTGCACAACCGCACATTTTGAGCAAAACTCATTTCCAATAGACCTGACGTTTTTTCTGCCATCATTACAATGGAACTTGTTGCATGACAAGTCTAGGAGTTATAAATTACACTTAAAGATGGATCCTTCCAGCATACAATTCACCAAACAACATGTAATGTTCATTAATTCTGTAAAAACACACATCTCAGCCAGTACTCTATTCAGCTCGCGCACCCCCTTGTGGCAGGCCGCGCACCCCCAGGGGGTTTGGGAAACCCTGGCATAGGGCATTTACCCGGTACACTGTTGATGATTTTGGCCTGGCTCTCCCCTCAATGGTATCAGTTCTCATGCCACTACAGCAGGCCTCTTCGAGGTAGTCAAATATCAATAAAGCATGTTGGTTGTTAGTGTCAAAATAGCTCTTAAGTAGATGACTACCTAAGGCTTCTTAGTCTCTCTCAATGCCGGGTAGACTGTGCTTGGCTAAAAGTGCCATCCTGGCTTTTCATCCCTATATTGTAGTCACATGCTCTGCTCCTGCCTGATACCTGTGTCACCCCGCCTCCATGAAAAAAACAAAACATTTCGCTTCTGTCCACCTAGGTACAGCAATTTTGTGTATGTGTGTGTGTGTGTGTGTGTGTGTGAGGGGGGGAGGGGTCACCATTCAACCTGATCAGAAGAGAGATAATGACATTTAAATGGTGCTTTTGCGAAATGTCGATAACACTTCCATCATCAATGACGTCGAGCCTTGAATGCAGGGTCACAAGAAACAGGAAAGGACAGGAGGAACTAGTTTACCTCTTCTTCCTCATTAAGCATACCCCCTTCCCCCTCTCCCCTCCCTCCTCACACACACACATACACACACACACTTAAACTGAGGTGCTCAGGTGCCACAGGTTTAAATAGAATATGGCATGAAACTGTTGCCTGATTGGTCAAGACAAAAATGGGGCGAGATGCTGTTGCTATGGCAACAGTGTGCACAGTCACCTCTGGTCCCCCTCTCTACTCCACCCGAGTCCCTCAGAACACTGAGTCATAGATGACATCATTTTTACTTCCACAGGTGATGGATGTTCCCAGAGTCCTCATCTGATTTCAGGCTGGCCAGAACAGTGCTGGAGACCCAGTGGTGTAGTCTACGTAGAACGGAGGTATACAGCCCCCTCAAAATTTCAGGGGTCTTCAGGACACCCACTTAAGATTGATTGATCCATTACTTAGAATAGCACGGATATATACAGTATACCCACTTAACCCTCAAGCGACCGGCCTGTTTTTGCGACTAATCTGACCGAGCGGGGTCATTTATGACCCCAAGGAGTTTACATAGAAATACCACCCTATGAATTATATTTTGGGGTTCATTCAAATTTATTTACATTTTGCACATACTTGTCCCTCATCTAAAGCAAAAAAAATGTGAATTTGAACTTTTTATTGTTTTGCTAAAAATTAGTTAAACTTACATACGTATATGCTAAATATGATGTATGCCCTCATTTTTATGTAAACATCAAAATACAAAAAACATCCAATACATTTTTTTCTTCTCTCATCATCAGTAATCATCTGAGAAAGTTTCATGGTGATAGCTATCATTTACATTTTTTAGCCTATTCACTTGTAGTAGTCTTACCGTAATAATACAGTATATTTATGCTAATTATGGAAATTGCTCAAAGTGAAACTTTGGGAAACCAAGCTAAATTCTATCCATTAGGCCCATAGATGATATTCCTGCAATAAAACTTTAAGTTACTCAACATTTCTGGATTCATGAAATCACAAGATCAGAGAATATGGTAATTTACATAGACAAAACCATGTCTCAAACATATAAGCTTGTGCACACTCAAAATTTCTCTGAAACTTTTTCTGGACATTGTAGCTGTGAAAATGTATCTTCCATATGTATTAGAGCAAAGAAATGATTCAACTGATGCTTCAGCCTTTGTATAGTCATATAATAAGGAAAATTCAAAAAACGCCATTGATTTCTACACTGACGACTTGTTTCCTCCCTCTTTGTTCATCAGGATGACTTCCATTTCATATTCTAATCATGTGTCTAGGACCACTGTGCCATGATATCAACAAATAAGGAGCAATAACAGAGGAAATGCTACCTGGGTGCCCTCACAATATGCTTCGTTGGCTATCGCAGGGGTGCCCTATTTATTTATATAATATATTATATTTTAATACTATACATGTTTATATTATGAATATTTTAGGTCTGCTGACCATGGCCTGCCCCAAGACACAAAATACAAAAACCAGAGTTTGAAAATTACAACAACAATGGACATTATAATGTTGAGTATCTCATGGATCCTCTCGGGGTCATAAATGACCCCAGAGGTGTTTTGATCCCACATAGATAGTCCAAATCTCACAAAAATCATTCGCAACATGCACAACATATGTATTGACAAACTCCTAGAAGGAGTTTTTCTGATGGAAATTGAAGAAATGGTGTATGAAAATATGTGCCCGGGGTCATAAATGACCCCAGTCGGTCGCTTTAGGGTTAAAAAATGCTCAAATATACAGTATACCCACCACAAAAAAGTAGACTACACCGCTGCTTGGCACTAAAGTGCTCACCTGCAGACCAGCCGCATTCATACCGGGCTCTGTTCTTTTCCGCATGTGACCATGTGTTACCCGGATGAGCCTACTGACTGACGTCCACATTGTAGTCACAGTTCGGCGAACAAAAAAAAGTTTTTTCCGGTTCACATTGCCAACCAACTCTCTGGCTCCCGAATGTTCAGATTCTCGACATGAACATGCCAGCCAGTTCGAGAATAGGTGTGGGAACGGGCACTGCTGTTCTGGAATGGAATATTTTATTGTCTTTTAAATTAAAAAAAAAATGTTTTTAGGGGTTTTTATGCCTTTATTTGATAGGACAGTCTGAGATGGTGACAGGAAGCGAGTGGGACAGAGAGACGGGGTGGGATTGGGAAATGACCCCGGCCGGACTCGAACCGGGGCCCCCGTGGGCATGCAAGCCCAAATGTGTGGGGCTTATTTTATTGTCTTTTGACTTTACATTTTTAAAATTTTACCATTTTACAGATGTCCAGTCGTCTGGTTCTTAAAATGAGCTGTCCTCACCCCTAGGAAGATTTATGCCCTCAGCCATCTCCCTCAGATC
>NC_085867.1:25516422-25546422 GCF_034702125.1 Engraulis encrasicolus | reverse complement strand
TAAATTGCAGGCCTTTTTATTAATACAACAGTATCAGCCCCTGAGGACATCCGGCCCACCGGGAAAAGTATTATGACTCATGATGTGAGAAATACAATTATGACTTGTTCCCTCAAAACTGAAAAAAAAAAAAAAATAGCGAGCTGCTTAAAAGTGTAGTTCTCTCTGCAAGATGGAACTGAAAACAAAAGAAATGCATCTATGACCTTGTGAAACTTGCAATAAAGTAATAATAATAATAATAAAAAAGTCTAGTGCAAGGTATATCATGTATTGTGGTAGTCTGCCTCAGTTTCATGAAACTGAATCATCCCTCTTCTCAAACAAGACAAAAGTAACTTGAGTATGGGGTTGGGGTAGATTTATTAAGTACTGGTAAGGGGAATATGAGATTTGTTTTAAACAAAGTAAAATGAGAAAAAAACAAAGACAAAAGTGTTATGGAGGATCCAATGAGCTGAATGTAAAGTGACTCATGGAGATAATTGTGGTAAAAAAAGTGCATGTCCATCCAGACCAGATGTTAGCCAAGCCAGATGCTTCTCCCAGCACTCATCACTCTTACTCTGCTGCACAACCTGTAACAAGTCAAGTCAACAAAATTCACATCTCTACCTCAGCTGTGGAACTATTCCACATGTTCACTGTTACAAGAGATGCACGTTTTTCATATATCCTATTCCACTAATTACTTTGTTCAGTCCTATTGGTGTGCAGACTTAATATCCTCATTGCTGGGCTGAACTTTTGCACCACGTCTCCTAAAGTTCTAACAATGTAAAAGAGACACTATTTATTAACAAATTCAAAAATACTACAACAAAACACACAAGAAACCTACTGTACATGTGCACAGACAAACATTTTCAAATTTCAATTCAAAGTCTTTCCACATGTCGGCAACATGCTGTCTCTCACCTTGAATGACAGCTTGAATGAATTTGCAGTTTGTTAAAAAGGACCAGCATCCCATCGTCTTCGTCTCCTTTGCATCGCCTGCCTGCTGCTGGCCAGGGCCTTTATAGGGGAAGTGATATTACTTGTGACGTACAAGATGTCGGCCATTTCTTTAGGGAATGTGTCATGTCATGCCTGTTTGACCTACTGGTGTGTTTGCATGGACCTACATACTTGTTTCTGCATCTCCAGAGCAGTTCTTCTTGAAGAGGTGAACAAGAAATGAAATCTATGGTTTCTGAAACAAAAGGATCATTATGTGATATCCAGCACCAGCAATATAATATGCAATAATACAACAATGGGATATTGACACCTAACAAATAAGCCATTCTAGTGGA
The DNA here is from genome assembly GCF_034702125.1 of Engraulis encrasicolus. Lineage (NCBI taxonomy): Eukaryota > Metazoa > Chordata > Actinopteri > Clupeiformes > Engraulidae > Engraulis > Engraulis encrasicolus. The sequence continues at coordinate 25,545,124 of NC_085867.1, read as the reverse complement.
TTGATTTAGCAAAAAGGGTGAGAGGATGGTACAAAGCACCAACTAAATGACCCAAACAGCATGATTGATTATCTACTTTCAGCGTCAAAGTTGAGAACATCCTCCATCCTTTCTCTCAGCCCTCTTCTCAACTTGCTTGGTCTGCTCCCCAATAACTTCCTTCTTATCAGCGATGGCGTCATTGGCCTGTTCACTGCATGTCTTTCTCTTGTCATCCAGAGTCTCCATCACAGTTGAAGTGGAGATGCTATTGTCCTGCCCACTACAGGTCATCTGCCCAGCAAGAGCCTCCACCAGAGCAGTATTGTCCTGCTGCTCACATGTCTTCTTGATGCCCTCTGCGTCCACCACAGTGCTGATGATGAGTCAGAGATTCTTTAAGTATATAGAGATATGCCAATGTAATAGGTTGCTATGGGCACCTAACATGACCAGGTTCCGGTCTGCCTAAAGGGGCGTGTCATTAATACTCCCAGCATTGAATAAAACAGTCCTTAGGTCTGCCTAGGTCTGCCTAAAGGGGGATTTCCCCCTTCCCCCTTGCAATAATGGAACCCGGAAACAATGGGCCAATGGAACCTCTCTCTCTCTACTCTCTCTGATGGGGTCCTTCTTGTCCTCATGGTGGCAGGTCTTCAGTTCTGCATCAATGGCCTTAATCAGAGCTGAGGTGCTCTCATCATCCTGGTGAGCTGAGGTGGACTCATTGTCATTTTGGCTGGTTACAGGTGCTTCTTTCATGTCAGCCATGGTCTCTGCCAAGGCTGGGGTGGCATCTTTCATGTTGTAGGCCTAACAGTACAATTCTGCATCCAATAATATTTCTATGTGTGTTCTATTTTCCATGTTATATGTATTCATTTTTGTTCACAATATGGTGGTGTATTGTTCTGCTACGGTTGTAGGCTACTACGGAAGTTATTGGAGCTGTATTGATTAGGGTTCCATTTTGGAATGTTAAGAAGGGGGGACTTTAGAAGGGGGGACCTGCCGGAACCGGCAAGTCAGTTTTTACCTCAGGGAATGTTTTGGAATGTAAAGTTGTTGGTCAGCCGAATAAATATTATTAAACTCGCACAACTGTAACCCGTGTCTTCCCTCGCCTCGTCTTAACTGGAGTGCCTTATGATTGGTAACCAACTTTTAAGGGTTACTATGTCATGGTAACAGCTCTCTTCATCAATCAACATGGATACATTTCTCTTTGCTTCTGCCACAGCCTCTACAGCTGACATGTTGTCACTGATGTCTGGTTGGCTCCAGGCTCCATTCCCTTCAGCCTCAGCCTCTATCACAGCTGACTTGGCGGATACAGAGATAACCAAAGCGGTGTATTCCACACCAGAAACAACAACAACTTGAACAACAAGTCAAGTCAAGTCAAGTCAAGTCAAGTTTATTGTCAATTTCTTTACACTGGTCATACAAAGAATTTGAAATTGCGTTTCTTGCTCTCCCATGCAGACATAGACTAATCTAGGTAAGGACATAGACAGTATAGACATAGACAGTACTCATACATGGACATAGACAGTATGGACGTAGACATTGCTCATACAGACATTTAAAGTGCAAGACTGGACAACAGAAGACAACAAAGAACAACAACAAAAATAAAGAAGTACAGCAAAAAAAGAATAAATAAAAATGTGTCCATGAAGGCAGCAAGTGACGTTATGAAATCTGACATCACTTTTGTTGGTGGTCCAAGCACAAGTCTTACAAGTCTTATTTAGTAGGTCTTACTGAATAAATAGTCTGTTTTTCACTGCATTGATCTTCCTCCATGGTCAAAGGAATGGCATGTACAGCAGTCAAATAGCCTAAGTCTAGGCCTGCTTGCAGTTCAGACAGAATGCATGGGCAAAGGTTCAATGTCAAAAACGGTCCTTCAAATGTCAGGGGTCGGCAATCATTGAGGCCAAAAGGCCACATTTGGTTTAGAATATTGGTCCAAGGGCCAGATCTAGCAGGCAACTAGCCTGCCAATAGGCTACGTAGTAATGTAGGCTGGCATGCCTTTTTAGCCATTTTACTCCTGAAAATTGTACTGAAATGTAGGCCTAGGCCTTTGTAGGACCTATAGTAGGCTACAGTAGCCCGCTGAATAACCTACAAGACCCCTTGCTGAGTAGTCATTTTAAGTGTTGTGGGAGAGCATCACTTTGTTTTTAAAATCTATCTTGTAGCCTAAAGGCTCTGTGGGCCACATGTGGCATGACATGGCTTAGCGGGGCGGGCCTTATGTGCCCCCATTTGCCCACATCTGGGCAATGCACTGCAATTCAAGATTTTTTTTCAAAAACACCTTTTTTCAGCAAAATATGACAACCACCCACTATAGACTCTTCTATGACATTAATAGTTTATTTTTTGTTCGCAAATTAATGTCACTCTTTAATTATCGTTATTGCAATCATAGACATAGATTAACCTATGCCATGATTGCAATAGAGACCAGTCCATACGCCTCTCATGTGGATTTGATTCTTCATTTGTCACCCTCGGAACTAGGCTCAATACTACCTCCTGCTGTTTGCAGATGCGTTCTGCAGACTCGAGGTCACTGACTGCACATCTTCGTCAAGCCAAGGCATGCGGGCATCAGCGGTAAATATGTCAGACTTGTATTGATAATGCTGTTTTTACATAAAATGTGTTAATTTGCATGTTAATATTATGTATAGCGGCTACACCACTTGTTTGTGACACACGTCCAAAATATTAGCTTTGCCCGTGTTTTGAGCAGCTGTAGAATAGTCAGCTAAGATTAAACTGTCTGAGACAAGTTTCTGTTCATATGTGTATGTACAGCTCTGTAAATGACAGAGGTGCAAACCTAATCAGCGAACTTCCTCAGTCTGCATTGTCTGTGTTTACAAACGTCCAGTTACACTGGGCTTTGGATCCAGGCAGCTAATTCTAGCTGAGTTTGCTACCACCGGTCAGTCCAGGGAGCGAGTTTGCGAAATACAGGACGATATTGCGTCCGCCCGCGTTTCTCGACTCCAATTGGCCACAGCGGCTCCCTTGTGCCTCCCCTCTGATGGCTTTCATTTGACAGCAAGAGTATCAACTCGCGCTCAAGGCAGGCTTGCAGAACACTCATGTACAAATAATTTGGCCCATCTCTTGAAACAGATAGCCATTCTTAAGGCAAAAGAAAACTCTAAGTGTTTAAGGTAGCCTATAGGCTATGACACTAAAAGTAGGCTAACAAACAAAAAAGTATAGGCTACCCAGGTCCCAAACCATTTACGATGCAGTAGGCTAGGCCTACGCTTATACAAATGCCGTGTCCCATTTCATGTTATTTAATTAGCCTAACTGGTTTGGCATAGCTTATCTCTTGAAACAGATATTTAAGTAGCCTAACAAACAAAAGAAGGCATAACCAACGATGCAATGATCCAGTAGGCCTATTTAGGGTAACGCAAATGACGTTACTATTTCATTTTACATTAGGCTATACTAACTGCAGGGAAATCCCGTTTATACTACAAATGCCATATCATCATGTCATTTTATTATGACTTGGCTCATCTCTTGAAACAGATGACACAAAAAGCATAAACAAAAGCAGGTCTACCCAACGATGCAATGCAAGCTACATACAGACGCGCGCACACGGAATAAGTTGAATCGCTGATAGTCCATTGATTGAGCCTCTATGTCGTGATTTTTTTTTAATGCATTGTCATTGGAGCTGATGGCTACTGATGTGGGGAAACGAGAGGCGAGTTACGCCTCATTATGCCATGATGAAGTGTCCATCTGCCTATTTAATAAAAGGCAACTTCCAGAAAAAAAACATCGAGATCCCATTGCTAAGTAATATCTCCACATGTTTCATAAGACAGCTTCGCTACGATAACAACAGTGTTCGCTGGCTGTTTATTACAAAACTCTAACTGCGCCTTTGAGAGCCTACACATGCATGCCTCTATTATCTCAGCGAGCGCGCGGACAGGATTTAGTGACCGAGTGAAGGGTTTGCAAATAATTTTGCAAATAACGCTGCTGTTTACAATGTGTCATTCTCACACTGCACTAAGTTGCAAAACGTGATAAAAAAACATCTTGGGGTACGGCATTTAAACATCGTGCGCGCTGTTAAATGAAAGCCAATCAGAAGGAGACATAGGGGAGCCGCTGTGGCCAATTGGAGACGAGAAACGCGGGCGGACGCAATATCGTCCTATGTTTCGCAAACTCGCGTCCAGGGAGCCGACATGTTGGAAGATACCACTTTACCACACATTTTAGGGGGAGGATGTTATAATGATAGTGCGCTGCATGTTGTTCCTTGTGCACTGACCAAATTAACGTTTTTAAAAAATAATTCAAATGGCATTCACTACAATACTGACTTAACAATTCCATCAGAAAATTAGATATGTAGGTGTATTATAACATTGTTGTAAAAGAGTAACTACTCTGTTGACATTTTGTAGTATGCTCTGCGGACTTCAACATGGCGCTACGGGGACTGAGCAACATTGGGGCAAGATTACTCCGAGATACACCGAGGAGAGGAATACTTCATAAGCCTCCTCAAACGGGATGTTTGCAATGTCAAGTGGAAGGTAACGAGCCGTCCGAGTGTATTTATGCCACACTGTGGTATGTAAACTTACCTTCTGTTGCATCAGGCATGAGACCATGAAAGTCATGGACAGGGTCCAGTGTGCGCGGAGTGACAGCTGACATACCGCACTATCATAAACAGCAACGTCACGTCAGGTGTAGGATTTGGAACAGCCGAACTGGGTCCTGTGGTTACTGTCCTGTTCTGTACCTTGCATCGATGGTGACATTATTTAAAACCTGCTACTATAGCACATATACAGGAAGGGCACTTGAGGCGAAATGAGCGCAGCATGATTATGGTTAAGTTCCCGAGATAGGCCTAGTAGGCCTACATTTCATTGGCATGGACGGACCATGCATAGGCTACTACATGTAGGCCTACTAAGAGTTTTCCTCTGACTGGCACTCATAAATGTTGGCCGTTCATTGTGTCTGAAATGTTTCTAGCAAAAAGACATCTCTTGACTGACGACGTTGTGAAGCTGCAAGATTTCCAGCAGAAGAAGTTGATCGTGGCCCACCAGGTGTCTGGGGCGAAAGGTACGTAGTGCACACCTTGCCACTGTGTTTTCTTCCATACAGGTGTCATCTGAGTTCAAGTTTCTTGGAGAAAGTCCTACCTGTAGTACTGTAGACGATAGATAGAATTGATAAAGATTTATTAACACCCCATGGACTCCAGAGCTTGAACGCCAAAGGTGCAAAGGTGTCACTAGACAGAAAGGAAGCAAGGAATGATGAGCAAATGAAGGGAGAGAATGGATGCAAAGGAATAATAAAGAATCATGAATATCCAGGGCTTCCATTCTTTTCTTCTGTAACTGTACCGAATGCCAACTAGCAGAATTTGGCATAGTAGAACATTAGTAAACCTCCTTCCCGAAGCTCATACAGCACCGGTAGCTCTGAGCTATTGGTCTGCTGGACCTTTAGCTCAGCGGTATCTGTGTTGTGCCTCCCATGCCCGACTGATGGGTGGCCGGTTCAAGCCCCAAGTGGCGAACAAGTGCAGGATGACCCTTGTTAAATGCTCAGTTATTATTTATTAACTTACTTTATCACTTTACTGTTATGGTCCATCACTGTTACTTGTCCTGTCTTGCACTTTGATGTCAGTTTGTAAGTGTCAGTCCTGTGTATGTCTATGTATGTCCTTTCATTGTGTATATACAGAGAAACGTGATTTCAGTTTCTTTGTATGACCTGTGCATATGAAGAAACTGACAAGAAAAGCTGACTTGACCGGTTACATAAGATGTCCAACTGTTTGTTTCATATGACTGCTGTGGTTACACATGTGGCATACCCCCTTTGAACTGAACACTCGTGTGATGATTTCTGTTGTAGTGTGATGTGTTATCTCAGCTTACGTAGTTTGTCTGTCTGGCATCAATGTCCAGCTTGTGTTTTAAGGAAATTAAAGGTGATGAAGTCTATGTCTTTCTATTTCAGATGACTACTTTGAGAATGTGAACCAGAAGCTTCAGAAGAACGAGCTGATTCTGAAGGATGAACTGAAGCTGCTACTGCACCTCTGCCAGTCTGCACACGACATGGCCACAGCCAAGAGCGCCATCCACAGGTGAGGGGCAGAAGTGACAATAAATGTAGAACAAGTTAACTAGTTAAGGCACAGTGTTATAAAATTGCTGTTAGCAGAATGGCAATGACCAAGTTAAAGTACATTACTGAAGGCCCTGTGTTATGTCATAGTAGTGTAGTACTGTGGTAGTTAGCTTTTCAATGACTATTACAATATTCCACTGGTGGAACGGTGTGCATTATGGGTAAATTACGTGGAAATATTGAAAGCAATTCCTGTTCAACATGTCATGTTGAATATGATGAGAGTAAACAGAGAAGTGTGTGTGTGTGTGTGTGTGTGTGTGTGTGTGTGTGGCTATGTGTAGGTATCATGAGGAGAACAGAAACGTGGCGTTCGGGGAGTTTAAGTTTGGCCCCTTGTTCATGAGGCTGTGCTACGAGCTTGGCTTGGAGGATATGGCAGAAGTTACAGTTACAGACAAAGTAAGGCACACACACACACACACACACACACACACACACACACACACACACACACACACACACACACACACACACACACACACACACACACACACACACACACACACACACCATTTTTTTGTTGCCATTGTTACTTCATGTACCCATTCTGTCTTCTAGTATAAGTATTCTCCTCAGCCAGTAGAGGGTGTTGTTGGTTAACAGCTGATAAGCAGTATTGGAATTTTTATTAGCTGTTGATGACTATTCTTGATCTATTGGTTTATAAATATACCTTCCTGTGTGTTATTTGTCTAATCATGCTATGGAATGCATCTGTTCCACTTTCCCTCTTCTTATCTTTTTCAGACACTGAAAGGATTCTTCTCAGATTCCACGTCGTTTAACATCGCCATAGACATGCTCTTCATGAAGGAATGCTATGACGGTACGCGCTAGAATACACGCTGTTAACTCACTATATATACTGACTACGTTTACTATTACTACAAACGTCAGTTATGAACAGAGGTGGACATTGAACATATTGACTGAGTACCTAAGTACCTAACTATTGCTGCTCCAACGGTCATTAAAAGACTGTGTGACCTCTGGCCTCTGTCTGACCTCTGCATAGGTGCCCTGAAGGTCGTTGCAGAGATGAGGAACCAGGGGGTGCCCTTCAACAAGGACACCTACACCCTAGCATGCGCCACCTGCTACAAGCTGGTAAGATGCCTAGACCTTAAAGTTCCTATTGTAGGTTAAACACGACTATAAAGTCATAGTGTATATGAATGATTTAATTTTAAAATAAAAAAAGAATAAACAGCCATTCAACAATCCCAATAAAAACTTTTTTTAAGTAAAAGTGTTATGAACCAATGGCAAAGCCCAACATGAGCCCTATTTATACCTTATGTTTTGGTCAATTACATGTGTACATGTATTTCTGTTCATGCGTTCTCTCCGCCAAAACACCTTCATACTATATACCTACAGTATATTCTTTCTAATTGTGTTCGATCTGTTAGGTATGTAAATTAAGTCCCTCGAATCAAAAATATGTACGAAATCAGTGGTTTGATAGTGTTAATCACACGTATCCATAACTATTTCACATGTGGTGCTACTCAGTGTGCACAGTGTTTCATACCGTTATTTACGATTGCACCAGAAGAGTTATGACTATATTCGTGGGTCGAGCTCTGACCTTGAGTTCTTCTTGTCTCCCATTGGCCGGTGCTTTTAACAGAATACTCCTCAGACTTATAAGGTGTGCCTGAGCCTGCTGGAGCAGGGGCAGCTGAAGGGTCACATGATCCCAAGACACGCCTACTGCTTTGCTGCTACCCTTGCTGTCAAACAGGTGAGTGTTATTTACCTGTCCCACTCAGCAATGCGACTCAGTGTTTGCCATACATTGAGGAAACTATGGCGCACTGCCATAGTTTAACTTTGGCAGCCATAGTTACCGAAAATGTAAAAAAAAAAAAAATAAATAATAAAAAAAAAAAAAATATATATATATATATAATTATTTTTTTAAAACTTTTTTTGTTTTTTTAAACGATTTCCTTCGCATTTTCCTCCTCGAGTAAATGCATCCTATAGAGAAAACCATGAGTGCTTGAAAGACAGAGGGATCAAAAGCCTAGTCAAGTTGTTGTAGTTAACTTGGGTTTGGTAGCAATAAAAAACCTTCAGAGAAGGGACAGTTGGGATGAGTTTACAGACACTCCTTAGGCTTTGTTTTACAGTTGTATGATAATGAGTTAGGCGACAGGCCTTCACATCACAGGAGACATCGGGCTGCATATAGAGATGAATGTGTAATGATGAATGTGAATAGACATAAATGTGTAACATGTTGTTCAGTCCTTTTACAGGGAGGAATTTTGAAAAATTGGCCCTGTGACCAGCACCCTTCATGTAGAATGTGTACTCCTATGTGTGTGGGAGAAAAGGCATAGCCTACTGTCTTAGACCCTTTTTGTCTGTGCGTTAACAATTTCACAGTGCTCCTAAATTCTTGTCTGTACTCCCATTTTTTTATTTTTATTTTTTTTCATTGCATAGACCCCTGCATGAATGACGAATGAAAAGTGTGTGGCAAACAGAAATGATTCACTGTACTGCATTTTTTAAAATATAAATGACAATGTACTACTATACATGTCATGGGTAAAATCTTATGTAATTTCTCAAAACATAAATGGCTGAAATGTAGGCCTATAGTTTCTCCATGCGCCAATGTCATACTTTACTCATCGTTTTGCCATTTTGTATATGTGCCACATGAATTTCCACGCTCCACAACCGCCACCCCCCACCCCCCCATTGCCCGTGTGAAATGCGCCCCAACAAAAAAATCCTGGCTGCCCCCATAGTTTCCAAAATTTCTGTGGGAAACACTGCGACTCCTCTGTTTCAGCCATTTTAAGAGGTTTGAAATTGTACAATATTGTAATAATACGACTTATTTTTGCATGCAATAACATTTAATCTACCGGTAATTTAATCTTATCTAGTTTAGTAACACCTATACTCAATTAGGTACAGTTTAACAAAATGTGTTTTACAGTCTATTAACTTAGAGAATATCCTGTACTTTTCCCCCAGAATTTCTGTGCACAATGTACCTTCCGTGCATCATTTTTGTAAATCATTTGTGATCTTCCACTTGTGTCTGTTCATGACTTTTTCTCTGCCGTGTCTTTGCAGTCAGAAGAATCACAGGTTGTTATGTTGCTACAGTATGTATGTACTTGCTGTGTCATTACCGGTAAATATTCTTTTCTTTTTTTTTTTTGCAGGATGACTTGGAGAAGGCACAGAAATTTTACTCGCAGATATTGAATGCGGAAAGCAAACTGTGTCTAAACATAAACGTGAGTTGGTTTGTGTCTATACAGTATGTGTTTTTGTTTTCCAGTCTGTGTGGATGCACTTTTGCCAATGACTAGATGTCATACTGGAAACATAAAGTGTGTGTGTGTGTGTGTGTGTGTGTGTGTGTGTGTGTGTGTGTGTGTGTGTGTGTGTGTGTGTGTGTGTGTGTGTGTGTGTGTGTGTGTGTGTGTGTGTGTGTGTGTGTGTGTGTGTGTGTGTGTGTGTGAAGGTGTGGATCCTGGCCATGGTGGGGTCTATAAAAGATGCGGTGGCCGTCCTCAACAGATGCATCCTCCCGGACAGCCCTGCCTTCATCAAGAGACTGGAGTTCAGTGAAGAAGTGGTGAGATGACATGACACCCCTCAATAGAAAGGAAGATACCGCACACTCTTGTCCATCATGCTGATTTTTATTTACAGAAACATTGTTTCTGTAAAACAATGCAAGATCACTTTCAGAGAGAAATTCACGCGGCGCAATGCAAGATCACTTTCAGAGAGGAAGATACCGCACACTCTTGTCCATCGTGCTGAATTTTATTTACAGAAACGTTTTGGCCTTAAACCAAAACTTTTCTGTAAATAAAATTCAGCACGATGGACAAGAGTGTGCGGTATCTTCCTCTCTGAAAGTGATCTTGCACCCGCTACCTGCACCTCGAAACCTCTGGTGTGCGTTGGTTTCCTCTTCCAAATATAGACACCCCTCAATAGATACACCCATTATTATTAGACTTTATTGAAGAAGACATCCCTCAATAGATACACCCATTATTATTAGACTTTATTGAAGAAGACATCCCTCAATAGATACACCCATTATTATTAGACTTTATTGAAGAAGACATCCCTCAATAAATATACCCATTGTTATTCAACTTTATTGAAGAAGACATCCCTCAACAGATACACCCATTATTATTACAGTTTATTGAAGACATCCCTCAATAGATACTTATTGTTATTAGGACTGTAATGATATTGTATCAAACCGAGAAATCGTGATACACAGTCATGATACTGTATTGCGATGCAAGAAGGCAGTATCGTGATAGCTTTTTCAAAGTTCTGTTACCCTTCAGTGCAGAAAACGATCACATGAAATGATGTGACAGAGCTTTCAAGTTTCAAATCCTCCTCATTATTATTTTTAAACAGTTTTTTTGCTCTACCTATACATGATCATTTATACATGATCACCGGGTACTGACAAGTTAAGGGTAGCGTGAGCAATACAGCAGCATATTGAAATTGACTGGAGTGGTCCTTTAAGTCATGAGCTGCAATCTGTTGACTTAACACTAGATGGCAATAAAGTGTTTGTAATGCACCCCTCCTTTTATTCCACATAAGTAGAAGCATGAAGCTCAAAACACTAAACTTAATATTTAAAATTTTATTCCATTCATTTCTGTAGCGTAATGCAGAGTTGTACATTATCACTGCGATATTTAAGGGGTTTTACTGAGCAGCAAACCCCATTTACCAATGGTCCTCTCTGCACCCTTTTTCTATCAACTTCTGTCCTCTTTACCCTACCGATAATTGCCTAATTTCAATCTTGTTTGTATGTGTGTGTCTGTCTGTCTATCTATCTGTCTGTGTGTCTGTGGTCGTGTGTCTGTATGTGTGTGTGTGTCTATGGTTGTGATTGCATTTGGCCTGCTGTCCCACGGCTTGTCCAGTTGGGGGCGCTGGTGTCCCAGAGTGCGGAGGGTATGTGGTTGCGGCAGGTGGAGCGTGCGGTGTCCCGTCTGCAGCGGGCGGGCCAGGTGACGCCCCAGACGCTGGACAGCATGCTGTGCTACACGCCCAAGGGCAAGAGGAGGACGCCCGCCATCTTGGAGGACAGGAGGAGCAGCCGCAGGACTCTCAGGCCCTTACGCTCCACACTGCTCTCCGAGTAGCATGTGGACACACACACACACACACACAGCAGGCCACTTACGGTCCACACTGCTCTCTGGATAGCATGGACACGCACACGCACACACACACTCAGCAGGCCACTTACGGTCCACACTGCTCTCCGAGTAGCATGGAGACACACACACATACACACACACACACACACACACACAGCAGGCTCTTCCATTCCACACTGCTCTCCGAGTACCATGGACACACACACACACACACACATACACACACACACACACACCGACACAGTGGGCCCTTACAAACCACACTGCTCTCCATGTAACATGGACACACACACACACACACACACACACACACACACACACACACACACACACACACACACACACACACACACACACACACACAAACACACAGCAGACCATTAAGCTCCACACTGCTCTCGGAGTAGTATGATCATACACACACACACACACACACACAAAAGTAGCTCTCTCCGTGATCTCAAACTATTGTACCAGTCACTACATCACACACACACACAGACATAAACACACACACACAGCTGTGTGTGCATAGAAGAAGAGACTTATACTCAGGAAGAATGATCAGCTAGAGACTTGAGCGCTTCCTAGTTTTCCTACCTTACTTCATGCTGAAGCTGATGTGAAATATATCACAGCTGTAATCCCATCCTGACAGTGGAGGGAGTAATTTGGCCAGTGGTCAAAGTTGTGCCGTGCCACTTCCGCCACCCCAGAGTATCCTATCTCCAGATGGTTTCCACTGTGGTGCCTCCAACTCTCCTCCATCCAGTGATGGACAATGTGGATTCGGAAGCTACCTGTCCTGTAAAATCCAGTGCCACATATTCTAAATTAATGGGTTTTTTTTGTACCTGCAGCCCGTGTCTTGGAAGCATTGTCGCTAGCGACTTTAGCAAGTTACTTGGTTGCCAATGGGAAATTACACTGCAACCAGCTAATTTGCTAATGCAGTTAGCAACGACATTGTCAAGAAGCGTAGTCCTGGGAGGTCATTTGGAAAACGTGGTCATAATGGGCTGTAGCTTCTGAATCCAGGATGCACATCACTGCCTCTATGGAACTCATGCTGTGTGCTGCTAGTGTGTGAATGTTTTTGTACCAAATGCCCCCATAACCGTTCAAAAATAGTAATACCCTTCAGGCAAACTGAAGACAGTCACTCAGTCACTCAGTCCTAATGGAGTGCTTTTCCAGAGGTGTGCGAGTTCGCTGGCAGACGACAGTCATTAGCTGAATCTACCTCACCTGTCAATCAGACTGTCAATCAAGAGTGTTATGAGTTCTTTTCCTGCCTTGCAGCGTGCATCTCTCTCTCTCTCTCTCTCTCTCTCTCTCTATCTCTCTCTCTCTCTCTCTCTCTCGCTCTCGCTGTGGACAGGTAAAGATGGCCAATGATTTTGATTGTTTCAGCCTTTGGTATTCAGTCAGAATCAGGATGCCAGGATGAAATAGTAAGTCAAGAGTGTATGTTGTACGTATAGTGTGGGTGCCTGTGTTTAAACCAATACTCTGAGGAAGAAACGGCATCACTGATGGACACAAATCTCCCAACAGCAAACATGAACTTGTCATCTCTTTAATTAAAAAAAAAAATCTCTTTAATTTGTCTCGCCAAGGGGGCAGCACTTCTGAACGGTTGTGTAATTAAGAACTTATTACTATTCTTATGAATAGATGTATAAATGTAAAATTAAAAGACTTCTGAATGCTAAGGTAACCAAGTTCACACATGACTCATTTGTTTCCATTTGTAATGTTTCTGGAAGTGTGTTTGTGTAAGGGTTTTTTATTGCATAGTGAAGGAGCTGGTATCTTATCTTTAAAACCATTAACTGATGCACTGCTGAGAATCAGGTACAGTACATACAGTAACTAAAGCCAATGAGCCATTTGATTTTTTTCCCTCAAAAAGGACAATCTGATGTACTGAGGTAGTGTCTCAGTTCGCTTGTACATGAACCATACCCTACCCTAGAGGGTGAATGGGTGAGAAGAAGACCAACCTCTTCCTGGAAGTAGTCTGGTTAGTCTTTGTTCAAAGTGCGTCTGTTTATTTGTGTGATAACCTTTGAGCATGTTGGTGAATTGGTACCAGTTATTATCTGCTTACACCATATAGAATGAGCTTATTGCATTTTTGAATGGCTGAAATAGTCAAGATGGCATACGCCGTGTGTGCCACCATGTTTTCCTAACTATACCCGGGGCGGGGGTGCATCCCATTATCTAATCTCCCGTCCTGGACTTGTGCTTGTGGCCTTTTGCTTCACCTCTTAGGAGAAAACAACTAAGTTTCCCTGCTGTCAGCCTAGTAGGCACAACAACTTTTTGGGGGACTTTTTTTCCAGTTCCCATTCTTTCTTTTAAAATGATACTGTCCCATTTTTTGAAATAAGCTTATTGTACACCTCTCCTTAAATGACTGAGTAATTTCTCTTGTACTTTCAACCGTTCTGGTTGAAAGTATAGGAGAATGGTAAAACCCTATTATTTAACTCCAGGGGAGGTGTAAAATAAGCTTATTTCCAAAAATGGGACAATATCACTTTAAGTCTGGCCCAGGGGCCCATGAACTCATAATCCGTCCCTGAGTGGACTTCGCTTCACCCATTTCCTGCGGCTCAAGATCGAGCTGGTGAGCCAAGTGTTTCCTGAGGAGCCAGGCGGCGAGGGTGAGTGAGGGGGCGTCTGGCTGCTGCAGTTGTGGTGGCTGTAATGATCTTAAAAATAACCTCTGCTCCGTCTCAAAGGTGCCAAGGGGACGTATGGGTGTTGTTGTACTGTAGGCCTCTGTACTCAGTAATAATACATGACATGACAGGGCAGGACAAGCTACAGGGGCAGAGTGAGCGCGCTCAAGCTTGGCTGCTGTTATTAAACGGAGGAGTGCTGTGTACTGAAGGCAGGTGATTACAGAGATGGGCAGTCTTACTGTGACCACGATATGAAGGCAGGTTATTACAGAGATGGGCTGTCTTACTGTGACCACGGTATGAAGGCAGGTTATTGCAGTCTTACTGTGACCACGGTATGAAGGCAGGTGATTACAGTCTTACTGTGACCACGGTATGAGGGCAGGTGATTACAGAGATGGGTTGTCTAACTGTGACCACGGTATGAAGGGAGGTTATTGCAGTCTTACTGTGACCACGGTATGAAGGCAGGTTATTACAGAGATGGGCTGTCTTACTGTGACCACGGTATGAAGGCAGGTTATTGCAGTCTTACTGTGACCACGGTATGAAGGCAGGTTATTGCAGTCTTACTGTGACCACGGTATGAGGGCAGGTGATTACAGAGATGTGCTGTCTAACTGTGACCACGGTATGAAGGGAGGTTATTGCAGTCTTACTGTGACCACGGTATGAAGGCAGGTGATTACAGTCTTACTGTGACCACGGTATGAGGGCAGGTGATTACAGAGATGTGCTGTCTAACTGTGACCACGGTATGAAGGGAGGTTATTGCAGTCTTACTGTGACCACGTTATGAAGGCAGGTGATTACAGAGATGGGTTGTCTAACTGTGACCACGGTATGAAGGGAGGTTATTGCAGTCTTACTGTGACCACGGTATGAAGGCAGGTTATTGCAGTCTTACTGTGACCACGGTATGAGGGCAGGTGATTACAGAGATGTGCTGTCTAACTGTGACCACGGTATGAAGGGAGGTTATTGCAGTCTTACTGTGACCACGGTATGAAGGCAGGTTATTGCAGTCTTACTGTGACCACGTTATGAAGGCAGGTGATTACAGAGATGGGTTGTCTAACTGTGACCACGGTATGAAGGGAGGTTATTGCAGTCTTACTGTGACCACGGTATGAAGGCAGGTTATTGCAGTCTTACTGTGACCACGGTATGAAGGCTGTTACAGTGATGGGCTGTCTTACTTTGACCACGTTATGAAGGCAGGTTATTGCAGAGTTGAGCTGTCTAACTGTGACTATGAAGACAGACTATTAAGGAGATGTGTTGTCATATTGTTACTATGAAGGCACACAGAAATGTGTTGTCTTACTTCATCGAGCTATACACCGAGGAGTGCTGAGACATGTTATTACAGAGATGCATTGTTTTACTGCATAGGGCTACACAGAGGAGTGATATGAAGTCATGACATTGAAGAGATATACTGAAGACATGTTATTATTACAGAGATTTACCAGAGAGAGTAGAGAGATAGAGGTTCCATTGGCCCATTGTTTCCGGGTTCTATTATTGCAGGGGGGGGATCCCCCTTTAGGCAGACCTAGGCAGACCTAAGGACTGTTCTATTCAGTGCTAGGATTATTATGACTCACCCCTTTAGGCAGACCGGAACCTGGTCATGTTAGGTGCCCATAGCAACCTATTACACTGGCATATCTCTATATACTTAAAGAATATCTGGATGTACTGTTACTATAAAGACATGTTCTTACAGATATGTGCTGTTACATGCCATTACTGTATTGTTCTAAACAGAGGACTGCTATGAATCATGTATTAACAAAAATGTGCTCTTACTGAGACTATAAAGGCAGGTTACTATATAGACGTGTTGTCTTGCTGTATTGAGGTACACAGAGGAGTGCTCGACGGCATGATGTTGCAGAGACATGCTGTTTTACAGATACGAGGAAGAAAATATCATTACAAAGATGTGCTGTGTTACCGTAGGCGTGTTATTACATATAAGCGATGTGCAGTCTTACTGCCCAGATCTACGTGGCTCCACGTTAAAAAGAAACTACTGTGATTGTGAATAAAACAGGCAAAGGGATGGGAATTTACTAACTAGCGCAGAAATGATGCCAGAACTCCAAAGATCGCTCTACACACACACACACACACACACACACACACACACACACACACTGCAATATTAGGATTGCATCAGTAGCAGAGATGCAGCAGTGTATCGTGTGCAGTATGTTTTATCTAGCAATAATCATACTGCGTAAGTGATTGTGGACAGCCAGGTCAGGTGGGTCATGTCTTCATGTATAACATGTACTAGTTCCACTCAAATGCTGTGAATTTTACTCTTTGGTCAGTGTAACAGAGTTAATTCCCAATATTGGCTTCCTGCAGAATGTTAGACTGACCTTTGACTCCATAGTAGTAATTTGACTCTCAGTATTGCAAATACTCCATCTGGGTTCATATAAGATTACTCTGTATTTGCCTACGGGTTGTAGAACATATAATAGGCCTATTAATAATAGTAATTATAGCAACAACAACAACAAAAAAACAACAATTATGACAGCCATCGTCATCATCATTATCATCATCATCATTTTTATGAAAACGGTAGAATTAAAAACAGTAGAAAAACAGATAAAAAAAAACTATACCTTGATGTCTGTGTGCTTCAGAGCTGTTTGGATCAATCAATCCAATTCACATCTCCTCATCCTCATAACACTATCAAATGTATGAATTACCAGACAGATAGACAGAGAATTGCTATCAATGTGTTGTTTTTGCAAGACAGTTGAATGCATCAATGGGCCTATCTATTGTGTTGTTTTTGTTGTCACAGTTTTAATGTTTCATGTGTTGAAATGAAGAGTTCAGATGCAAAAACCCCTAAGTGCCTTTTCAGAAAATAATCTTAATTCATTTTTATTTAATACAAAGCTATCAAAATTGCATATTTTTTTATTTTATTTATGCAATATAACTATTTATATGTATTATCAAGTACATGAATGTAAACCAAACCAACAACGGGGTTCTCTAAAAATATAGAAGTGCAGGTCTTCAGAAATGGAGTTAGGGGGTTTTGCATCTGAACTCTTGAAATGTTGATTTTCTCATGGCGTTGTCGCTTTTTTGTGACAGACTGTTATTGTATGAAGTATCTCTCTCTCTCTCTCTCTCTCTCTCTCTCTCTCTCTCTCTCTCTCTCTCTCTCTCTCTCTCTCTCTCTCTCTCTCTCTCTCTCTCTCTCTCTCTCTCTCAGTCACACACACACACACACACACACGCACGCACGCACGCACGCACGCACGCACACACACACACACACACACACACACACACACACACACACACACACACACACACACAGATATATACGCACCTGTCAGAGGTGTTATGAGTGTCTGGGGTAATCTTTATGTCCAATATACTCTCTAACACACACACACACACACAAACACACACATGCACGCACGAACACCACACACACACACACACACACCACTGCATGCTTGTAAATCCAAAGATTCATGGGTGTGTAGCCAGTCATCCCTCCTGGCCAGTCTGATATCAGGCCCTCCCGTATGCAACACACACACACACACACACACACACACACACACACACACACACACACACACACACACACACACACACACACACACACACACACACACACACACACACACACACACACACACACACACACACACACACACACACACAAGCCAATCTGGGAGTTTATTACTTCCATTTAACACTCCCTGTGTGTGCTTGTGTGTGTGCGTGCATGTGTGTGCGTGTGTGTGTTGACTGAGCTGGCCCTACAGTAGGGTGTGTGGAGAGTATACACAGTACTATAGGATGGAGAGACTGGGGAGGAGCATGTAAGAGTAAATATAGAGTAAATATATAAGAGGAGTAAATATATAACAGTAAAGCCTGTTTACATACTGAAGCATCAGCGGCTTGCCATTTAGCCTCTTAGTGCAGATGGGCCTGCCAGCGGGCCCGTTCACTCTTTGCTGAAAAGGCTCAACTACACTGTTCGACTGTTATACGCATATCTATCTATTTATTTATTTGGGTTTTTACATTTTTATTATATAGAGAGGACCATGAGAGAACGAGGACATAAGTGGGGACAGATCCAGTAGATGGGGAGGGACCGGGAAGCAGTGTTGCCAGATGTGTCTGATCAAATCCAGCCCAAAAGGTTCTCAAAAACCGCCAAAATGTGCTAAATTCCGCCCAAATTCAACAAATGACATTGACTTCTATGGGCCCAAAACGGCTGGAAAAAACGCCAAATGGCCAATTTTTCCCGTTTTTACCCGCAGACGCTCATCCCAAGTAGCCCGATTGGGCGGGCACCCGCCAAATCTGGCAACACTGCCGGGAAGCGACCTCGGGCCGGAACCAAGTCCAGATCCCCAGTGAAGTTTAATGGTACTGTGTACTACTATGATGAATGGAGGTGCAAAACGCACACCAGAAACAGAGGTGCTGGCAACCAGTAAAACAGTTGCAGGAGGACGTGGCACGTGACCTGAGGAAGACCGACAGGCCAAAACGTTGTCACATTAAAAACTTGTTTATTCAGCTCGTGAGTGTGCGGCACTTCTCTCCTCCTGCACGGTGTACGACTAACCCACTGAGCCATATTTCCCTTGTTAACCCACTCTTCATTGCATTCATTTCATTGGGGGGGCTTTCAGATGACTTTGTCCTGGGCCCAGACAAAGCTGTCAGCGGCCCTGTGTGTACTAACTTCAGCTCATCTGTCTCCTGCAGTGTTGTCGTGAGCTTTAGACATGCTCTGTCTTCTGTGTGTAGAACGCTTGGGCATTTCGGAAAAGGCCAGATGAGCTGAGAGCGTGATGTTTTAACAATAACTGCTTGTTATGAGTTTGCTCACTCATGAAATGGGGTGTCAATATATCAGAGCAGGGCCGTAACGAGACATTTTCAAAAAATGGGATCAAATACTGCGTTCTGCACTGCGTGCTGTGCATTTAGAATGCTTCAAACTATTCAGTCAAACTCTTAAGTTTGTTTTCATTAACCACTCCCTTGGGGATAAATGGGGGTGGCGTATACAGACTGAATTTATCATTGTTGATCATATATCGATTTTCATCATAAATTTTATACATTTCTGAAAAAATTAACCGAGGACATAACTGACCTCTGTGTCCTCAATGGTAGTTGCGGCCATGTATAAGAGTAAACTTGTTATATGAATCCAGATACAATACACTGTGGAGAGTAAAATAGCTCTACAGTTAAGCCAAAAGTCAGTGTAAAATGCTGCAGGTTATTATTTAAATAGTAATATTGAACACAATTAACTCTAAAAATGTTACACTGACCAAAGAGTAAAATGAACACTATTTTTGAGTCGGACCAAATATGTTCATTTCAACTCTTCGAAGAGTTGTATTCACACTGATGTTTTTTACTGTGCACTCTCTTTCCCCCTCTCCCTTTGTCTCGCTCTGTCTCTCTCCACTTCGAGATGCACTGTAGACGTGCGGTGCGGAGGAGTCGATGCATGGAGGCCTGGGAATGTTCATGGACTTTGATGTGCCAGTTTCGTGGGATCAGTCAAACGTGGTGCTGCAGACAGCTGCTGCATTCCTGGCGCTCCTGACCAACTATGAGTGGAGTTCTCTCAAACGAGAGGACTAGGCCTTGAAACTCTCACGCGGGTAAACCCAGCCAGCCCTACAGCTCTCGATGTGTGCATTACTAGTGAAGCTTTCTCAGATGAAGTGATGAGGCTCACTTGACTCTAGCCTCAATGAGACTACCCTAGTGAAATAAAGGAGAAATGAAAAATGGGAGGACTATGGGCCTTGAATTTCCCTCAGACAAGTGAACCATGTAGGCCTTGAATTTCTCTCTATTTAGGCCTTGAGGCTCTCCAACAGGAGGACTATAGGCCTTGAAGCTCTTTCAAACGGGGGAACTAGAACTTGAACGTCTCTCAGATGGGTGAATTACTAGAGAAGGTTTCAGACAGGTGAACTAGGATTTGAAGCTCTCTCAAAAAGGAGAAGTAGGTCTTGGAGCTCTCAAACTGGATCCAGAACTAAGTAAGTAAGTACGTTTAATTTATAAAGCACATTTAAACAGCAAGAACTGACCAAAGTGGTATACAGTGTCAGACTAAAATATAGACCTTGAAGCTCTCACAGACGGGAGAACTACAACTACGGTATATGCCTTGAGCTCTCTCAGAGGAGTGAACTACAGTGGGCCTTGAAGTTCTCTCAGATGGGTGAACTGAACCTTAACCTCTTTGGGCAGAGACTATGTTATAACCTTACTGTTACAAAGTTGTAATGACCAAAGTCTTGATCTGTTACTTACTCGTCATGTCAAAACAATATTGTTAGGATGTAGTTGAGGCTTTTCAGCAACAAATGAACGGGCCTGCCGGCAGGCCCATCTGCACAAGGAGGCTACAGCTGTCTCAGACAAGAGTGTACTAGGCCTTGAAGCTCTCTCAGACGAGTGTGCTGAGCCTTGAAGATAATAATTTAATAATAATAATAATAATTGTATTTGTATAGCACTGTGTCATACAAGGCATGTAACTCAAAGTGCTTAACAAATGGGAAAAAACATTGTTAGAGATAGATTTAAAAGGAGAGGTATAGAGGAGAGGCAGAAAAAGCAGGAAGGCAGAGGAAGAGGAGATAGACAGAGAATGTAGAGTCATAAGGTCAACGTAGGTTAGGACCAGGATTCTTAGATGTGTAAGGTCCATAGTGGCTGGGCCTATCATAAGTCATAGATAGTCACACAGAGATTGGGCGCTCAGGTGCGGCCCCTGGTGGCATCAGGGGTGAGGAAAAACTCCCTTTCGCTTGATTCATAGTTTGTGAGGGGAAAAAAAAGCTCAGTGAGGTCTGAGAAAAAAGACCCCCTGTAGTCAGGAAGGAAACTCAGGCAGAGACAGCGGCCACCTAGGGGAGCCCCCTGCCAGGGCTGGATTGCGAGTAGTAAGGGCGCTGCGGCGGCTGGGACACTATGACGCCTTGGCAGCTAGGAGTTGGCAAGGATGAAGAGGTGGGTCTTCAGCTGCTTCTTAAAGGAGTCGACGGAGGTGGCTGATCGGATCTCGATGGGGAGGGCGTTCCATCTCTTGGGCGCATAGCAGGCAAACGCGGCGTCGCCGATCTTCTTCTGCGGGGGGGTGGGGGTCCTTAGCAGCTTGGCATCAGTGGACCTGAGAGCTCGAGCAGGGGCATAAAAAGAGAGCATGTCTGAGATATAGCTAGGGGCAAGTCCATTTAATGCTTTAAATACTGTGAGCAGAATCTTAAAGTCGATTCTGTATGAGACAGGTAACCAGTGCAGGTCTGCTAAGACAGGAGAGATGTGCTCTCTCATTCTGGTTCTTGTTAGGATTCTTGCCGCAGAAGTTTGAATGAGTTGCAATTTGTCAATTAATTTTTTTGGGAGACCAGAGAAGAGAGCATTGCAGTAGTCTATCCTACTGGTGACAAAGGCATGAATAAGTTTCTCAGCGTCTTGTCGGGGGGCCAAGCCGCGCACTTTGTTGACATTTCTAAGATGGAAAAAAGCAGATTTTGTTATCTTGTTGATGTGAGGCTCAAAGCTCAAATCCGAGTCTATGACCACACCTAGGCTAGTAAACCTATCTTTAATGTGTATGCTTAGGTCACCTAGGCTTGAGTGGAGTTTTGCACGTTTTTTCTTAGGCCCAATGAGCAACACTTCAGTTTTATCTTCATTTAATTTTAGGAAGTTACTGTTCATCCAATCTGTAATGGCAGACATGCATTTAGTCAAGGCATGAATGGCAGTGGTTTGGCTAGGCTCGACAGAGATATATAGTTGAGTGTCATCGGCATAGCTATGAAAATCAACATTGTGCTCTCTGATGATGGAGCCCAGGGGCAACATATAGAGAGAGAAGAGGAGAGGGCCCAAGCAACTACCCTGAGCAACTCCAAAAGGCACATCATACTTGTTTGAGACGTATTCTCCGATGGTGACAAAAAACTGTCTTCCTGTAATATATGTTTTGAACCACTCTAAGACGTGACCGGACAAGCCTACCCAAGATTCAAGGCGGTCAATTAGTATGTTGTGGTCTATCGTGTCAAAGGCGGCACTGAGGTCGAGGAGGATAAGTGCTGAAACTTTGTTTGCGGCAGTGTTGAGCCTAAGATCACTTATTATTTTGGTTAGTGCTGTTTCGGTGCTATGGTTGGCTCTAAAGCCTGATTCTCCTCAGAGAAGGCATTTCATTCTTAAAAGGATGTGAAATTGGCCTGAAACAGCATGAAAACAGATTCAACTTCACTGATCCTGGAGTATATGTATGCAGTAAAAAAAAATTAAAATATTTTTTTAGAGGCTTTTATGCCCCCACCCCCCACCCACCACCCCACCCCCCACCCACCCCCCCCAGCAGTTTTATTCAACACTTAGAGGGTACTCTGGGAACAAATAGGCCTACACTCTGTAGAATCTAGAAGATAAACTGGACTATAGAAATAAACCTGTCTTGTCTTGCCTTGTTGAATTGACACTGCGTGTTTTGCTGTGTAGCTCATCATCTGCTCAAAACTGAAGAAATTACAGCGTTTTCAAGCTCCTAAAAAAAGTCCACTTGCCGCGACTCTTTAGACTGGCATGACCTGGTTGTAGATGATGATGTTCTTAGACAACATGACAGCAACCTCTGGCACTGCGCATAGCAGTCCCTCCATGAAATTGATACCTAATGACATTTCTTTGCCTTCATGATATCTGTTTCCACTTGCTGGTATGCTGTAGTGTTTGAATGTTTTGTTATTGCAGTTAGATGTGCAATGAACATGTTGGAGCAATACAGCAGATGGCAACGAACACATTGGCTGGGTTATTAGGCAATAATAGTAGGCTAATAATAATAATAACGATAATAATAATAATAATAATAATAGTAATAATGATAATAATAACAATAGATGTGCAATGAACACTTCTACATCGATCTGCATGAACACAATGCTGGAGGCGGCATTTGATGTACAATGAACATGGTGGCTGGGCTGTTTGTTACACAGTAAATTCTTCAGTGTTAATGGAACACTTATTGAACACGTGGTGTTGGCAATAGTACTCTCGTGGTGTTGAGTCAACACAGCAGATTTCCCTGAGCGTGAAGCTCACACAGTGCCTGTGAGTCATTCGCCATCAGCTTCATCAGGCTCGTCTGCAGCGTCATGAGAGGCATCACGCGCATCATCAGCTGGTCCGGTCTGGTGAAGGCCCCAGGGTGGGCTCCACGTCACTTGGCACGGCTTGACGTCACCGAGGCAACGTGGGGCATGATGTCCAGAGCCGCTGACAGCTTTTGCCAGACCTGGGCCGAAATCATCCAAACGGCCCCCCCCCTCTCAATAATAGATGCAATGGGAGGAGGAGGAGGACTCAATTCTGGACCCCACTCTCTCCTTGGGCCCGTGACAACACACCCCTTTTTGCTCCCCTTGTCACCGGGCCTGGTGCTGATGTCAGTAAAGGTACGGTAGAATCGGTTCCTTGAATTCAGAGTATTTCCATACTCTGTGGAGTTTGATTTCATGTTGTATTAAAAACTAACTAACCCTTCTTTGCATCTGCACTTGTTGTTCTGTATACTTCCCGTGCACTTTGTATCTACTAGTGATGTTGGCTATGGTTATGTCCTCGATTGTAAGTCGCTTTGGTTATAAAGCACCTGGCAAATGCAATGCCATGTAATGTAATGTAATGTAATGTAAATATTATTAATGATGAAGGTTATTTTGTCAAACACAGTCTAACATCTTGTGTGTGACTCAAATAAAATATGTCCAGTAGCTCATATTCCTTTGGATATCAGAAGGGTAAAATCTCTTCACAGTACAGAATCAGCAGCACAGTGGTGTGCTGTATAACCACCACCCCACTGCCCCCCAGCCCTTGAAACTTCTCTGTAATAGACACAGCAAATGGCACCTATTGGTGGTAAGTCCAGGGCAGGGAGCCATTGATGAAATGTTCACTGTTCCGCCATGCTGCTCATGGCCCGACTGGCGGTAATTATCTCAGGTTGACACCAAGCTGGCCTGTAATTAATACCACATTAACGTTTGATTACGCAGATAGAGATCTGACCCCCAGATTGGCAGCGAAGGTTCAAGACAGGACAGGACAGGACAGAGCTGTGCAGTCTACACAGGCAATACAGACCCATGCCAAAGGTTTAGGACAGAACACTGCACTCTCTATGCAGGCAACACAAACCCATGCCAAAGGGTTTTTGGACAGGGCAGGACTGTGAAGAGTGTACTCTATGCAGGGGATACAGACCCATGCCAAAGGTTTAGGACTGGACACTGCTCACTCTATGTAAGCAACACAGACCCATGCCAAAGGACAGTGCCATACTCTTGCTATGATGAAAACTTGATATTATCCTGACAATAATTCTGGTTCTCTCTCAGACACACATGAAAATAAATATGATACACTGTTTATTTAATGTAACATGTCCTGTCTAGCTATTCATTTAATTTAAACTTGTGGAAGGAACTGGTTATGTGCACTGGGCCGTAACAAAAGGGGATTTGACCTACATTTGAATTTTTTGACAGATGGTTATAACACTGATATTAATGCAGAATTATGCATCCATTGTAGCCGAGTGTAATAATATACTATTAATGTAATTGGAAATATTATAAGTTTGCAATACCCCAGTATTTTGTTTATTTTTTAGAATGTAAAATAATGGAGGGGGGTAACCCCCTTTTCACTGTGCCCCAAAATGATGAATATTTCAGTTATCCAAAAACCAGGTCAGTGAAATAGCCTAGGTAATGGCCTATCACATAGAGGGACAGAGGTGCAGTAATAGGGGAGTATTGGCTTGTCTGCTAGGGAAGATGGTATGTGCATATTATAGGAATCGATTCCATTCAGGAAATGTATCATCGTATATATGGCTGCCCTCTCTTTTAGGGTTTTACGCGTTTTAAGAACACTGCTCAAGCACTGCTCAAATAAAATAATAATAACACACATAGTGTGTATGAAAACAACATCAATAATTGTACTGTACTGTACTCCCATGTTGTTGTCAGACTGAGATTTGACATGAATGTCTGGATTGGACAGTCGCGCGCTAGGACCCGGGCGCGCTCCTAAAGGGATGTGACCAAATGCGCCATGACTCCCCGTGAGAAGCTCTTATTGCAAAACGGAATGTTCCTGTCGGGCCCATGTCTGTGATTTTCAGACCTTACTATTTGAACAGGACGAGCCATTAAAGGTAAGTGAAGCGGTGCGGTTGTTCGAGAGGCACACCGCACTCTTTAAGCGCTGTCTGTGTGCCTGTCTTCTCTGAAAAAACTGTAATTTTGCCTGGGCTTTAATCGAGAACGTGTCTGTCTGCCTGCCTGCCTGCCTGACCGTGTTACCACTGCAGCAACCCACGGAGCTAGCGAAGATGGACTGCGATTGGAAACCAGACGAGCAAGGTCTTCAACAGATTCTTCAGCTCCTGAAAGAGTCACAATCCCCTGACACCACAACGCAAAGATCCGTCCAACAAGTATCCTTTGTGCTCATGGCAGAACCGTGTCCTCTCTGGGTAACATATGCTCGAGAGGAAAAGTGTGGAGCTTTGCGCGAGCTAGCCCTCGAGTTAGCACAGCTGATGGAGCTACTGTACTTGTTCACGCGCCCAAGGAGGAGGCATTTGTTTATGTGATTTTATTTCTAAATGTTTCTCCCGTCTGACATTCTAGCATTATTGACTCGATTGCTTGTTTTGTTCAACACAGGATTTACTTGGTTGTCTGTGTCAAATGTGAACGCATTCGTGTGACATCTAAAGCAAATCCAGTGACAGGTCGAGGAAAGCTTGTTTATTAGGTTATGGGAGTAAGCTATTGAGTGCCAGATTATCGTTGTCTGTAGGCAGACAACGTTGACCAATTACAGTTACCTAACCTCTTTAGATTTGTATCAATTAGGATTTTACCGGCGGGGGGTTATTTGCAGGACTTGGATTTCTGATAGCTTTTGGATGTGAACATTTCGAGTTTAATGGTTTATTTACGCGTGACAAAGTGTTCACTGAACTATCTCCCAAAACCCATAACAAAGAAATTATATACTGTACAATGAATGTCAACTGTACTAGGCTGGCACTTGGAGTAATTGATGGAAATGACATTTCTTGTACGGTGCTTTCCAGACGTTATTTTGTCATCCTCCATTACATGGACAAAAACCATAAACACGTACAGTTATCACCTCCCATGTGTCACGTATGATCTATTGTTATAGTCGGTCAGTTCCTGCGGCTCGGAGCTGTTTTGATGAAGTCGATTTTTACTCGCCTCGGCTGCCTTAATGTCTCACTTAGATTGTGGTAATGGTTCCGCATGAAGGACATTTCACAATATGATGCCATTGCGCGTTGATCGGTGAGGTCAGCACGGCGTGTTTAATGCGAGCGTGACTGGTGGTCATTAGCGGTTTGCTCGCTCGTGGCCACCGCGATAAAAGCCAAACAATGGCAACTTGATTTGAAATCCCCTGGAGACACAAGTGACTGCAGAGGTAGAAACGCACGCCGTGCGTAATTTTCCGCGTCTTTTGTTTGGCCGGGATTATCCCTGCGCGCCTTTGTCTATCATTTTTAATCCATTGATGCGGCATGTCTGATGCTTCACGGACAAGAGTAATCTGTGTGGTATTGGCACAAGCCTGTCAATGTCGCGGATGACATGACAGCGATGCCACTATGAGGTTATCTATCACCTCCAACGATAGCTTATTAGACATGGGCTTGGCACATGCCTGCCAGATGAAGCAAATGCGTTATAACACACTCACGACTGCATAACTACCCGCTTTATCCTATGATGTGAATAATTGTAATTGTGCGTCTAACATTTCCTTGACAACAACCCTCTAGAAACTGGAACAGCTCAACCAGTTTCCAGACTTCAACAACTACCTGATATTTGTCCTGACAAAATTAAAATCTGAAGGTAAGGCACATTTACGCCCTCTTCTTTCAACCCCCCATTTGCCTGGTTTATTTACCAACAACAAAACCTGTTGGCTTTATCAGGGCCAAATACAGCATACCACGTTGTTGACCCCAGGGCTGAGTTGGCCATTGTGATGGCAGCAGCCTCTCTCTGTTTCTCCATCTGTCACTCGTATCTTTGTGTGCGTGTGTGCGCAAGAGTTTCTGTCTGGTTGTTTGCCTGTCTGTCTGTCTGTCTCCATTTCTCTCTTTCTCTGTCGTTCTATCTCTCCATCTCTGTCTGTGAATCTGTCCCTCTCTTTTTCTTTCTCTCTCTCTCATATCTCTGGCTCATGTCTCTGTCTATCTCTCGGTTTCTGTTTCTATGTTTCTTTCTCTGCCTGTCTGTCTGTCTATCTGTCTCCCTCTCTGACTGTGCAGTGTATGGATTGAGATGTGTGTGATGTTACTGGTTCCTTCTGGC
This sequence comes from Engraulis encrasicolus, assembly GCF_034702125.1. Lineage (NCBI taxonomy): Eukaryota > Metazoa > Chordata > Actinopteri > Clupeiformes > Engraulidae > Engraulis > Engraulis encrasicolus. The sequence goes on along the minus strand of NC_085867.1, from coordinate 25,517,500 downwards.
GAGTAAGGGCCTTGCTTGTACTGAAGCAGCCGCTGACACTTTATGTCAGCACACACACGCACACACGCACACGCACACGCACACGCACACACGCACACACGCACACGCACACGCACACGCACACACATACACCGCGAGAGCCTTACTTACATGTCAGCTTTCACTGGCCCTTGTACAGTAAGCTACATGGGCTTTGGCAGCGCTGCTCTGCTCTGCTCAGCTCTCAGCTCTGAGCGGTGTGGTGCGACTGCGACGCGGCGGATAAATCACCGTAGGAATATGGGTCAGGCTAATTTTAAGTCCCTGATAGTCGGGCTGTCAAAGCCCTGCAAGGGTGACAGACAGCCTGGCCTAGCACACTTCCTCAGCCGCCATCACCACCACCACAGAGCTGAAGACTTATTTTGCGGAAAATAGAAGAGTGCTCTTATTGTTACTGTATGATGGGTGATATATTGTTATGTTTTCTAGGCTGTGTTATATGTTTTCCAACTATCAGACAGTAATGCTGCTCAAGAGGCAGGAGTTTTTGTGCTTGTGCTTTAATGGATTTGACATAATCAAAACAATACATCAAGTTTACCCATCATACCCAGGACCCAACTGCGGTGAGCGCGGGGGGAGATTCATAACAAAACATAACAGCCTGCATACAGAGACAATGCGATTGATGGCATGTGTTATGATTGACAGAGGCCAGGTTGCATTACAGTATGTATAAATATACTATACAGTTATCTGACAAGGATCAGTCTCTCTCTTCTTTCTTTCTTTCTTTCTTTCTTTCTTTCTTTCTTTCTTTCTTTCTTTCTTTCTTTCTTTCTTTCTTTCTTTCTTTCTTTCTTTCTTTCTTTCTTTCTCTCTTTCTCTCTCTGTCTCTCTCTCTCTCTCTCTCTCGATCTCAGACTTCCTCAGTCGCTCTCACCACCGCAGACCAGAATACTTTTTTTACCATTATAAAATAGAAAATTAAGTTTTTTTAATTGTCAATATGATGGACAAGGTGAACTCCATTTATTCATAAATAGGAGCAATGAGATCTATAGCATTAGCTTCGTAGCTTTGTACACTGGATTTG